>NW_028250242.1:0-330000 GCF_964263255.1 Lissotriton vulgaris
GCCGCGCCCCGGGAGCGCAGCGGGCGTGACCCGCGAGCTGCGCAAGGAAAGCTGATTGGCTCTCGGGTGTCTGTAAACATTCGAAACAGTCCGGACCGGCCGCCATCTTGTGTCTCGGTAGGATAGAGACACAAGAGGAGGAAAAAAAAGGGGGGAAATGACCATAAGGGGCAGGGTAGACCCCCCCTGACCCCCTAGGTTTGATGTGGGGGCTATAAAAGGGCCCCGCGGTGCAAAATAAATAAAAAAAAATTTGGTTTGCGTGGGGAGCGCCCGGTACGCGCACCGGGTAGCGGACCGCGGAGCGGCCCACAGGGAAAGAAGAATACGTTTTTAAAAAATATAGCCTTTTTTTATAAATTGGAGGTAGTTCTAAAAAGAACTGTGTTTTTTTTCTTCTTTTTGTTTTATATTTTTTTAGTGTTTTTGGAACATTTTGCACTTTTTTGGCTTTTATGAACTATTTTATATATTTTTGGGTATTTTTGTGGGGATAAACGAAAAAACAGGGAATTGAAAATGGCTCAACTGGAGCAGAAAAAAAAATAACAAATTTGAGTTTTTTGGGGCATTTGTGGTTGTCCCCAGCAAGGACGATGAGCTTTATGCTCAGTTCACCATAGGAGATGGTCTTACCACAATGGATACATGTTATACGGAAATCCCCAAACCGTGGCTGAATGCAAGGGATTGTCTCCTTGCCTCTGGTCCCGTTGGAGTGGGTTGATTTCTTTGGGAGGTGGAGCTTGAAGATTGGGGAAGGTTACTGGCCAGTTCCCTCATCTCTGCAGCAGAATAGTTGATTGGATGGCTGCGCTGCATGTTGCGAATCATGGTGTTTCCAAAAGAGTATTTCTTATTAGGGTTTCCCCTGGAAAGTTCCATGCCACAGATTAGGCAAGTCACCTTGGCCGCGTTGACTTTTTTCTTGCCCTCTGGGATCGAAAAAAACTCCCATACAAAGTGTGGTTTTGGCTGGTATGGGGTATTGTGTTCTGGCAGCCATCTTCTCCTCTCCTCCTCCTCTTGTTGACCACCAATGTAATCTTGTGGTGGTCCTCTTGGTGGTTGTGGTGGTGGTGGTGCAGATGCTCCAGCTGCTGCTGCTACTGTGGCCATTTCAAAGTACAAAATATACCTCAAAGATTGCAAAACAGGTCTTCCCAAGTCAAAGGACAAAGTCAGAATAAGGAAAAAAGGTGGGGTCTTTCATCATTTGGGAAAAAAAGTCTGAACCAATGAGAAGTGTTATTTTCAGGTCACATGACCCGACGGGCTTACGCGGCGCGCCCCGGGTCGCGTCGCGTAAGCGCGTCGGATGTTTACATTGCGCGATCGTATTCGCTCGAGTGCTTCCGTGTGCGCTTACGCCGTGCGCATCACGTAGACGCGGCTACGCGCTTTGTCACGATGTTTCCGTTCGCGGCAATAGCGCTAACGGGACGCTCTCCGGTGCACGCCCTGGGGCGCTTCAAAAGACTACGCTTTCCGGGGCGCACACGGGGGCGCGCCCCGGGAGTGCTCCAGGGTGAAATATATATACATTTCAAAAATTGTTTTAAATACAAATAAAATATAGGATTCATTCATTTTTAAAAAGATTACATTTCATAGCTATAGACATTTGCTATTAACAACATTTTGAAATTCAAAGAAAAAATCATAAGTTTTGGGCCTTGTATTGTTAGGAATTAGCATTTAAAAAACCTATGCAATTCACTGAAAAAACCATAGGTTTCACACCAGTTCTAGTTAGGAATTAGCATTTAAAAAACCCTTGAAATTCACTGAAAAAACCATAGGTTTCACATCCGTTATAGTTAGGAATTAGCATTTAAAAAACCTATTAAATGCACTGAAAAAACCATAGGTTTCACACCAGTTACAGTTAGCTTTAAATTTTACTGACATAAAACCATTGAAATTCCCACGTTCTAGTTAGTTGGACTCACTATAACTTGCACCCCTGCAATGCACTGCTGATGACGTCACATATTACATCACTCATGACATTGTTTGAGGGACATGGAAACACGTGGATAGGTAGGATTAATGGGGAGGATTTTGGCGTGCGTCTATTTATAGAGGAAGTGTAATAAGGCAGCCGTGGTTGGTTCTCTAGTGTTTAATTTTTTGCCTTTCTTAAACACAGCTGGTTTGATTTTACTGATTAACATGGCTATTTAAACTCTGGTCTGGTTAACATTTCATTTATTCGAAACTTTGGACGTGAGAGGATTTCACTGGTACATTTGGGCTTTGCACTTCGGCATTCTAAAGGATAGTGTTTTTAATGCTGGTACTTGGACTTAACTTTATGGCACATAAGCTAGCACCGTAACTCCAAATGGGACTGATGCACTTGGATTGCAGTTTTCGACATGGTGAATGGCGTAGCATGCCCTCAACAAGCATTGGCATAGCCAATAGGTCTCGCCTTTGGGACCTTATAAGTGTTTAGCCACGCAACAGTTGATGTTGTTGCACCAACGATATTGTGCTACATAACTAAATACTTAGAAGGTCCCAAAAGCGGGACCTATTGGCTATGCCAATGCTTGTTGTAATATGGTTGTAATCCTTTCAATCTTATAATTAATATTAAAATGTATATATTTCACACCGTTAAGGATCTGCGGACCAAACAGATTTCAATCTGATTGGCTGCCACCACATCAACCAAGAAGTGGTGGCAGCCACCTTATGAATCTGGTTTTAGTCTCCAGTACCAACAAAAATGCAATAACAAAAAAATGGGGTGCAGGGTATAGATACCCTGACCTTAGGCCTGGTGGTCGTCCTGGAACGACCCTGCCTGGGGCCAAAAATGTATTTTCTAATTTTGACGTGAATCTGCAACGAAAGTGCTCTGTGGGAAAACAAGTCTTCTCTGTCTACTTCTGTGCCCAGGGAAAATACTACTAATTAATCAATCAGGGAATTTCTAGAGTGCGCTACTCACCCGTAAGGGTCTCAAGGCGCTGGGGGGGTGGTCGTTACTGCTCGAACAGCCAGGTCTTGAGTTGCTTCCTGAAGGCGAGATGGCCCTGTGTCAGCCGGAGGTGGGTGGGGAGGGAGTTCCATGTCTTGGCTGCCAGGTAGGAGAAGGATCTTCCGGCGGTGGCTTTGCGGATGCGTGGGACGGCGGCAAGGGCGAGGCTGGCGGGTTGGTGTGTAGAATGTGAGGCAGTTGTTGAGGTACGTGGGGCCCGCGCCGTGGAGAGCCTTGTGTGCGTGGGTGAGGAGTCTGAATGTGATTCTCTTGCTGACGGGGAGCCAGTGCAGATTCTTCAGATGGGCGGTGATGTGGCAGTGGTGGGGGATGTCCAGGATGAGTCTTGCCGAGGCATTCTGTATGCGCTGCAGTCTTTTCCGGAGCTTGGCTGTGGATCCGGCGTAGAGGGTGTTTCTGTAGTCTAGGCGGCTGGTGACGAGTGCCTGGGTGACAGTCTTTCTGGTAGCGGTGGGGATCCATTGGAAGATATTTCGGAGCATGCGCAGGGTGTTGAAGCAGGACGATGAAACGGCGTTAACTTGCTTGGTCATCGTGAGGGAGGAGTCCAGGAAGAAGCCCAGGTTGCGTGCGTGGTCTGTGGATTTGGGGGCGGTGCCCAGGGCAGGTGGCCACCAGGAGTCGTTCCAGGCTGAGGGGGATGGTCCCAGGATGAAGTTTTCAGTCTTGTCTGAGTTCAGTTTCAGGCGGCTGAGCTTCATCCATTCCGCGACGTCCTTTATTCCTTCCTGGAGACTGGCTCTGGCGGTGTTTGGGTCGTTGGTGAGGGAGAGGATCAGCTGTGTCGTCGGCGTAGGAGATGATGTTGAGGTGTTTGCGTGCGATGGCTGCGAGGGAACTCATGTAGAGGTTGAAGAGGGTGACGCTGATCGAGGAACCTTGTGGGACGCCGCAGATGACTTCGGTAGCCACGAACCGGAACGGGGAGAGGCGGACCCTCTGGGTTCTGCCGGCGAGGAACGAGATGATCCATTCTAAGGCTGCGCCTTGGATTCCGGTGTCATTGAGGCGTATCAGGGTGCGGTGGCATACCGTGTCGAAGGCTGCTGAGAGATCCAGGAGGATGAGTGCGGTGGTTTCCCCGTTGTCGAGCATGGATCTGATGTTGTCGGTTTCTGCGATGAGTGCGGTTTCGGTGCTGTGGTTTGCTCGGAAACCGGAATGTGATGGGTCGAGGGATCAGTTTGTCTCGAGGAAGGCGGGGAGTTGTTGGTTGACGGTCTTCTCGATGACTTTGGCGGGAAACCGGAGAAGCAAGATGGGTCGAAAGTTCTTGAGGTCCGTGGGGTCTGCGGTGTTTTTTTTTAGGAGGGCGCTGAATTCGGCATGCTTCCAGCTCTCCGGGAAGGTGGCTGTTGCGAAGGAGCTGTTGATTACGTCGCGGAGTTGGGGTGCGATGATGGAGTCTGCTTTGTTGAAAATGTGCTGTGGGCATGGGTCGGTGGGGGAGCTGGAGTGGATGGTGCTCATCGTGCGGGCGGTGTCTTCGGTGCTGACCGGGTTCCAGGTGCAGAGGGTGGCGGTTGGGTGCGCTGGTTCGGTGGCTGGGTGGGTGGTCTGTGCGCCAAAGCTGTTGTGTATGTTGGTGATCTTGCGATGAAAGAACGAGGCGAGTGAGTCGCAGAGGTCTTGCGAGGGTGTGATGTCATTGTTGCAGGCGCTGGGGTTGGAGAGCTCTCTAACAATGCTGAAGAGTTCCTTGCTGTTGTGGGTGTTGTTGTCCAGGCGCTGTTTGTAGGAAGTTCTCTTGGTGGTGCGGATCAGTTGGTGGTGCTTGCGGGTGGCGTTCTTGAGGGCTGTCATGTTCTCTGTTGTTTGGTTCTGGTGCCAGGTTTTCTCCAGGGAGTGGCAGGTTTTCTTTGAGTTTAAGGTAGTCGGTGAACCATGAGGTTTTCTTGCTGTGGGGTCCACTGGGTGGTTTCTTCAGTGGTGCGAGTTCGTTGGTGAGCCATTGTGTGAGGTTGCGGGCTGCTTCGTTGGGGTCCGTTGTGTTGGTGGGGGGGGGGCTCTAACTGGCGGAGGTGGTCAGTTGGTCGGCGGTGATCTTGCTCCAGCTTCTGCGGGGGGCCTGTTGTGGGTGGTGATGGGTCGTGGTTTTTTCGAAGAAGTGGACGCAGCTGTGGTCTGTCCAGTGGAGTTCGGTGGAGTGTCTGAAGGAGACATGGTTGCTGGAGGAGAAGACTGGTTCAAGCGTGTGGCCGGCGTAGTGGGTGGGGATTGTTCACCAGTTGCTGGAGTCCGAGGTTGTCCAGCAGGGTGGCGGTGTTGCTGTCCTTGTTGTTCTCCAGGTGGAAGTTGAGGTCTCCTAGGAGGTTGTAGTCGGGGGAGGTGAGGGCGTGAGGGCTTACGAAGTCTGCGATGGATTCGCTGAATTGAGTGTGTGGTCCCAGGGGTCTGTAGATTAGGGTGCCTCCGAAGGTGGTCCTGGGGTCGGTGTGTATCTGGAAGTGCAGGTGTTCGGCAACTGTGAGGGTGTCTTCCGTGTTGGTCGTGATGCGGATGGTGTTTCTGTGGATAATGGCGATGCCTCCTCCAGTTTGGTTGGTGCGGTCCTTCCTGGTGATCTTGTAGCCGTCCGGGATGGCTATGGCGATGTCTGGGGCTGAGGAGGCGTTACTCTAGGTTTCCGTGTGGAAGGCGACGTCCGGTGCTGTTGGGTCTAGGAGGTTCCAGAGTTCGATTGCGTGCCTGTGGACTGAGTGGGTGTTGAGCAGGATGCACTTGGCTGGTGGTAGGTTTGGTGGATGCTGGTCCGGGATGGATGCAGGTGAATTTGCAGTCGTGGCCGGTGAAGGGTCCGTGGGTGCGTTTCGGGGTGGCCAGGTAGCAGGCAGGGTTCCGGTCCGTTTTGAGTGCGCGAAGGGTGGCGGCGTCGTATGTTCATCGGGTACGTTGGCCTCGTCGAGATCCAGGGTTCCTGGCACTGGGCGCGGTCCAGGCGTGGACGGGCGTAGACGGGCTTGCCTTTGGCGCGCCTTCGGCACGCCCGCTGCGTGTGCGTGCGGACTCTGCCTTAAATGGCGAGGGAGGGGGGAGCAGCTGGGAGGCGGGAGCGGGTTGGCCAATGGGAAGGGGAGAGGGTCCAAGGAGAAAGGGGGCGGGGCCGCAGGGGAGCAGCAGCAGGGAGCGGGGTGTAACGGCGGGAAACGGCAGAAAGTCAGAAAAAACACACAATCAGGGGCACCACACGAGGG
This sequence comes from Lissotriton vulgaris, assembly GCF_964263255.1. NCBI lineage: Eukaryota > Metazoa > Chordata > Amphibia > Caudata > Salamandridae > Lissotriton > Lissotriton vulgaris. Next base: position 6,208 of record NW_028250242.1, read on the forward strand.
GTGGACAACACTGCTGGCACGAGAAGGTACAGAGAGGAGTACAGAGAGGTAAAACACTGCTGGCACGAGACGGTACAGAGAAGTGTACAGAGTACAGAGAAGCGGTGACACCAACTGAGGCACAGGGGTCACGGCCTCGGGCGGCGGCGAGCGGGCGGTGGAAGCAGGGAGACCGGGTCACTCAAAAGGAGCCACGTGGCGGGTGGAGCGACCGTCTCTGACGATGTCAGGTCAGTTGCTCCTACCCCTTAGTAGCAAAGAAACTGCTCCTACAGTGTGGTATCCGTTCCGGCGCCCACTGCACTCTCGATTGGTGCAAGCAGGAGAGCTGACCGGTCTGCTGGGAGTCCACGTTGCCCCCTGCAGCTCCCAAAAGGAATTACCTGGGGCACCCCCTGAACTAAAAGAGCCAGCTCCTGCTCATCCCCATAGGGTCGCTTGCAGAAGCCCTGGGGCTACCACTTTCGCCCCTATACAAAAAAGTGTCTGTCATGGGTGAGACCGGAACACCCAGAAAACATGTTCCAGATAGGTAAAAAGCAAATAGAGCAGCTCCGGCCGCTCAATTATTATTCACTGCTCCATGAAGGAGCACCGCATAATGCCCTGTAAGGGATATTTACTGTAGGAGAGTAGGGTTTGCAATCCTATGGTCACCCCAGATTTTTGCTTTTTGCTTCATTGGTTTACGACTTTCCCTGGCTGTGGGCCTGCTAATCAGACCCACAGCCTAGCTGTTCTCTCTCTAAATTGACATCCATGTACTTTAGGTGCATTTACCAATTGGTATTGGGTCACTCTTGTAAGTCCTTGTACAGTGTACCATAGGTACCCAGGGCATAAGTGAACCCAAGGCCTACCAGGGGCTGCAGCATGTATTATGCCACCCCTGGCTGGCCATCCAAATCTGACATAGCTGGCTGATCAATCAGCTGGGGCAAGGTGGTGTAATCACCCTTTGCTTTAGATATAGTATACCTATATCTAAACCTAAAATGGACACATATACTCCTATAAGTCACTCCTATGGCAGGCCTTAACAATCCTGGAGGCAGAGTGCTTGGAATTATGTGAGATGGTGCTCTGGCATGAGCTGAGCCTGTCTGCAACTTTCGGAACCAAGTCCTTTAGCTGTTTCCATGATAACGCTATACCATATACTCTTAAGTACATTATAATCCTCACGGTTATTGCTAACTTTGGCATAGCATTATCAAAACATGTCGTGTAAGGTGTCATACGAATTGGAATACTACCCCCTCGCCAATTCTGGCGACAGGGGTAGCATTCCACCCTTCTAGAGGGACACAACATGTATGTAACTGTGAAACCCGGTTAAAGTGAACTTGAGCCTCAGCATCACAAAATGGATGCTGCCACCAAAGACAGTCTGACCTCCTGCTGCTGGGAGTCCTTCCAGCGAGGGAGGCCTGGACAAAGGGTTTCCTGCCTTGGGAGGTGCTAGCACCACCCCAGACGGGATTTTGTGTATTAGGTAGGACAGGCCTGAAAGGAATGAGACATGCCTGGGGCACACATGGTGTCCTTGTGCATACACCGGTAGAAACCAGTTGCTGGGGCACTCCACCCCAGCTCTGGCGCGATACCAGACAAAGGATAGGGGGTGTAACCACCCCCCTTCCTTGTCCCACCCATAGGAGGGACCTAGTCATAGTACAGCCCCCTTTAGGAGAATAAAGGTAGGAGCTGGTCCCATTCCAAATTAGATTATTCCTGATTTGAAACTACAAGAAGAAACTCTGGACTTCGACGTTCTGCTCCACAAAAGACTGAAGAAATCTCCCTTGTGGCCAAGGAGTGACCACCCTGCACAAGCAGGCACCATCAAGTGTCCTAGCGGTTCACTTTGTCGTCCTTCTTGCCTGGAACCAGACTTCAGAGCCCGACGAGATCCGGACTTCCAGACCTCTCCGACCTCTACCTACATCTGCAGCACAGCTGAGATCCATGGGTGTGACGAGACACGTGGGACCGGCCATCTTGGAGAAACTGCACTTCGCTTCCAGCACAAACTCAGAGGCATCCTCGAGAAAGTGCTTTGGGGATTGAGAAGCCCCAGCCCCGAGCAGCTCCTGCACAGAAGATCGGCCCTCTAGCATCCACGATATCTGCGTGTGGCCCTTTTGCTTGATTGCTGCTAGACTCGTTGTCTGGTCACTTGGCGGCTGGCTAGTGGCCTCCTAGAGGACGATCCACAAACTACATCGCTGGTCTGGTTGCTCCAGACTGGCCCTTGCTTCCCTGCAAAGGACAAGCACCCCGGATCCTCCTGGTCCGCCCCAGACGCCTTTTCCACTCACCGCGTGGGTTGCCTTTGCCAAGCCCTGTTTATGCCGAATCCGGAACCAACACCGCCGACAGCGAGAGCCTGCGTGGGACAGCTCGTGCCTCCATCCAGGTCGTCGAAGACACCACCTGGTCCAAGTGGCTGCAGAGTCAAGCGTCCACTCTTCACCTGATCGCGACGACAGCATCTGGTTCCTTCCCGGTTCCACTCCGGTCACTGGCTAGTGACTGTGAACATTGTCCCCTCTGCTTTCAGGTCTTCATCTTCCTCGATCCACCCTTGGATGGCTCCGGACAGCTTCCTCCTGGTCGCCTGCAGCATCTTTTCGTCCAGGCTCTATAGACTTCAACGCGGAAACCCGACACACTTATGCACCCGCAGCCCGTGGGTGAGGTAACAAGAGCATTTCGGTGCTCAATGGTAGATTAACTCTCCTAGTGTCCAGATTTCCAGTCGTTTTAGTCCTAGCTATTCGGAACTGTCTAATACTTACCTTTACGTAATTTGTACTGTCCATTGACTTTGTTACGCATCTCGCGTGTGAGTTCACACTCTGCACACGTTCCGTGGGCCTCCTATTACTTACCTCAGGTTAGGATAGTGTAGTCCCAGCGATCCTACAGCCTCTGGACAGCTCCATTCCTTCTATCGATTTCCTTATACCATTTACTTAGTATATGGTTTGTTGCGCCCCTAGGGCAACATTGTAACTTGTGCAACTTAACGTATTTTTCTTTAGTCTTGTCATGTGCTTAGCCCTCTGATCTCATAAAGAGTTCAGAGGTGTTTGGTTAGTAATAAATATCTTGTTTATTTTCATAACCTGTGTGGCGTCTTTTCATTTGGTATTCAAGGGGTTATATGTGGTAAAACAGCTGGCTTTACATGCCAAAAGAGTTTAGCCTAAGACTGCTTTGTCCATGCTACCATTAGGATAGCTGGTCTATAAGGTTGACTTACAACCAATCACCATAAGGGTTGTTTGGACTGATACAAGGTGATCACTACAACTAGTGAGCACCATATATCGGGCCAACTTCTCACATTTACATTTTCATTTATTTTCGATTCCCTTCAAGCGGCAGGGACTACCCCACATTTTTTTATGTTGTGGGAGAGGGGGTGCTGCAGGGAGTTCTACAACCCATCCCCCCCAGCAACACTGAGGGGTAAAAAAGTAAGCATCCTGGGCCATTGACACCATGACCACAGCAGAGCTTGCCATTTTTTTTTTAAACTATGTCCCAGGCTGAAGCATTAGCTCTACAGCAGAGACTGCAGTGCCGCTTAGTTAAGAGTGCGTAACTAGTGGGGTGAAACATTTTAAAAGGTAGACTCAGACCTGTTTAATTTTTTCTTCTTAAGGAAAAAAATGTTTCTGACTATTTTTCCAGTTTTTCACCCCCAAAATGTGTTAACTATGTAAAAAAAAAAGTCAGGAACGTTGTTTAGTAAAACTTTATTCATTAAGTAATCAATATTAATAAACATTGTGTGTTGTGAAATATACATTTGATTATAATTATTGGTCATTTTTGGACAAAGATGATCTGCTTTATACCTAGGGTATTGGGTGCAGGACGGGAGGGGAGGTGGTCCTGCAGCCAAACGGGTTGGCTTTACGTTTGCTAATAAAATATTACTTTACGCAAAAAAAATTGAAATTCAATGAAAAGAACAAAGCTTAAGCTAATGTTAGTTGGGTAAAATGTTTTGTGACAACGTAACATTTTAAACTAAAATAGACATTTACCAGTTATCGCAAGTAACTATAACTTGTACCCTAAGGTTATGTGTTTACATTACATCCTGCAGGGGTTAGCACAGGTATGAATTAACTGCTTTGGTTGTCAGTCTTCCAGACAGTACTCTATAAATAACAGGGGAAACCCATTAGACCAAACGGTACCTGGGTAATAAAGACTCAAATAAGAAATTGGTACCTTGGTTATACGGTATATGTTCTGAATTGAAATAATAAGGAATAAAGAAGAAGTATTCCCTATTTAGTATTTATATCACTGTGACCACACTTAGTCTATTTTTACCTTTTACAGTCTCTTGTCTCGTCATGACCCACAAACACGTCTAAGGTTATTACTGAATGATTTTTTATTTTATCAAATAAGGAAATTTTCAATATTTCTCGTTTCCAATTTCAAACACGTTTGTATATACAAGTAGTTTTTTTACATATATACAATAGAAGCCCTTTGTTTCCAAGTTAGGATGTCTCACTGAAAAAATAAACAAGACATTCCTATCGAGATCAAGCAGACTAATGTGAGGAAAACAAATAGGCGAAAATTATTTAGACCCAATGTCTTTAAAGTCCCTCAACACATTATTTAAATTAATCCAAAATGTTTATATATATCTGCTGTCTCTTTATAGTCGACGCGTTTCAGCCAATCAATTCTGGCCTCTTCAGGACTAGGGCTATTCACAATCCATCTGTACAAATAAGAATTAAAAAGAAGGGGAACAGACCTCACTTATAAATTCCATAAACTAATAACATAAGTACCTATCTACATATTTAAATGTGGACATAAGATTGAACATGATTCTTTGGATATTACTTCTGTGAGCAGACTGACCATTGTGACATACCATTAATCAATTAAATTCAATTAAATTCAATTAAATTCATTGAATAAACAAGGGCATGGTATTTTAATATGGGTGATCTTTTTAGACACCTTCTTCGTAAGCTAAACTCCAGTAGTTTCCCGAGGTTTTATATCTTTTTATATTATTATTAAACACATTTATTTTGTAGAAGTATATCTCTACCAGTGAGGGTTATCGTAATGGCATGGTATTTACCGGGTTCTAGAGTCGGAAGTGCTTCTCAAATTCTCTCAGGGGCTCTATTTTATTTTATTTTAGAAGTAATATCCAAGTGGTCACAGTGATATAAATACTAAATAGGGAATACTTCTTCTTTATTCCTTATTATTTCAATTCAGAACATATACCGTATAACCAAGGTACCAATTTCTTATTTGAGTCTTCCAGACAGGGCAGATGTCTGGTTTACTCGCAACTGCATGTGGGTGTAATTAAAGCTTCCCTGGGAATTAATTCTGCCCATTGCTTATCTTTTTGTCTTTGTAGTTTGAGCCTCAGTTGCTTGTTTTCTATTTGACTTCATTTGCTTTAGGCTGTCAAACTTCAGTTTTCCCCTCCTATGGAGCATTGCCCATATACTGTTTTCTTCCGTGAACTTCCTTCTGTAAACAGGCTTTAATCTTGTTCATATCTTGTCACATTTATTGTGCGTTCAAAGAGAGGTCAAATGTCAGTCTCTGTCTGCTGAGGAAGCTTAGTGTTTGCCTTTCTTCACTGACTTCAGAGTGAAAGATTGTGACATCCCTGCTGTGAAAAGAAATACTTCGAGCGCACAACAAAATGTAAATAAATGTCTGTAAATTAAATGTGCAGAATATATAAGAATTAGGAAAGTAGAAATTTAGCACATTTTTGGGCAAATCTGAAGTGTGGTAGAAACAAATATTTTAAAACGATCTAAACACGCCAGATCTGTGACTGGGAATGAATGTTTGATTCGTTAGGCATTCAGTCTAACATTTGTGTGTTCTTTTGCTCTGTTGCCCAAAGTGGGAAGCGCATCCTCCGACATGTGTCCCTTACTCACTACACCACTGGATTCAAGCAAGCCTGGCTGATGGGTTTTAACCCGAAACCAGTCTGAGTTTTTCCGGTACATGGAGGACTTGGCCTGGCAGTTTGCGCTGGACTATTCCTATTGGTAGCAGGGTAAAATCTGATTTGCATATGGCTCGATCCAAACTTGGGTGGCATGGTGAGCAAAAAAGCGATGGATTCAAACCAGATCCGTGACGGGAGGTGAATGTTTGATTTGTCCTGCATTATATCCATCATGTGTGGTTTTTTTAATGATCAAAACACATAATACACGATGATATTTCCACTCATTGTGCGCAGGAAAACGGTCTGTGCAAATGTAATGGTCATTTCAATTGAAAATGTGTTGTCTGTAATGTCAGTGCGCCTCACACCCTGCATACTCAAGACTACACCACTCTACAACACTCTACTCCTTGCCACTCCACTTTATTACAATCCACTTTACGACAAGCCACTCCGTGACACTCAGTCTCTTCACTCCCTTAACCCAACTACTCTCCAGTCTACCCTAATGTACAACTCTCCTCTCCAATCTACCTCACTATCCATCCCACGCCAATTTAGTTTCTCCCAATCCACTCCACGCACTCTAGCCCACTCGACCTCACTCCACCCTAATCTACTCCACCCCACCCGAATCTACGCCACTTAAATTTCCCCACTCCAACCTACCCTATCTACTCCACCCTAATTTACCCCATGCTACCCCAATCCACTCCTCTACCCCAGTCTGCCTCACTCCAATATTCCCAACACTCTCAATCTACCTCACTCCACCCCAGTCTACACCACTCCAATCTAGCCTACCCCATCATCCCACCCAAATCTAACCCAATCCACCAATCTACTGTACTCTACCCCGGTTTACCCCACTCTGCACTACTCCAATCCACCCCACTCCACACTACTCCAATCCACCCCACTCCAGTATACACAACTCCACCCCAATCTACCCCATTCTACTTCAATCTGCCCCACTCTACTTCAATCTGCCCCACTACAATCTACATCAATCTATTCCACTCAACCCTAATCTACTCCACTCAATCTACCCCACTCTACCTAATTCACTCCACACCCCTGACTTTTAGCCAAGCCGAAAAGCAGCCACACTGGTGTACAGCATGGCTGCAGCATATTATCTAAGGAAAAAGCTCTTGCAAAGGTGAGACCTATTGGCTTAGTCAATGCTTGTTTTTCTTTTTTGTTCGGTTGAGAGATTGATTCTGGTTTCAGATTGGCATGCTTTTGCAGACCATCTAATTTTAGGTGGCTGTCGTTGTTCTGGGAGGCTTGGCCTGTTTTTAGCAGGGTGGCTGGACCAGCAGTGCTTTAGATTGAGATGGTTTTACAGAGACTTGAGTCTTTGTTTCTATGTCCGATATGATTGTGCTCATCTTTCTTTAATCCTTCCAGCAGTGTTACATTTTTTTTTTAAACTACCTTTCCCATCAAACACAGGGAAAGGGCTGCAAAACAAAAGTTCATCCAATCACACCTTAAGTCATGTCCATAACGTCAACTGTATCCTGGTCAACCTACTCTCTTTCCTGCTTCCAGCCACATGAGTATTTGTTTATTTTTTCTGTGAAATTGTCGTGTTTAATTATTGTTCCCTGGTGGCTACAGCTGCTTTTTTACTTTAGAGACCTGCCGCAGGAGTGCGTGTCAGCTCTCCGCTTGCTTGCGGCTTGCGGCTTGCGGCTTGCTCCAATGGCTTACCGGGACCGCTCGAGTGCTGTGAGGCAATGTGCCCGTCAGAGGGCGTACGCCGCTTCAGAGAACAGGCGCCACATCTTGTTGCTCCACAGGGGTAGCAATGTTACGCTATAAAGTTTTATATAGCGCTCGTATACCCGAAGGTGTCTTGGTGCTGCAATGCGTGAGAGCGGTCAGTTGAACAGAATGGATACAATGTGGCATCTGGGTTAAAATAGCCAAGCTTTCAATGCTTTACTGAAATGTTAAAGGGTCTGGGAGGTTTTTCAATTCAAAAGGGAGGGAGTTCCATAGTTTAGCAGTGCGGGTTATAAAGCTTGTACTGACCCAATGGGGCACCTCAATATTATTCAAGCCAGATGAAAGTAAGGGTCTAGCAGGTGTATACCAGTGAAAAAGGTGCCTAAGGGCAGCTGGTCTGATGTGTAGTGCCTTAAAGGCAGTGCACAAGGCAATCCTTTAGTTCATAGGTAGCCAGTGCAGTTGACTCACTGCCATGGAAGCTGAAAAACATTTGGGGAGACTGAAATGAGACAGGCTGCAGCATTTTGTAGGGTCTGAAGTTTATATGTTTCCATGATCTGTCGATCCCTTTTTTAGGATAGCAGGAGTTGGGCGTGCGTCCAGTAACGAAGTCCAGAAAGCCAAAATTGAGTTTCAAAATAAGTCTTTATTTTCAATCGATTTAGTTCTCACGACGGTATATAAATGTTAAAGCCTCCTTGCATGTTCTTACTTTGTTTTGGATTAACATTGTTCTTAAGTATAGGTTCCTTGGGCTTAACAAGGCTATTCAGCAACAGATGTCATGCTCTGCAGATTCTGTGTGATATTGATATAAGACACGGACCGAACATCTTTTACTCCCGCATTTCGGCCCAACCAGTTGTTCTTCGGGCTTCGGATGCGTACTGATTAGGTTGCAGGCGGGGAGCCGTTGCAAACCAAATTGGAAGCAACGTAAAGAATAACCCCCTCCGCAAGCCCATGGTGCATACACGACAAACTTGTGCTGTTCTGGCCCCTGGGGAGTCCTAGGAGTGCCCACATGGGTAACACCGTGAGTTTTTTCTTTTTCACATAAATATCCTCACGGATAAGCCACGCCTTAGCGTGCATGGACCACCGGGGGATAACTGTTTTGGTCCTAAAGAAAGCTGAGCTGAACAGAGCAATAAACAGCTGAAACATGTCGACCTACATTTCCTAAGGACACAGTGGTTCAAATAACTAGACCACTGAGTGTCCTGTTCACAAGTTTTTAGTGATACCAGCTGACCATTTAATAAAATTATTTAGGGTACAGCGGTTATCTTTTAAATTTTCACATTCACTTCACTTGAGCACAATACACAATCCAATTAAAAAACCAGCCCGCTGTAAATCAGGCGTTGTAGCACACTGGGGGGGACACTCGGTTCCCCCAGTGGGAACCCTATGATGAAGCATGTCATTACTAGGTTGGTGAGTGAGGGTTCTTTTAAGAAATAAGGTTCTTCTTTATTCAACACACCACTGGTTCACTTTTTCCTCTCCTTTGTTTTTATTTCTGGTTTTGTGTCTTAGTTGCTTTGGTGAATTATCATTACAGCACCTTTGAGTCACTCTTATGTTGTTGTTGAAGAATTGAAAGGGGCAAAGGAGTGACCTGAATACCCTTACTCTCCTGTTATTTAAAGATATTGACATAAGCGACATCCTCCTGTTTCCAGATGGTGTATTTTTCCACTGTGCCCTGTAGACCTACATTGGTAAAGTTACAAGCCTGGTCTTCAGAACATTAGAGCTTGTCTGCCCAGACCGGCTTTCAGGTATGGTTGGCATAGAGTGACTTCATGTGAGTGGACAAGGCCCTCGGCGCCGCGGATGGCTCTGATCCTTTCGATCTCCTGGTTCCTTGAAATCATCTTTCCCTGCTTTTTTAGCAGGTTCTTTAAGTTGGCAGTTAGTATTGTCCGTGAAGACTATTTGGATTGCTTCCCTCAAGGTACCTGGGCATGTCTTAATCACATGATGATAGTTTCACTATCGCTTTTTTACATTCTATGTCCATTGCTGTTAGATTAAACTCAAGTCTGATCAGTGTGTGCCTTGTCGAGCGCAGTAGCCTAAAAACCTTACTGAAGGCCATAATGTGCAAATGCTCCAATAATCCCGGGAAAGCCAGATGGCCATAGCTTATTGTTGGAACTAGTTTGGCTTGTATTACTCTTTGTATGCCCTCCGTTGAATAGCTCACAAGCTTCTTGTGTAATTTGCATAGGGCGTGTGTGACCTTGAATGCTTTTGCCTCCAGTGTTTTGGCCTTTAGTGTTATTCTGCCAGTATTTGAGAATTGTACTCCCAAGTAGGTATACTTGTTTGCGGTGGCAATTCTTAATGGCCCGATATGCCAGCCCAGCAGGGATTTTTGGGGTTTATGTCCAAAAACCATTACCTTTGTTTTAGTTGCATTGGTTTGGAGTTTGTTATAGAGAGGTAGAGTCTCTAATGCCCTTTACATACCTATTCTGGTTTGGTCCAAAATGACAGTCGTCCGCGTATTGCATGATAGGTAAGCTAAGGTAACCCAATTTGGGTGGGAAGATGTTGGTTTTTAAAAGTGCAATTCCCAGGTCCGCAGTATATAAATTGAACAATGTTGGTGAATAAAACACATCCCTGTTTTAGCACTTTGTTTAGATCTTGGCAGGTGCATGTGCCTGTGTGAGCTTAGTGCAGACCCAAATGCTGTTGTGGTAAGACATGATGGCCGCCAGGAGTTTCCTCAGTATGTCCCACTTTGCACGTTTTGCCCACAATATGTTGAGATCTATACCATCAAAAGCAGCACTATAGTTGACGAAGCAGGCATATAGCGGTGGGGTTACCACCTCTATGGCTTTAGTTGCCAGGTATGATAATGCAATGGCATAGTCCATTGTTGAGGAGTTCGGCCGAAATCCTGTCTGGTATTGTGGGTTTATTTGGTTGTCTGTTATCCATGCCTCTAGGTCTTTCAGGAGCACTTTTGCATTTACCTTCCCGTCAATGTCTAGTAGAGCAATTAATCTGTAATTCTCCCGCTGTGAAGTGTTTCCTTTCTTATAGATTGGTTGCAGGATAGAGCCTTTCCACGAGTTTGGTACTAATGAAGTGTTGTAGCAGTGATTGAATAGACAATGCATATGGGGTGCCCAGAAGGCCCTATCTTCATTACACTTCCTGGTAGCCTATTAGGACCTGGAGCCCCGTCCTTCCTTAAACCTTTCAATATGATCAACATTTCTTTTTTGTTGGGGACGAGATCCTCATTCTCATGTCCTTCTGGAAGATAGTCTTCAGCCTCCACAGTTTTTGTCCTAGATTTGTCCTGATCAACATATAGCCTTGTTGCATGGGCTGCCCATTCTTTAGCGGGTACAGCATCGTGTATGTAACTTTCACCATTGAGAGTGTTGACAGAACTTCAAAATTCCCTGCTCTTGCTGGGAGCAAGCAATGCATAGATGTGTTTACATTTGTTGTCTGTGATGGTTTGTTTCAACTGCCAGACAGTATTTTTGTGCAATCTTCTGGCTGTTTTCAAAAGTGATTCTGTCCATGAGCATTTTTCTCTCCTATTCTTTTGCTACGCCAAATGACACTGCTTTTTACTTTCTTTGAAATCAGCGAGGTTGGCTGGCCCGCCGCTGCTACGTTTTACTTTGTGTGCCGTTTGTCTTCCTGTGGTCATTGCATTAGTTTTACTGGTTGGAAATCATTTTATCATTATCTGTGGGCTGGTTATACATATTGCCTGTTTCGAAGTGTTTTATTTCACTTGGCTTCCACGTCTCCATTTTATGCGTTTTATCGATGCGGTGTCAGTGTGTGTATGAAGCTTTTTTCCCCGCAGTTAAGTGCTCAGGGTGCATCATTGTGCTTATATTGACAAGGATAGATAATGGATGGTTGTCACTCGCGGTAATGAGTCAGCTTGTATTCTTCACACCTCAGTAAGACCTGACTCAAAAAGATATAGTGTGAGATGTTTTTGAAAGTTGGTTGTAGTTTCGTATTTGGCTGCCCCACTTGATTTTCAGACTCCAGGTTAAATTCATTGATGCAGGCTTCCATGATGTTCTGGCCTTTATCTCCTTGGCGTTGATCCGGGTGGCACAGGTCTCATGTTGAAATACCCCATAATAATGCATTTGCGGCCTGTGTTTTCATAAAGATATTCTCTAATTAGACTAGTGACCATCCTTGTGTTTGCTGTTTTTACCTTATTATTTGGATTAATGTATAGATTAATTACTGCAATTGTAGTTGGGATTCCCTCTAGCATTATTCCCTTTATGACGATGATCTGGATGTCGAGTAAGTGTGTGGGCCATTCGTCAGTTTGTACTTGCAGGTTCAATTTTACATTGATTGATACCCCACCGATAGGTCTTCCAAATATGTTTTTCTTACCGGCGAAGGTATTTATTGCCTGGAAGCCTTTGATGGGGGTTGATACCTTCCATGTTTTCTGTGAGCATAAGATATCTCCTGTTTTGAGTAGATTCATGGTTTCCTTGTTCGCAAAGGTTGAGTTGAGGCCTGCCTCGTTCCAGCTTATTATTCTGAGGTTTGTTCTTGTTCTTGCGTGCTAGGGATTTATCTTCCCTTTGGTGTGCAGAGCCGTTGAGATCCAGGCCCAGTCTTCTGAGATGGTGTCCTGAGGTGCTCCTGTCTCCATGCTTTGTCTAGTGGCTTCCCTGTTCATGAGTTTGATTTTGATGTTATCACAGTGTATACTCCTGATCGATCTTATGCCCTTTAGAATGCTATTCCGTGGTGCTGTTGCAGTTGTTTTTTGCAGCCTCTGTAGTAGTATATGCGGATACTTTTCAGTTGGACATTTATCTACGCGGATCCCCCAGTCCCTGAGTAGGTCTCTTTCTGCAAAGATGTTTTGAGTATCTTGCTTGTTGGTCCACTTTGTTAGGGTAGACTCCCTATGACTTATAAAGGTATCATTTTTAAAAACACAGATGTGCTGATCTCAGGTAGGCCAATGAGGATATGCACGATAAGAGGTATAGGATGTTTGAGCGAATTAAAATGTTGCCCGGGCCTCTTGTCTCAAATTCAGGTTTGAGAATCACAGTATAGTCTGTGTCTGGCAAGTGTGCTTTTCCCGGGTTGTTTCCCTTATGCTCATTACTTTGTCCCTCATACGCAGTTGTTTGAACATGGAACCCTGTTTGGCCATTATTCCAACAAGGTGTGGCTTGCATTTCCCATCCCGAACATTATTTAAAAATTGCTCACAGGTCTGACGTTCATTGCCCAACGTAGTCATCCATGCTAGTGTGGGTTTTGAAACTACTGTATTGTGGCCATTGTATTGTGATTCTGTTCTGAGTGGGCATACTTTCAAAAAGCAGGTTTCCTGCATATATGCACTTGTTATCTTTTCTACCTTTTTGCATGGTTGTGTTTCCGTGGCCTTATGACCTGCTGGTGGGATTTTCATATTTTTGTTGGTCGTGGATGGTAACTTTTGTTTCCGAGCCTTCTACTCTTTTGATGACAGTAGTGTAGTTGGCATTCACAACCTCCACATAGGATTGTGTTTGGAGATTGGGAGCAGTCTGGGTTTTGTTCTGCGTGATAGTCGCCTTGATGGGACCCTCTATTGGCTTCTCATTTAGATGATTTGGTGATGAAGTTTCCTGGCTTATGTTTGCCGGCGAATCCTCGACTGTGGTTCTATTTCTCATTTTGAAGATGGGATAGTTCATTGGGCCCTTGTCTAGGCTGTCTTTGCCAGTGTCTCCCTGTTTGCTGTTTTGTCTAAGTGCGGTATGTGAGAAGTTAGCCTGGCATATGATGTCCACTATTCTAGTGGGCACCTTGCACCAGTCTAAACGACCCTTATTGATGGTGGTTGTAAAGTCAACCTTATAGACAAGCTATCCTAGTGGTAGCATGGACCAGCAGTCTTAGGCTGAACTCCAAAGAGCATGTGAAGCTGTTTGTTTTACCAATTATAATCCCTTGAATACCAAATGAAAGGACACCATACAAGGTATATATCAAATATATATGTATTTATTTCTAACACAACCCCTCTGACGTCTTTGAGGTCAGAGATCGAAGTACATCACAAGTTACTCAATTAGCATACGATAAGTTGCACAAAAACAGTTTTGCCCTAGGGGCCTCACAAACCATATACTAAGTAAGTGGTATAAGAACCACTTCAGGAATAGGAAATAGGCCTAGGGAATCGCTGGGGCTACACTAGACAACCAAAGGTTAGGAAGTAGGAGACCCACGGGAGACGCGTGCAGTGTCTAAACACAGTCGCGAGTTACCTTTGACATATAATGGAGAACAAAGAAGTTACAAAGTTACTGATTAAGGACACTTCCAGGTGGACTACGGTGAAACCCCTTTTAACTAGGACACTTGAAGAGTCAATACCCACGGGAGCACCGGAGTACTCGAGTTACCTCACCCAGGGAGGGAAGCTGGGTGCATAGGTGTCTTTTCGTGTCTGGTTTCGTCGATGCTTTCAATGGAGATCTGCAAAAGAAGTGCTGCAGGCGGCCAGTGGAAGAGTGTCCGGGTGGATCCAAGGGTGGATCGAAGAAGTGAAGAACCTGAAAGCAGAGGGGACAGAGTCTGGGCCAGTGACCAGGAAGGAACCAGGCGATGTCGAGTGATTTCAGGTGAAGATGGGAAGCTTGTCTCTGCCATCAGGAGACGTCGACGAAAACCAGGAGCTGGATTCGGGCTGTCCCAGGAAGGATCTAGTTGACTGCGGTGTCGGATTCGGGATTGGACCCAACAATCCTTGGCAACCGCAACCCACGCAGGAAGTGAAGATTGGCTTCAAGTCAGACCAGCAAGGTCCGGGGAGCTTCTCCTTTGCAGGGAAGCTGGAGCAAGCCTGGAGCAACAAGGCCAGCGGTGTAAACTCAAAAGGAAGTCTTCAGAGGGCTAACTAGCCAGTGGTCTATCAACTGGGAAGACGCGTCGAGCTGAAATGCAGGAGCAGGCCCCACGCGGCTCTCGGAGTGTGGAGGGCTAAGCTTTGGTGCAAATGGCGCTCTGGTCTGGGGCTTCTCATTCCCCAATGCACAACTGCGAGGGTACCTCGGGAGTCGAGCAGTTAGCAAAATGCAAGTAGTCCAGGGTGTCCGGTCCCACGACTCTCGTGTCCCGTCACGGGTCTTAGCTTTGATGTGGATCGGAGTCTGAGAAGTCTGGAAGTCCAGATCCTGAGTCGCTGAGTCTTCGGGTTCCGGCAGGAGCGTCGACAAAGCAAACCAGCAAGTTAGTGGTGCCTGTTTGCACAGGCTGGTCACTCCTTGACCACAAGGGAAAGGTCTTCAGTCTTCTAGTCGATATAGAACGTCGAAGGTCCAAGTGTTTCGTTTCAGAGTTTCAGTCCAGGATAATCTAAAGTCTCTAGACACAGCGACTATCTTTATACTGATTTTAGGGGCTAGATTACCTGCTCGGTCCCTCCTATGGGTGGACCTGGGAAGGGGGTGGTACCACCCCTTTCCCTTTGTCCAGTTGCGCGTCAGAGCAAGGCTGGAGTGCCCCAGCAACTGGTTTTAACTGGGCTATGCATGGAGGACCTTGTGTGTCCCAGGCAGTGCCTGGAAAAGCATCTTTCCATTCAACCCACCCTGCCTCAATACACTACAGGCTGTCTGGGGCACCTCCCCTGACAGGAAACCTATTGTCCAGGCCTCCCTTGCTGGAGTTTCGTCCAGCAGCAGGAGGTGAGACTCGTGTCTGTGGCAGCAGCATCCATTTTGTGATGCTGAGGCTCTGTTTAACTTTAACCAGTAAAGCAGTAACATACATGTTTTTTCCCTCTAGAAGGGTGGAATGCTATCCCCGCCGCCAGAATTGGCAGGGGGGGCGGTAGTATTCCAAAGTGTTTGACACCTTACACGACATGTTTTGATAAAGCCAAACCAAAGTTAGCATTGACCGCGAGGATTAGAATGCATTTAGGAGTATATGGTATGGCTATATCATAGAACAGCTATAAGGAGATGGTTCCGAAAGCTGCAGATGGGCTCAGCTCATGCGAGGGCACCCTCTCACAAAAAAACAAGCACTCTGCCTCCAGGATTGTTAAGGCCTGCCATAGGAGTGACTTATAGGTTTCTATGTGTCTATATATAAGGTAGATATAGATATACTATATCTAAGTAAGGGGTGATTACACCACCTTACCCAAGCTGAGTGATCAGCCTGTGGTGTCAGTTTAGATGGCCAGCCAGGGGTGGCATAATACATGCTGCAGCGCCTGGTAGGCTTTAGATGCACCTATGCCCTGGGTACCTATGGTACACTATACAGTGGCTCACAAAGGTGACCCAATATCCAATCTGGTTTGTACCTAAAGTACATGGTATCAATTTAGAGAGAGAACAGCTGGGCTGTGGGTCTGATTAGCAGGCCCACAGCCACACTAAAGTTGAAAAACCAGAGAATCACAGCAAAAAGTGGGTGTGACCATAGGAAGCAGACCCTACTCTCTTAAACGGTAGGCATTTCATTATTTTTTTTGTATGAGTACCATTGCACTTTTCCTTTTGTTTTCAGAGATTTCCGTAATATTTTTGTTTTGCCCAGCTGTCCATCAGTTTGTCTTTGATCTGGTATCCCGCCATAGTAACTGACCTCAGAGCTGGTTGTTGGACTCCAGCATTTGCCCGTAAGCGTTTTATTGGTTGTAAATGCTGTGCCATCTGTAACTTCTAATTTATTGGGTGTTATTGCTTGTCCAGAAAGTAATTCCCCTTTTTCTGGCTTTCTTTTGCTTTGTGTATTGCTTGGTCGTACTTGACTGCATTCATTTATTAATATTTAATAATGAATCGGGCAGTGTGACTAATTTTTCCACTGTTGCCTCACTAAAGTTTTTTGTTGGGCTTGTGGTTCCCCTTTGCCTATTTCAATGTTAGACCACTCGTCCTTTTTTGAGTTTATCATGTCCGCTTTTTGTTAATTGTCAGAACACTTTGAGCAAGCATGTGTATTAAGTCCACCTGTATCTCTAATTTGTGCGATTGCCATGTGAGAGCCTTAACTGCTACCAGAAGTGACGTAGTTATTGTATTTAAGATGAGTTCTGGGCCGTCTTTATTGATTGAGTCTTGCGAGTCGTACTGTTACTGGGCATTGGCCGGAGTCAACTCCCATGGGTTCCTCTGTTTGCAAATTACTGTCTGGGTTTGCTTTTGATTTTAATGGCTCAGTTGATGGTGGATCTGGGGTACAGAGGTCGAATGATTTTTTTATGTTGTCTTTGCTCTTTCAATGCTATTAGCCAGTGTGGAACTGTTCTGTTTAGTCCGCTGACCACAGAGATTTGTAGAACCTTCCAATATTTCCCGATGCTGTTCGTTTGTATGATGGATAAGGGCCTCTTTTTCAATTGCGATCTTGTTACAAGTATCTACCGGTGTTTATGGACCCTTTGAATTGGTTGATACTTCGCTGTCATTTAAAGGTGATGAGATCTCAATGATCTGTTTGCTCAAGCCAATGTGCTGCTTTATTGTGATTTTTAATATGGTCTTTGTATTGGTAGATGATATTTAATTAATCGTTCCTGACCATAACAGATTCTGCGGTCTCTGAGACTCCCATCTCAATAAATATTGATTCACCCAGGCTGTCCTAGGCTGTTCGATTTGAGACAAGGGGGAGGAGGGGCTCTTCCTCAGATTTGCAGTTGCCTGGCTGAGCCCTGAACTGATAGTGATTTCCTCCTCCTCCTTACGCTGTATGCAGGCTCCCTATTGATGGATTACCCAAGTCTTGCAAATTCTTCAGACCTTTTATTGTTCCCCGTTGCTGCCGTCCTCTTTTTCCTTATTGGCAGATCCAGTGCTCCTCATTTTTCCCCGAGTAGATCTTGATAGTTGTCCAATCCCTGCGTGCCGCAAATACCTTATGTGAGAACTTCCTGTTAGTGTGGAATGCTGAGGCCTGCATCCTTACCTTACGTGCCCAGTCTTTGGCCCGCTCTCTTGATTTCAATTGCCTCGTTTGGCTATGGCTGTGGCTAGGTCGGGTTCCTATTTGGGCTGGCGCGAGCTGCCCTCGCTGTCCTGGCTGTCCTGATTGAGGAATTGATCTCATTGATTCCAGTTTAAAGCTGTTTGACTGGTGAATTTAAGTATGTTACGTATGTTATTGGTGGGCACCAGTAATGGATTAAGTTTTGGTATTTTATTGTTAACATCGGGGATAATGAACTGAAAGACTTGACATGAACTGAAGGAGTAATGTTATACGCTTTGCTATTTACTCTTTTAGCTGTTTAGAGGGTTTAGATGTTTTGGGGGTGGGAGTCGTAATGTGGGGCTTATTCTATGCTTTTTCCTAGGCCTCTAGGCCCACCTTTGGTTAGTTTTACCCCCCCCCCCCCTTTTTTTTTTTTACTCCAGCCACTCTTTTCCAAACACTTCTCAAGGTGCTCCAATGTGTGCCTTTAACTGGGTCAGACTGACAAACCCCCCAACCCCCCCTCCAAGGAAACTGCTAGGGGGTCTGGGGGAAGTTGCTGGGTCTGGTTTGTTTCTCTGGGGAATCTGTGTAGCGTCCCCCTCACCTTATGACCATGCCTCCTTATCCGGATCCTCGTCTGAATCCTCCTGTGTTCAGCCCCACGCGGAGGCTCCCCTGTCTCCCTGCTGCAGCTGTAGGCTGCAAGCTGCAAGCTGCGTGGACTGCGGTCCAAATTACAGGATTGCTGCTGGAAACCTCAGCAGGGTTATTCAAAGAAACTTTACTCCACCAGAGACCCGCCAAATAAGGATGTTATATCAGGGAGGTGTATCAGGGTGGTGAAGCGAGAAGGCGTCTTCCTCTCGTCGTCCTTGCACGCACTGTGCTCTGTGCTGTGCCGGAAACGGCGAAAACCTGGATCAGCAGTTCTAGGTATCAGTTGAAGTCTCATAGAATTGAAGACGAGCACAGTAAGTCTCCAAAGTTGTGTTGTGCAATGTTAGAAGGCAATAATATGACTGAGGAAATTCGCCCTCCCGGAGAGCGGCAGTTACTGATAGCACTTAAAGAAACCTTTCAAAGCAGTCTCTTCCCCCACCATTGCCAGATGGATCGGTTGGGTCATGCAAGAGGCAGGCATTGATGTGCGCAATTTGAAGCTCACTCCGTAAGAAGGGCAATAGCCTCTAAAGCCTTTACTTTATGAGGACGACTAGAGGATAGTCTTAATGCGGCAGATTGGTCTTTGGACTCTGTTCAAACGGTTTAATTTTAAAGCAGTGATTGATATGGTATCTTTGGTGGTTGACAAGCTTTGAACAAGCGTAATCCTCACCTCCTGTCCTGAAATAGAATTAAAGATTTTTTTAGCAATCGTAACAAAGTTCCAATTCATTTAAGGACATGGAGACCAGGATTATTCCTGCTCAGGTTTCTGTAAATTACCCAGATGGAATAGTTAATCCATTGGAATATGGTCAGAAATCATGGATTGTGGCCCACTTTGTGGTTGCGAGGTCGAAGTGTGATCGCTCTTCTTTAACTGAAGGTATCCGAGTCTTCTACATGCTATCCTGAATTTGCTTATCCATCATTTTATTGTCTGCATAGAGGCTTCCATTTAGTGTAGATAAGTGAGTGAAGGCTCTTCATTTTTTTCCCAGGTTCAGTGTCAACCAAAGGGGAGTAAAGAATGGTTGGTACTGGAGGATTTGTGATCATCCTCAAGAAAGAGGAGGTTGACCAGGATACAGTTGACGTTATGGACATGACCAGAGCTGTGATTGAATTAACTTTTGTTTTGTTGTCCTTTCTCTGTTACAATGGCTAGGAAAGTTTTAATTTCTTTGCCACCATGTTGTACAAATGTTTGCATTTTTCTTTAGGTTACTAGAGTTTCAAACTGCTATGGTGTTAGGTTGATATAGAGTTACATAGGCTACCTTGGTTACTTTTAGACACATTAGTTGGGCCGGAGAGGTTTGAGGTTAACATGAATACACACACACACACACACACACACACACATCATTAGTGTGGCTTTATGTAAATGTGCTTTTTATTTATTTATCACAGCTTCATGGCTTTAGATTACTACGCCTGTGACGGTATGAGTGTCCATTTTATTACTGTTTTAAACAGTCTCCGATGTGCATGTTAGCTTGTATGTGAACATTATCGTTCAAAAAATGTTTTTGTACTGAAATAGTACTGAAATGTAAAACTAAATCACGCTTTCCTATGAATATCTCTGGATCGTTACAAATAGCATCACATATTTAACGCCCCTCTCCTTTCAGCTGGGCTTGGAGCGCTACCACGGGGTCGGGATCCTTGGCTTCAACTCTCCGGAGTGGTTCATTGCAGATGTAGGAGCCATCATGGCCGGGTAAGATGACCACCTCGCCTCAGTCTCCTTTAATTTGCTGTCTTCCTCACCATCTTAACTTGTGATTCTCCCTGATTGGATCTGTCTAAACGCCTGCCCTCTCAGTTTTATTTTATTGCGTTGCAACATTTATATAGCTCTTACCAGTGTGGGGCGCTTAAGCGCTTCTCTGTTGCAGGGCTGACTGTTTCTCTTCCTGTGTCGGCACCTGAATGCATGTAGCACTGCTGAAGGAGTGGGTGAGAGGGATTAGAGGTAATTTACACAGAGAAACTGGAGACCTGTCCAAAGAGTGGGGTGGAGTTATCCTTGGAGCCAATACAAGAAAATAGAGATACATTAATAAATATGCCTTATTGGATTTGACAATGTTTATTGACTACCAACAGATTTTTAGAATCGGGATAGAGTGAGAACCAAAAAGCAGCTTCTATAGGTTTCAATCCCAAGCACCTTAGAACCAGTGTTGGCTGTTATCTCAAGCAACAGCCCTATTTACCACTTCCCTGACAGATTCCTTCTCAAATGATGAGCTCCTGAAATATTTTCAGGTTCATTTCAGAAAGACGCTTGTGTCTGGACTGTTGATTAAAGGTACATTCTTGGATTCTTGGTCTGCTCACTGGGACAGTGCAACATGTTTGCTTGAGGCCACACACATGTACAGGTTTCAGAACATTGAGTTTGGTGGGTTAACTTGATGTCTGATTGGCAAGTCTCCGGGTTGATTCCTAATATCTCTTCTGTTCCTCCTAACATGAGTGAGTGCCAATCAGTTTGCAGTATTGCCACCTTTTAATTACTCTCCTTATCCCTGTCATCCCAACAATCTCTCAAGAGGCTTCTAGTCTACAGGCCTCCAGGTCCCGCAGGATCCTTTTTTGAGGAACTTCAGTCTTTAATTTCAACATTGGCTTTAAGAGCAGAGCACTGTGTACTAGCCGGAGATTATAATTTCCATATGGAAGACCGCTCTGATCCGGATACCTCCAAGATGATCGATATCACTGCCTCTCTGGGCCTGCTCCCTTATCTTTCTGGACCAACCCACGATAAAGGCCACACATCAGATCAGGTTTTCTCTACCTCCCCGGTCGAGGTGACAGCACTGCTGCCGGTCTTATGGTCCGACCATCGGCTAGCCCATTTTTACATACTAGGCACTAAGAAACCAGCAGCCACGGCCATGAGACATCGGGGAACTGCCTCTAGGGCATATCATCGGGTGACCCCGGAGATGTTTGCCCAGGCCCTTCAGGACCATCCCGTCTCCTATACCGGTGATCTGGATAGTGATCTTGAAACCCTGCAGACGTGGCTTGTAGATAGGTTGAACGAGCTTGCCCATGTGATTCCTCCTCGAACCACCGTGAAACCGGTTTCGGCAACGTGGTTCACCAAAGTGCTGGCGCACTCCCGTAGGCAGTGTAAAGTAGCCGAACGGGCGTGGCGGTCTCAGTACGATGCCGAGGCAAGGCAGACCTATAGATCAATGATCAAAACCTACCATCGGGAAGTCTTTCAGGAAAAAAAATGCTACTTCGCTAGGAGAATCGAGGAAGCAGCAAACTCCTGTAAGGAGATTTTCTCAATTGTCAGGGAATTTACAACTATGCGCCCTAACTCAGTTCAGGATGTTCCGTCTGAGACTTGGGCTGCCACCCTGGCCAATTTCTTCACCACCAAAATCAGGCTGATACAGGATTCTTTTCCTATTAGGCCGACGGTTGGTTTTATGAACCTTCCGGAGGGGCCAGTCCACCCTATTTCCCCAGGCCCAGTCTTAGCGGTTTTCCCGCCACTCTCGATATCTTCGTTGCTGACGCTTATGACGAATCTCAAATCTGGCTCACCTCGTGATCCCTGCCCAGCCAAATTCCTAGCTAAAATGGCAGCTACCGTCAACCCACTAGCCAACCCAATTCTGAATCTTTCCCTTAGTCATGGGGCTATCCCGCAGACATGGAAGCAGGCTATGGTCATCCCCCTTCTTAAGAAACCGAGCCTTGCCCCAGAAGTCCCTGCCAATTACAGGCCCATCTCGCTTCTTCCGGCATTGACTAAAATCCTTGAGAAGCATGTACATGGTGTGCTTTCCAATTTCTTGGAATCCCACGAGTTACTACATGCCTCTCAATCCGGCTTCCGCCCCAATTTAAGCACAGAGACGGCGCTATTGGAGGTTTCGGAGGCCGTTAAGGAGACGCTGGATGTTGGAGGCAGGGTTATGCTGGTCGTGCTGGATTTGTCGGCGGCCTTTGACACCGTCCCCCACGAGGGTCTCCTCGTAAGACTTCATGAAATCGGTCTGAGGGGGACGGTGCTCAGCTGGTTTCGCTCTTTTCTAGCCAACCGCCGACAAACGGTCTGGGCCTCCCCTGTCTCCGCCGAGATGTCACCTTTGGGAGTCGGAGTACCGCAGGGCCCCGTGTTGAGCCCGACTCTATTTAACATCTTTATGACCCCTTTGGCGACACTGGTGGAGTCTTTTGGGGCCCAAATCGTATCCTACGCCGATGACACCCAGCTTCTCTTCACCTGCCGGAAGGGAGAAGAATTTGATGGTGAAAGTATCAGTGAGTGCCTTGGGGCAGTTTTTAATTGGTTCCAGCTAAACCGCCTCAAGTGCAACTCCGAGAAATCTGAGATACTCTTTTTCGGATGTCCATCTGATCCGGATTGGCGTGGGTGGTGGCCCGCTGACATGTTCCCTCCAGCTCATTCATCCCAGTCAGCTAAGAACCTGGGAATTAAAATCGATAATGGGCTGAAGCTCAAATCCCAGGTTCTGGCTCTTACAGGAACAATCTTCGGCATTCTCAGGATGCTCCGGAAGTTCTTCCCGCTACTCTCTGAGGAACATGGGAGAACGACAGTTCAGGCCCTTATTGGATCCAGATTGGATTATTCAAACATCTTCTATCTTGGTCTGCCGGAGTACCTTTTACAACGCCTGCAGGTGGCCCAGAATGCTGCTGCGCGAGCCATCTTTGGCCTCCACAGGCGGGCCAGTGCCTCTAGCCTATTGCAAGTTCTACATTGGCTCCCGATCCGAAAACAGATAGTATTCAAGGCTATGACGATGGTCCACAAAGCTTTGCATGCCTCGGGAACTCAATATTTGCAATGGAGTCTGGCTTTTTACCACCCGGCACGATCCCTGAGATCGGAGTCCCTCTTTCTTGCTGTGGTGCCCCGAATAAAAAAAGCCCGCATTGGCGGACGTTCCTTCAGGCGTTTTAGCTCCGCAGCTGTGGAACTCCTTACCTTTGACCCTGCGCTCTACTTCTAATCTGCTTGCGTTCAGGAAGGGCTTAAAGACTTGGCTCTTTACTTGCTAGAGACTTCCTGCTCTGTTTTGAATCCTGTCCCTTTGCCTCTTTTCTTTACTGTTATGTTTTGCTTGTCCCCTCTTAGGTCATGTAGTACAAAGCGCCGGGACACTCCTCGGAGTAGCCGTGCGCTATAAAAGACCTATTTAACATAACATAACATAAGAGAGCTCCATTGAAGACCGCGGAATGCATGGCTTGGGGCTTGGAATGGCCGGTAGAAGCCCGCAGCTCCAACATTCCAATGCTTGTCTTCATGATTATCCCTTTTTCATTTAGAACATCGTACCCTTAGTGGGTGGAATGTTCTAATAGCGCTTCTGCTTCAGGCAATACCCGTTAAAGGCCCTCACCCTAGTTACAGGCCCTCACACCACATCGAGCGGTTCTCATACAAGATCGCTGAGCTACATCTATAGGAGAAGCCTTCAGTCCCAAAGAACTGACAAAACAGGTAGTTACTTTGAAATAGCTTTGCAACAAATGTAGTTCTACCATACATAAGACAACACATTTCTTACAGCTCTAGAACACAGCTCATGCAGTCTTTTATCTCCCATTGTATTGCCATGCGGAGTTGACAGTTCCGCATGTATACTCATTGGTTTTCAGTTATATTTAAAGAACACACCATTTGTAATAAAGATGATAGTTTTCTTACATTGGCATGTTGTGTTCTCCGCAACATGCACTGTGCTCATGCGTCGTGTTTTTTGTACTAGGCACACAGAAGAAGGAAGCATAGCCTCACTAAAGATTGCGCCACTTGTTTGTCTGGTGAGGGCCGTTAACCTATTGTACTGGCAAAACGCTACCAATGACTGCCCTTCAAAAAACAAAAAGCATTGGCAAAGCCTATATGAGAGCAGCTAGCTTTGCCAGTGTTTTATAGCCGTGTAGAGTGGGGCAGGGGCTGGTGACGTAGAGTCGGGCAGAGTGCAGGTGCTTGGAGTACAGCACTGTTAGAAAGTGGCTCTATATGTACTGGACCAAAATCAGGTACAGTGCGTATAGAGTCCACAAAACCCAGAGGTATAATAGAGGTTAAAGCCTGGTGTGACCTTACCAGTGGTAGCTTGGTCGAACAGTAAGGCAGTACCAGAGGATAGTGTAAAGCATTTGTTGTACACACTCAGTTAGCAAAAGGTTTAACACACTCAAAGACTGAACTCCAGGCCAATTGTTTTTATATCAAAGATTTAGTTGTCTTATTTCTAGTACCAACTGGTATCAAAATATGCTGTCCTCAGTATGAGAGGTCTCAGATGAGTACTTTGCAGAAAGGCCATAAAATTTGTAAACACAATAGGTGCAGGGGTTGCAGTAGGCAACACAATTCTACACACAATTTAGCTCAATGGATTTTCTTATATAAACACAGTTGATACCTTTGTAGATTACTTTGGTAGTTCCTGGACTGGCTCCTAGATTTAGTCCTGAGGTCTAAGATGCAAACAGTTTAGTTAAAAACGTTTTAGGTATTGCAGTGATTTTTCAGGAATATAAAGCTATTTTAAAAGTTCACACTTAAAAACTTTTCAACCGAAATCTGGCAATGTTATCCAATGGGAGAAAATTCAGGTTTCAGGTAAAGTACGATCTCGTTACTTTGGTAATCCAGTACTAGGCTCCTGGGTCCAGCACTGGGGTCTCAACTTAAAACAGGTAAGTAATTTCTTTTCAGTATTTCGTATGATTTTTAAAGAATATTTCAAGTTTTCAAAAGTAGACACTTCGAAGAAATTTCATAGAAAAGCAGACAATTGATTCCTATGGAGAAAATTCAGGTTACTAGTACACCCGGTAAGTATTACTTTTCCAGTTCAGTACTGGGCTACAAGGTACAGTATTAGCTTCTCTCCTGATCACAGGTGAGTACTTCGGAATTTGGTTTATTTTATATGAATATTTTAAGTTTCCAAAACTTCACACTTAAAAGATTTTTCGAGTCAAACCAGTCAATGTTATCCAATAGCAGGTAAATGAGTTACCGGTTTCCAGGTGAGCACTCAACTGGTGAAGTTGTGGTTCTGGGCATAGACTCGGGGGGGGGGGTCCCCCAGGGTCAGGTAGGTATAGTTGGTTCACCCTCAGCGGCGCAGGGGCGGACGGGTGCAGAGGTTAGGCCCAATGTTATCCAGTGAGGGTCAGGGGGCCTCCGGTTGGTGGCTGCTGGCTAGCAGGCCACAAGGCTGTGGGAGCTGGGCTCCTGGTCACTTGCTCAGGGCAAAGGGGGAAGCAGGATAGGGCAAAGGTGGCTCAGCCAGCGGTACTCGGGCGGCTGGGTGCAGGGTGCTTTTGAGCTGTCGGGCGCTCAATGTTATCCAATGGGAAAGGGAACAAAGGCTGCAGGCTCGGGGCGGAGACTCTCCAGGGGCGACCAGCACTTCGAGAGGTAAGTTGGGATCTTGGAGCACCGGTAGGTACCCCAAAGGGAAGCACGGGGGAAGTAGGGCGCCGGGTGCAGGGGTGTCAGAAAAGCTTACCCTCAGCTGGTTGCGGTTGGGGTGGCCCCTGGTTCTGAGTCTGCAGGCGTCGTCTGGTTCCTCGAGGAGGGTCTTTTGCCACTGGACTTTGGGTCCCAAGTCGCCGGGGGGACGTCCAGGTGGTCTTGGATCACTCGGGCACAGGCCGGGCTCGGCGGGTGCAGAGTGGGCTGGTCCGGAGCTTCCTGGCTGGCACCAGGGG
This sequence comes from Lissotriton vulgaris, assembly GCF_964263255.1. Lineage (NCBI taxonomy): Eukaryota > Metazoa > Chordata > Amphibia > Caudata > Salamandridae > Lissotriton > Lissotriton vulgaris. Next base: position 32,318 of record NW_028250242.1, read on the forward strand.
GGGTTATTGCAGCAGAGCCTCCGCTGAGGGGAGTCCCAGTCTTTAAGAGGGTCAAGGCAGGCAGGTCCTCTGGGTGTCCCAAGGTTGCTTTCCCCAGGAGTCGCCGGGGTTTAGTCAGGAGCAGGTTCCAGGATCGATCGACAGGCCGGTAGTACTGGGGCCGAGTCAGTTGTTGTCCTGTTAGCAGCTGCACGGTGGGTTGTCTTCCTCTTGGTCTTCTTTCTTCTTTTCTTATCGGGATCTGAGGAAGGAAGGTTCAGGGAGCCCCCAAATACTGAATTTAGGGGTGTTGCAAGTAGGGCAAGGCCAGGGACCAATAGGTCCCTATCCTGGGTTGGGTACACCCGCTAGGCTGCTCCTCGCCTGTGGGAGCGGGGCAGGAGCCTAGCTGTGATTGGACAGGGCTCCCCATCTTCAAGATGGCCGGAGCCCGGGGTCGTGCTTCACCTAGTCTCCCCCACCCCTGACACACCCTCCTTCCTGACGTAGTGTTTCCTGCTAGTCTTCCCAAAAGAGTGGGGTCAGGACTTGTGGGGGCCAGTTGCTGGGTACAGCAAATGGTCTGGAGAAGCTCACAGAGGCGGCATGCCTTTGAAGCTTCCCCTGCCCATCCTGGGGGAGGAGACCTAGCACGCACCTCACCCAGGATGTGCATTGTTGCAGGCCCACGAGAGCGGGGGGGCTCTCCACCCAGGGGTCCAGCAACATGTCTGCTGTGTAGCAGCCTCTGCAGCCACTCAGCCCAGATGTGGATTGTAGGTTAGGTTTTCAGGGGGCATCTCTAAGGTGCCCTCTGGTGCATTTTACATTAAATCCCACACTGGCATCAGTGCGGGTTTAATGTGCTGACAATTTTGGTACCAAACTTGTCAGTCTTCAGTCTAGCCATTATGGTGCTGTGGAGTTCGTAATGACCATCTCCCAGCACCATATACTCTTAATGGCATCACTGCACTTAGTGCCCAGGAATGGCCCTGGTACTGTAGGGGCACAGGGCTCATGCACCTGTGCCCACACCTCCGGCATAGGGCACCCTGCTAGAGGGGTGACTGAAGTATGCCAGGGCCGTGGGTTCTGTGGGCATGGCACACAGGGATGTGTGCCATGTTGACTATTTGTTTAGTTCTGTACTTAGACAGCCTGCAAAAGCAGTGTGTGGGTGCCAGGGTACAGGGCCACCGAGGGTGGCACAATAAGTGCTGCAGTCCTCAGGTGTCTTCTCTGGTCACCATGCCCTGGGTACCTAGGGTACCATTTACTAGGGGCTGAAAGGTGGCTAGAGATGCCAATTGGGTTTCAGTTTCAACACCGTTTTATGGAAGGAACACAGGCCCTGGGTACCTGGTTGGCAGGAACACAGGACACACTCAGTCAAAGCACAACAGCAGTTCAGAAAAAAGTTGGGGCATACCAATGCAAGAAAGATGGCACTTTCTCACACGCACCACAGTGGACCATCTACATTCACTGGGTTCACTTTCAACCTGCAAAAGTCACATCCGACTCCCTCTCAGACACTCTTTTTCAGTGGAGCTGTTCTGGACATAGTGCAGTTTTTGCTCTATCCTCCAGAGCGGCAACTTCAAGAGTTTCAGGTAATAACACTGTTTCAGCATCTATTCTGGATTTTGGTGAGACTGACTCCTAAGCTGTTGAGCCTCATGGCTTCCTGCATCCTGCTAGTGACATGCCCGTTGGCATATGTGAGTTCTGCAGTGCGACCTAAAGTTCCAGTGGTCCCAGGATGCTGGTTTGCTGTCCAGGGGCTGGACTGATCCCATGAGGAACAGGGTCAAAACTAATTTGCATATGGCTTGGTCTGAACTGGGATCGCGATGAAAGCTAGAGAACTATAATGGATTCAGCCCACATCTAATAGTGAATGGGAGGTGTGTCTGAAATGTTTCTGCGCTCCGTTCATCTCCTTGTGTACCCTTTTGTGTACTCCAAAATATCACTGTGGCAGCCTTCTTTGCTCCACCTCACCCTTCCAAAGAAGAGGAGAGACTCCATCGCTGGGACCAAAACAGCGATGTTATACCTTGATCATCCAACAAACGCAATTAGACCTAATCAACAAGGGCACTTGATTCTTTTGACTTCCTGAGTGGGAATTCATTTTCTACCCCCAACACCAATCAGTCATAATTCTAAGGTACCGTCCCTACTCATGCTGGCCCTATCTTTTCAAGTGTTATACAACTGACTTTCAAATTAAGTCACTGTTATCAACAAATACCCTCCACTTCAACAGGTGTATTTAAGACATACCATTGTGAATGAATGTGTGAAAAGGTTGTGAAAAACGAGATGGCACCTCACGTGCGCAACGCCAACAGAGCTTACTGATTAAATAACACCAGTTGTGCCCACGTTTTTTCATCATCGGTGTGAGAAGTTGGCCTGATATATGATGCTCACTAATTCTAGTGATCACCTTGTATCAGTCCAAACAACCCTTATGGTGATTGGTTGTAAGTCAACCTTCTAGAACAGCTATCCAAATGGTAGCGTGGGCAAAGCAGTCTTAGGCTAACCTCTTTTGGCATGTGAAGCCAGCTGTTTTACCACATTTAACCCCTTGAATACCAAATGAAAGGACACCACACAGGTAGTTATGAAAATAAACAAGATATTTATTAACTAACATACACCTCTGAAATCTTTGAGATCAGAGGGCTAAGCACATGACAAGACTCTTAAGAAAAATATGTTAAGTTGCACAAATTACAATGGTGCCCTAGGGGTTCGACAAACCATATACTAACTAAATGGTATAAGGATATCGATAGAAGGAATGGAGCTGTCCAGAGGCTGTAGGATCGCTGGGACTACACTATCCTGACCGGAGGTAAGTAATAGGAGTCCCACGGGACGTGTGTGCAAAGTGTGAACTCACATGCGAGATGCGTAACAAAGTCAATGGACAGTACAAATTACGAAAAGGTAAGTATTAGACAGTTCCGACTAGCTAGGACTAAAACGACTGGAAATCTGGACACTAGGAGAGTCAATCTACCCTTGAGCACCGAAATGCTCTTGTTACCTCACCCACGGGCTGCGGGTGCATAGGTGTCAGTGTGTCGGGTTTCCGCGTTGAAGTCTATGGAGCCTGGAAGAAAAGATGCTGCAGGCGGCCAGATGGTAGATGCCCGGAGCGACCCAAGGATGGATCGAGGAAGATGAAGACCTGAAAGCAGAGGGGACAATGTTCAGTCACTAGCCAGTGACTGGGGTGGAACCAGGAAGGAACCAGATGCTGTCGTCGCGATCAGGTGAAGAGTGGACACTTGACTCTGCAGCCACGTGGACCAAGTGGTGTCTTTGACCAGGATGGAGGCACGAGCTGTCCCACGCAGGCGCTTGCTGTTGGCGGTATTGGATCCGGATTCGGCGTCAACAGGCCTTGGCAAAGGCAACCCACGCGGTGAGTGGAAAAGGAGTCTGGTGCGGACCAGGAGGGTCAAGGGTGCTCCTCCTTTGCAGGGAAGCAGGGGCCAGTCTGGAGCAACCAGACCAGAGGTGTGGATTTCAAGGATCGTCGTCTAGGAGGCCACCAGCCAGCCGGCAAGTGACCAGACAACGCGTCGAGCAGCAATCAAGCAAAAGGGCCCCACGCAAATCTCGTGGATGCTGGAGGGCTGATCTTCTGTGCAGGAGCTGCTCGGGGCTGGGGCTTCTCAATCCCCAAAGCACTTCGTCGAGGATGCCTCTGAAGTCGTGCTGGAAGCGAAGTGCAGTTTCTCCAAGATGGCCGGTCCCACGTGTCTCGTCGCACCCCATCGGATCTCAGCTGTGCTGCAGATGTAGGTCTAAGTCCAGAGTTTCTTCTTTGTAGAGTTTCAAATCAGGATAACCTGTTCTGGAATGGGACCAGCTCCTACCTTTATTCTCCTAAAGGGGGCTGTACTATGACTAGGTCCCTCCTATGGGTGGGACCAGGAAGGGGGGTGGTTACACCCCCTATCCTTTGTCCAGTTTCGCGCCAGAGCTGGGGCTGGAGTGCCCCAGCAACTGGTTTGAACCGGTGTATTCACAGGGCACCTTGTGTGCCCCAGGCATGTCTCATTCCTTTCAGGCCTGTCCTACCTAATACACAAAATCCTGTCTGGGGTGGTGCTAGCACCTCCCAAGGCAGGAAACCCTTTGTCAAACCCTCCCTCGCTGGAAGGACTCCCAGCAGCAGGAGGTCAGACTGTCTGTGGTGGCAGCATCCATTTTGTGATGCTGAGGCTCGAGATCACTTTTAACGGGTTTCACAGTTACATACATGTTGTGTCCATCTAGAAGGGTAGAATGCTACCCCCGTCGCCAGAACTGGCGAGGGGGTAGTATTCCAATTCGTATGACACCTTACTCGACATGTTTTGATAATGTTATACCAAAGTTGGCAATAACTGCGAGGATTATAATGCACTTAAGAGTATATGGTATAGCGTTATCATGGAAACAGCTAAAGGACTTGGTTCCGAAAGCTGCAGACAGGCTCAGCTCATCCTAGAGCACCATCTCACATAATTCCAAGCACTCTGCCTCCAGGATTGTTAAGGCCTGCCATAGGAGCGACTTATAGGAGTATATGTGTCCATTTTAGGGTTAGATATAGATATACTATATCTAAAGCAAAGTGTGATTACACCACTTTGCCCCAGCTGTGTTAGCAGCCAGTTGTGTCAGTTTGGGATGGCCAGCCAGGGGTAGCATAATACATGCTGCAGCCCCTGGTAGGCCTTGGATTTACCTATGCCCCGGGTACCTAAGGTACACTGTACAGGGACTGATAAGGTGACCCAGTATCCAATTAGATATGTACCTAAGGTACATGGAGTCCATTTTAAGAGACAGCAAGTAAGCCTGGGGTCCTGAATAGCAGGATCCCAGGCCAACTAAGTCGAAAACCAGCTAAACACTAGGCAAAAAGTTGGGGGTAACCATAGTCAGATGTCCACCTTCCTACAATCGGTGGCTATCTTGCATACATTAATGGTGTCCAAAAATCATTGAAAAATAAATGTCTGCTGACAACTACCAACCCTGTGAGGTTAAAATTGAGATAGGCCACACCGTCACCAAACCACTTTATTCTGAACTCGTGGAAAACCACTTTATTCTGAACTCGTGGGCCTATTCAAAGTTAAAACCAACTGCATGCTTGCAGAACATTTAATGATGGGCTGGCATGTTTTTGTCTGTATGTCGTAGAGGCAATTTCTTCAAGGCATGGGTTCCTAATCCACCTTTCTGGACCCTTGTTCTGAACACACAGTGACTGTTAATAAAAAAGAAGGTTCGTTCAAAGGGACATGCAACCAATCACTTATCAATCTCACTTCTTACAACACCCATCTTGTCTCCACACCAGGTATTCATATTTACCAGGTAGTAGCCAAGGCCCCTCGTACCAGCTATCCACCTAGTCACACTAGAACTCAATTCTATTATGAGCCCTGTTTCAATATCAGGAGACTTGTGTTGTCCACCTTCTAAAAAGACAAACAAACACACATGACTGTGAGTGTTACAATGCTGCACCCTTATTCCACTAATGCAGGTACAGCTCAATATTAGTATAGCTGCGGCCTCCTCACACAATACTCTGGTGTGCCTTTTTCACACTTTCTCTTTTCACAAATCACCCCCACCCCCATCGCGGAGTTGCTATACGTTGATCATACCATAGAGTTCTGAGTTGAAGATCAACTCTTTGTAGGTCGTGTTTGGAGACTCCGAAAGTCAATGCTGTGCAGAAATGGACCTCACGAGGGTTAGTGCTCTGCATAAAGTTCTGCTACACATTGGTCAAAAGCCACCCCCTGACTGCTTGGGTGCCCATTCTACCAGAGCCAAGGCTGCTACAATTGCACTAGCTTGCAGAGACTTGGTCCTGGATATCTATCAGACAGCTACGTGGCCATCTCTGCACACATTTTACTAAGCACTGCTACCTGGACTGTCAGGTCTGTCGTGACTACCATTTTCCCATTCGGCCCTGCAGGCTTTTTGGTCTAAAAATCCAATTTGCAGACCTATCTCCTGGTAGGTATTGCTTAGGTATTAATTCTATAGTAAGGAATCTGCAGCTGAAAGTCCCATCTGCTGAAAAAGGTACTTACCTTCAGTAACTCATTATTTTTAGAGACTAGCTACAGATTGTAATCAACTTGCAGAGCAGGATGGATTGGTAACCAAAGTTAGGGTCACTCTTCTAAGGGCCGGAGCCATACGTACCAGTCTGTCAGTGTTCCTCTTGACGCAACGCTTTTGGTATAGAAAGTAGCTAAAAGAAACTGACGTCAGCCCGCTGGGGTGGTGCTCATATAGGCTCTCCACGCATCACTTCAGTGCAGACTGCGTCGGCGTGGAGCCAAATGATGCCAACTACTGACGCACAGGGGTACTGCTAGAAAAGTTCCAGGTCCAGTCTGACGCTACACAGCCTGCACTCACCATACACTTGGGATGTTAGTGTAAGGATCTAGGTGAGTACCTAGAAGTGGAACTTAACATGAGTAGGCCTGACGGCCTCCTCTCTGGTGACCGTTGACCAGCATTGGCAAAGCCAGTAGGTCTTCTCAAACCAAGGATTTATAAAATGTGGCAAATCACCCATGGGGTGGGGGGGGTCTCAAGGTGCTGTTTATCTTTTGGACCCATTGGTTTTGCCAGTATTTTTTTTTTATTTTTTTATTTTTTTTTGCAATGCTCTACAGCCGTTCTGATTTTCTTCAGTATTGATAAACCAGAATAAAAAAAATCTATGGTGGGGCAGAAGAAATACAGGGGTCCAAGTAGGGAAGAAGCAGTATGGAGAGCATGGGTGAGGGGTGGAGAACAGCAAGCCGGCAAAGGAGCCAAGTGGACTGCATTGGAGGAGAAAAGCAAACTGACTAGAGAGCAACATGAAGCCTGGGCAGAAGTATTGGTGAGAATGCAACATGGGGGGCAGGCGAAGCATGTAAGTGTCATTGAATGGGGCGAGTAAGCAACGTAGCACGCAGAGGGGGAAAAGAAGCACTCCAGGGGGAACGAAGCACTCCAGGGGAAACTGCTGCAAACTCATGCATGCAACCTTGTGTTGTGTAATGGAGACCAAAAAAAAGTAGTTCCCTTAAAGTGGCCAGCGGAAGGACACAAGTAAATTGATGATGTCCAGGGGATAGACAGGCACAAGAGACAAGGTGAGTATCTGCAAGCCCCTCTATGTAAATGGTAAGCGCACAATGTCACTCAACCAAAGGTCTGGTCATAACTTTGGGTACCCTGCCACCCACTGCTCCATGTTCTAAACCCATGATGGTGATAGTTGTCCACTGTCAGTACAATGATGGCAGGCTTGGTGTGCCCCTCATGGTCACAAAAGTTTCAGAACCTCCATGTCACAGGACAGCCGGTAAACGTGCACATTAGATCAGAGTGAGGCTAGGTCCAGAATAGAATAACAGAATAACAGATACATGTAGTTTTATTTATTTATTTATTTTATATTCTTGTAGAGCGCCAGACTAGACTCCCGAAGGGGTATCTCTGCGCTATTACTGTACCATGAAACTGTGCTAGTTACGAGAGCATGAGTGATAAAGAGTGCGGAAACTGGAGAGTTATTTATGTGTCGGGATATAGGTAGGTCTTTAAATTTTTCCGGAAACACAGATGACTGGAAATTGATCTGAGTTCTGGAGGCAAGGAATTCCAGAGTATTGGGCCGGCATAAGCTAATGCACGGCCACCCTGTCTGGTTTTATTTACTCTTGGTGTCTGTAGGAGCTGCTGATGACTGGAGCGCAGGGAACGCCCCGGGATGTAGGGCTGAAAGATCTTGGTCATATACTTCGGGCCCTCCCCTATCCTGCTCTTATGAATTGTGCATAGAGTCTTAAATTGGACTCGCTTCCTCACTGGAAGCCAGTGGAGTCTCTTCAGCAGGGGGCTAGAGGGGGTCCTAGCTGGAACATTCAGGACAATCCTTGCTGCTGTGTTTTGGATTACTTGCAATTTGCTGAGCTGCTCCTCGTTTGCTCCGAGGAGCAGCCCATTGCAGTAATCTACCCTGCTGATGACCAGAGCCTGCACGAGCGTTTTCCTATGATGGTCTGGTAAATAGGGGAAGACTCGTCTCAGCATCCCGATAGCCCGGAAGCAGGTACCGGCCACCTGATTGACATGTCCCTTGAAGGTGAGTTGCTGATCGAAAAGCACTCCCAGGTTCCTAACAGAACTCTTGGGGGTGGGGACAGGGCCAAGCTCCACAGGCCACCAGTCAGATGACCAATATGTTGCCGCTTGTCCAAAACACATTACCTCCGTTTTCCCCACATTGCACTGCAGACAGTTAGTTGACATCCAGTCTGCAATGGCTCTCATACCATCTGCAAAAGATCTTTTTATTGCAGATGTGAGAGTTTTGAACGGGAAAAGGAGTTGGGTGTCGTCGGCATACGACACCGGGGTGAACCCGAAAGATCTGGCCAGGTTGGCTAGGGGGGCCACATACACATTGAAGAGTGTGGGACTAAGGCATGAGCCTTGTGGCACCCCCTTATTGAGCTCCCTTAGTGTGGATTTATGGGAGCCCAGCCTAACTTCTTGGACACGACCAGTCAAAAAGCTTTTCATCCAGGTCAGAGCCTCACCCTCCACACCCACCTCACCTAGGCGGTCAAGAAGCACCGTGTGAGACACCGTATCGAAAGCGGCAGAAAGGTCCAACAGCACCAGAATCAGTGAGCTGCCCTCATCCAGTGCCATTCTGATGTTGTTGGTCACTGTTTGAAGGGCTGATTCTGTGCTGTGGTTGGGCCTGAAACCAGATTGTGAATAGTCCAGGCCCTCCGTCGCTTCCAGGTGTTGAGAGAGATAGGTGTTCACATGTCTCTCTGTAACCTTACCCAGGTAAGGCAAGAGGGAGATCGGTCGTAAATTGGAGAGGTCAGTCCAAGGAGAAGATGCCTTTTTCCTGATCGGGTTCACCACCGCCCTTTTCCAATCTGCAGGGACCTGGCTTTTAGTTAGGGAGATGTTAATCACATCCAGCATGTGCGGGCCCAAAATAGGAATCATGGGGCCAACCATTTTGGTTGGAATAAGGTCATTAGGCGATCCAGATTTAATGTGGCTGCAGAGGGCAAAGAGCTCTGTGTTGGTGACCGGAGGAAAGGATGAAAGGGTGGGTTTATTACCAGATACCGGTGTTTGAGGATAGAGAGGGCCTGTGTTGGGTGTTTTTAAAGCATCATTGGCTGCCACTATTTTTTCGTAGATGTTCTTTATTTTATCCTCAAAATATCTCGAGACTTCATCACATAGGTCTTGTGAGAAGTCCTCAGAGCTGTCACAGGCACTTTGGACTGAGAAACACATCTGCACACCATGCAGTGTACATTCCATTTCAATGGTTTGACACTCGTATTTCGGAATTAAATAGTTTACACTTGGACCTAAAGACGTATTTTTTACTCATGCCACTTGTGCCCAGAATGCTAAGATATATTTTTCTTGTATTGCTTGATGCAAGTCTTCCCAGTTTTTTTTAATAGAAAATGGACTTTAGTTGGTAATTAGGGACTTACACTTTTGATGTAGTGCGTACTCTCATCACATCAGTGTTTCCTATTTTGATAGTATTTGTCATGCGTCTTGATTAAGTACTAATGTTGCCAAAAGTCTCCTGTAGCCTGCATCTAGAAGCTTGGGCTGGTATCGTAGACCATGAGTAAAAGCTCTGGTAAACGTCATCTGGAAGTGTGGGCTGGTATCCTAGACTGAGTAAAAGCTCTGGTAACCTTCATCTGGAAGCATGGGCTGGAACACTAGAGCATGGGTAAAAGATCAAGTAACTTCTAGCTGCACACTTATTGCCTCATAAGTGTATCACCCTAGGCACCAGTATTTGTTTGCTGGAACCTCCAGCGTGTTTTTTACATCAACAGTTCAATCTACAGTCGTTTTCTAGAAACATTACTCCATATTCTCGTTAAGTTCAAATCCAAAATTGTTTTATTCACTTTTCATTCTTTTCAAAATTCAAGACAATCCGTGTTCCAATGCATTTCGGTGTTTGACCACACCTTCATCAGGGAACGTCTACAATTTAAATAAACAAAACATTTGCTCAATGCATGTATCTAAACAAAGAACATTTTTACGCGCTGTGAATAGGGAATCGAGCTAAACCTCTAAATTAAGTTGGCGTCCTTATCTCAAATGTAACCATTATCAGTGAGTGTATCGAGTTCTACGTAAGTTTGTTAACACTCAGGGTTTGCTACTAAGTTACGCGCTTGTTGCATATTACTGTGGGCGCTACCCCTACAACTCCGTGAATAACGGTTAACTCTATGGTGGTAATACCCGCCATTTCTCACCTTATTCAAAAAGTGAAATCAGCTCATTCTGCTCCCGTGGAGTCGTCCCGCTCCGTTCGAAGTTCGAGTAATCTACTCTCACTACGCGTTGGTTCGCGCATGCGCTGTTTGTAGGTTAAACTTTTTTTATATGTTCTAACTTTATTGTTCGCTACGCGATCACTACTGGGCTGGTGCTAATAGATCAATGTCAGGCTCGTGCGGGCCCATCAATACAACTTTGTACAAATATAACATACATTTGGTATAACACTTATTTCAGATGATACGGTATAACATAGATAATGCAAGAATTTATCACAGGTAACAAGTAAATTCAGTCCTGTCGTTCATTCCATTAGGTTTCAAACTGCAAAGGTAATAAATCCAATAGTTTTCTCTCTTTAAGAGATTTTTTTTGTTCATTGTTCCTTCTTTCTTGGGGACTATTTCCAATACGCATGCCCTTAATTGGTTGATGTTGTGATGTTTTTCAACAAAGTGCGTGGCCACTGTTGATTTTGATGATTGTGTTCTTATATTACTCTTGTGCTCATTGAGCCGAACTTTTAACTTTCTTTCCGTGTGGCCTACGTAAACGCTGCCACATGGGCATTTTAGTAAGTACACTATGTTGGTTGTATCACATGTGGCGTTCACTCTTAAGGGTATTTTATGTCCTTTCATCGGGTGGTTGATGCTTGCACCCTTCATAATGTTGTGGCAGTTTCCACAATTTAGACACGGTTCTGTTCCTTTAAAGGTCCGTTGACTTGGCTTTTGTGTCGGTGTTTTTAGCAGTTCTCCAATGTTTTTACCCCTGGTATGGGCAAAGAGTGGTTCCTCATCAAATATGCCTTTGAAGTCGGTTTCCAGTTTTACTATCTGCCAGTTTTTATGAATTATTCTTTTAAATTGGGCACTCACGTTTGAAAATTTGCTTACACATGTTATCCGTGGTTTTTTCTCTGTGTGTTTATACGTCAGTAATTCAGTTCTGGTTTTCTTTTGGGCTCTCTTTTGATTTTTTGATAATGTCCTCCGAGTATCCCCGTGATAAGAATCTGTTGCCCATTATGTTCAGTTGCTCTTGACGATCATCATCTTCCGAGACCAATCTCATAACCCTGAGGAACTGCGAGTAGGGAAGGTGCGTTTTAAGTGACTGTGGGTGGTGACTTTTATATTGTAGCAAATTGTTTCTATCTGTTGGTTTCCGATAGAGGTTTGTTATGAAGGTGTTGTCCCTTTTGGTGATTTCTACGTCCAAAAATTGTATAGTGGTTTCATTAATGTTCCAGGTGAATTTTATTCGGTTGTTCCTGTTATCCAAAATTTCTAGTTGTTGTTCCAGAGATGCTTGTGTCCCCTTCCATACTAGGAAGATGTCGTCTATGAATCTCACATAGGTGAGGAGATGAGTGGCCCATTCCTGGTTGTTGTAGATATGTTCCTCTTCAAAAGATCCCATGAACAGATTGGCATACGCCGGCGCGGCGCAATTGCCCATCGAAGTTCCATTTAGTTGGATATACCAACGATTGTTGTAGGTGAAGTAGCTATTCAACAATGTAAACTGCATTAGTTCCATCAAAAAGATTTACAAGTCTTCCGGGTAAGTGCTATACAATAAGGCTTTCTCAATAGCTTCCAGGCCTTCTTTGTGTGGGATGGCAGTGTACAGAGTTTTTACATCAACGGTCGCCATGATGATTTTGTCTTCCACTTTCACCTGTTGTAATTTTAACAGAAAATCGGTGGTGTCCTTGATGTGAGATAAATTTTTATTGACCAACGGTTGTAAATGTTTGTCAATGTATTTTCCGACTGGCTCATGGATGCTCATCTTTGTCGACACTATGGGCCTACATGTTGGGTTGTGTTGGTCTTTATGTACCTTCGGTACCATATACATAGACGGACATTTTGGATTTTCTTGAGTTAAGTAGTTTTTAGTTTTCTCACTGATGGTTCCTCTTTCCATTGCTTTTTTCAGTATTACTTGTAGAGTTTTACATATTTCTTCTGTTTCTTCTTGATGTAAAAACTCTGTACACTGCCATCCCACACAAAGAAGGCCTGGAAGCTATTGAGAAAGCCTTATTGTATAGCACTTACCCGGAAGACTTGTAAATCTTTTTGATGGAACTAATGCAGTTTACATTGTTGAATAGCTACTTCACCTACAACAATCGTTGGTATATCCAACTAAATGGAACTTCGATGGGCAATTGCGCCGCGCCGGCGTATGCCAATCTGTTCATGGGATCTTTTGAAGAGGAACATATCTACAACAACCAGGAATGGGCCACTCATCTCCTCACCTATGTGAGATTCATAGACGACATCTTCCTAATATGGAAGGGGACACAAGCATCTCTGGAACAACAACTAGAAATTTTGGATAACAGGAACGACCGGATAAAATTCACCTGGAACATTAATGAAACCACTATACAATTTTTGGACGTAGGAATCACCAAAAGGGACAACACCTTCATAACAAACTTCTATCGGAAACCAACAGATAGAAACAATTTGCTACAATATAAAAGTCACCACCCACAGTCACTTAAAACACACCTTCCCTACTCGCAGTTCCTCAGGGTTATGAGATTAGTCTCGGAAAATGATGATCGTCAAGAGCAACTGAACATAACGGGCAACAGATTCTTATCACGGGGATACCCGGAGGACATTATCAAAAAATCAAAAGAGAGCCCAAAAGAAAACCAGAACTGAATTACTGACGTACAAACACACAGAGAAAAAAACACTGATAACATGTGTAAGCAAATTTTCAAACGTGAGTGCCCAATTTAAAAGAATAATTCATAAAAACTGGCAGATAGTAAAACTGGAAACCGACTTCAAAGGCATATTTGATGAGGAACCACTCTTTGCCCATACCAGGGGTAAAAACATTGGAGAACTGCTAAAAACACCGACACAAAAGCCAAGTCAACGGACCTTTAAAGGAATAGAACCGTGTCTAAATTGTGGAAACTGCCACAACATTATGAAGGGTGCAAGCATCAACCACCCGATGAAAGGACATAAAATACCCTTAAGAGTGAACGCCACATGTGATACAACCAACATAGTGTACTTACTAAAATGCCCATGTGGCAGCGTTTACGTAGGCCACACGGAAAGAAAGTTAAAAGTTCGGCTCAATGAGCACAAGAGTAATATAAGAACACAATCATCAAAATCAACAGTGGCAACGCACTTTGTTGAAAAACATCACAACATCAACCAATTAAGGGCATGCGTATTGGAAATAGTCCCCAGGAAAGAAGGAACAATGAACAAAAAAAATCTCTTAAAGAGAGAAAACTATTGGATTTATTACCTTTGCAGTTTGAAACCCAATGGAATGAACGACAGGACTGAATTTACTTGTTACCTGTGATGAATTCTTGCATTATCTATGTTATACCGTATCATCTGAAATAAGTGTTACACCATATGTATGTTATATTTGTATAAAGTTGTATTGATGGGCCTGCACGAGCCTGACATTGATCTATTAGCAACAGCCCAGTAGTGATCGCGTAGCGAACAATAAAGTTAGAACATATAAAAAAAGTTTAACCTACAAACAGCGCATGTGTGAACCAACGCGTAGTGAGAGTAGATTTCTCGAACTTCGAACGGAGCGGGACGACTCCGCGGGAGCAGAATGAGCTGATTTCACTTTTTGAATAAGGTGAGAAATGGCGGGTATTACCACCATAGAGTTAACCGTTATTCACGGAGTTGTAGGGGTAGCGCCCACAGTAATATGCAACAAGCGCGTAACTTAGTAGCAAACCCTGAGTGTTAACAAACTTACGTAGAACTCGATACACTCACTGATAATGGTTACATTTGAGATAAGGACGCCAACTTCATTTAGAGGTTTAGCTCGATTCCCTATTCACAGCGCGTAAAAATGTTCTTTGTTTAGATACATGCATTGAGCAAATGTTTTGTTTATTTAAATTGTAGACGTTCCCTGATGAAGGTGTGGTCAAGAATTTTGAAAAGAATGAAAAGTGAATAAAACAATTTTGGATTTTGAACTTAACGAGAATATGGAGTAATGTTTCTAGAAAACGACTGTAGATTGAACTGTTGATGTAAAAAACACGCTGGAGGTTCCAGCAAACAAATACTGGTGCCTAGGGTGATACACTTATGAGGCAATAAGTGTGCAGCTAGAAGTTGTCTGACATACACTCCAGGAGGGGAGTGATACCCAAGAGCACAGTTAAAATTGGAGTTAACATTTAGGCGGTGCACAACCCGATACACAGAAGCTAAAAGATCAAGTAACCAACATCTGGAAGCTTGAGCTTGTATCCTAGAGCATGAAGTAAAGATCGAGTAACCTGCATCTGAAAGCTTGGGCTGGTATCCTAGAGCATGAGTAAAAGATCGAGTAACCTTCATCTGGAAGCTTGGGCTGGTATCCTAGAGCATGAGTAAAAGATCGAGTAACCTTCATCTGGAAGCGTGGGCTGGTATCCTTGAGCATGAGTAAAAGATCGAGTAACCTACATCTGAAAGCTTGAGCTAGTAACGTAGAGCATACGTAAAAGAATAAGTAACCTTCATCTGGAAGCTTGAGCTGGTATCCTTGAGCATGATTAAAAGAAGTAACCTACGAGTAAAAGATTGAGTAACCTGCATCTGGAAGCTTGAGCTAGTAACCTAGAGCATACGTAAAAGAATAAGTAACCTTCATCTGGAAGCTTGAGCTGGTATCCTAGAGCATCAGAAAAAGATCAAGTAACCTGCATCTGGCTGCTTGGGCTAGTAACCTAGAGCATACGTAAAAGAATAAGTAACCTACATCTGGAAGCTTCAGCTGGTATCCTAGAGCATGAGTAAAAGAACAAGTAACCTACAACGGGAAGCTTGAGCTGGTATCCTAGAGCATGAATAAAAGATGTAACCTGCATCTGTAACCTAGAACAGGAGTAAAAGAATAAGGAACCTGCATCTGGAAGCTTGGGCTGGTGTCCTAGACCATGAGTAAAGCTCAAGTAGCCTACATCTGGGAGCGTGGGCTGGTATCCTAGAGCATGAGTACAAGATCGAGTAACCAGCATCTGGAAGCTTGGGCTGGTATCCTAGAGCATGAGTACAAGATCGAGTAACCAGCATCTGGAAGCTTGGGCTGGTATCCTAGAGCATGAGTACAAGATCGAGTAACCTGCATCTGGAAGCTTGAGCTGGTGTCATAGAGCATGAGTAAAACAAGTAGACTTCATCTGGAAGCTTGAGCTAGTATCCTATAGCAGGAGTAAAAGAGGTAACCCGCATCTGGAAGCTTGAGCTAGTAACCTAGAGCATACGTAAAAGAATAACCTACATCTGGTAGCTTATGCTGGTATCCTAAAGCTTGAGTAAAAGATCAAGTAACCTGTATCTGGAAGCTTGAGCTAGTATCCTAGAGCATGAGTAAAAGAAGTAACCTACATCTGGAAGCTTGAGCTGGTATCCTTGAGCATGAGTAAAAGCTCCAGTAACCTTCATCTGGAATACTAGAGCATGAATAAAAGATCAAGTAACCTACAGTGGAAGCTTGAACTAGTATCCTAGAGCATGATTAAAAGAAGTAACCTACATCTGGAAGCTTGAGCTAGTAACCTAGAGCATGAGTAAAAGATCGAGTAACCTGCATCTGGCTGCTTGGGCTGGTATCCTAAAGCTTGAGTAAAAGATCGAGTAACCTGTATCTGGAAGCTTGAGCTGGTATCATAAAGCATGATTAAAAGAAGTAACCTACGAGTAAAGGAACAAGTAACCTGCATCTGAAAGCTTGGGCTGGTGTCCGAGAGCATGAGTAAAAGCTCCAGTAACCTTCATCTGGAAGTGTGGGCTGGTATCCTAGAGCATGAGTAAAAGCTCTGGTAACCTTCATCTGGAATACTAGAGCATGAATAAAAGATCAAGTAACCTACAGTGGAAGCTTGAACTAGTATCCTAGAGCATGAGTAAAAGAAGTAACCTGCATCTGGAAGCTTGAGCTAGTAACCTAGAGCATAAGTAAAATAAGTAACCTACATCTGGAAGCTTGAGCTAGTAACGTAGAGCATAAGTAAAAAAGGTAACCTACATCTGGATGCTTGGGCTGGTATCCGAGAGCATGAGTAAAAGAAGTTACCTATGAGTAAAAGATCGAGTAACCTGCATCTGGAAGCTTGAGCTAGTAACCTAGAGCATACGTAAAAGAATAAGTAACCTGCATCTGGAAGCTTGGGCTGGTATCCTAGAGCATGAGTAAATGATCGAGTAGCCTGCATCTGGAAGCTTGGGCTGGTATCCTAGAGCATGAGTAAATGATCGAGTAACCTGCCTCTGGAAGCTTGAGCTGGTATCCGAGAGCATGAGTAAATGATCGAGTAACCTGCATCTGGAAGCTTGGGCTGGTATCCTAGAGCATGAGTAAATGATCGAGTAACCTGCATCTGGAAGCTTGAGCTGGTATCCGAGAGCATGAGTAAATGATCGAGTAACCTGCATCTGGAAGCTTGGGCTGGTATCCTAGAGCATGAGTAAAACATCAAGAAGCTCCCATTTTACCGATTTGAGGTTAGAAGTTGCCTCTAGTAGCCTCATTCCTATTCTCTAGCTCGTTACTAACATCCAAAGTTAATTCAGCCGGACAAGTGAGGGGTCCGTGGTCTCTTTGAAGTCTACAATTGACCCACAGTCCTTTACACTAGAATGTGGTCAGACAGAACTTTTCTGGTTACTCGGAGGAAGCTGGCCTTTGGAGTTTGATGGAAAATGACAACTGATGTTCAATACCAATACGCTGTTCAGTAGGAAATAAAAAAAGTAAATTAAGTAGCTTAGATGAAACTAGCGGCATACCAACCGTGTCCCTCACTCGGCATGCTGAAGCTCTGGGGCTGCCGGCGCTGCGGGTCTCAGTATGGTAGGTTAAAATCCCATGCTGGCAAAGTTAATGCTCTTAACCTAGGAGGCTGTTCAAGAATGCTATGTTTGTCCTTCAGAGGCCTTTGTTGAATCAGCTGTTTCGTGTAAAGAAATCCTCTTTGCTTGGCTTGGCTTGGCTCCGCTGTCAGCCTCTCGGTAGTATCCCCTGTGCCTATCATCCAGCAGTCAGGATCTCAGTCCATCTTCAGCTTGCATCCTTTGATCCGATCTGGAGCTGGAGTACAAAGAGCATGCTGCCTAGGTTCCAGACTGAGGTCCCTGATGCGACCTGCAAGGTGTACCAGGCTTTGCCTTCAGTGTGAGACATGCACCCCAGCTCAACAGCCCAATCGCAGCCTCTGGGTTCCATCCAGGCACCCCGTACATTCACCACAAGCCCACTGGGTGACCCTATTGTGAAGGAGATATGGTATTCAGTGGTGGCTGGGGACCTTTAAAAGTGGTGCTTTTTCTTGAAAGGTTCTCTCACTTTCTTGCACTAAGGGCCTCATTAATAAAGATTTGGCATAGGGTAGTGCCGCAAATCTTTTTGCTGGTCTGCCCTACGGTAAATCAAAAGGGCAAGAAAGCACTGTATTTACGAGATATTGTGTTTTCCTGTCCTTTCAGCCAGCATTGGCATAGAATGTGATGCCTAGCGCCAACACAGGCACCCTTGTACTTTTGTTGCTGGCAGGATTGTTTATATGCAGGAAGGAATACCTTCCTTTACAATAACATTCATGGAGGCGTTGTCCTCGTTCTGTGTGCTGCAGAATGCAACACACATGAAAAAGGAAAAATCTGAGAAATGAAAACATTTCTCCTCATTACACCTGCTCTGGGGAGGCGTAAGGTTTTGGCGACGCCCCAGGTTTCCATGACTGTAAATCTGGGGCAGCATCAAAATCCATGGGTGTTGCGTGGGAATACCCAGCGCAGTGCCCATGGAATGCCTCCTTGACACAGAGTAAGGCATGTAGTGATTTGCGCTGCCTTGTCTTACTCCATATCTGAGGCCATGCAGTGATTTGCGCTGCCTTGTCTTACTCCATATCTGAGGCCATGCAAAGCCACGCAGGGTGGTTTTTCCTCACCTCAGTGGCCTGTACTACCGGAACATTTAAAAATGATGCTCCCTGCGGTGCAGGTCTCTAGTGAATAACACCCTAAGTTTACTGTCTCACTTTGACTCACACTAATTCACGCAGTCTCACTCATTCTACTTTGACCCACTCTCGCACTCAGTTCCACTGATTCTCACTCATTCTGTATTACTCAGTCTTACTGTACCTCACACACAGTAACACTTAGTCATTCTTCCTTATGCACTCGCATTCAATCTTACACATACTCGTCCTTCTTTTCAATAAACTCCTTCACTGACTCACTTTAACTCGCACACATAGTCATACAGACTGCTCACATTGCTGGAACAGTGCAGGCATCTTCATGCACCCGTCAGCAATCTAACAACGTCACCAGCTGCTTCAGTGTGTTGCTGGACCCGAAGCGGATCTGCATTTTGCAAAACAAGGAGGGTGTTGTGTAGCTGTGGAGCCCATAAATGAGAGCTGGAACTGGTCCAGGGACACCCATTCATCAAACCAATCCATTCCCTCAATCATCCATCCTTTCACCTATCTACCCCCTTTATTCATCCCATCCTTTCAATCATCCACCCTTTCACTCAGTCGATCATCCTCTCTTTGGCTTCTCCACCAGTCCACCCATTCACTTACCCATCTATCCTTACACCCATTCATCCACCCTGTCCCAGTCATTGTTCCATCCATCCACTTATAAATCCATCTACTCATGCATACCTCCATTTACCCTTTCACTCAGCCATCTATCCTTTCACTCACCGATCTATTCATCCATCCATAAATTCACCCATTCCTTCATCTACCCTGACTTTGTTTTACTCACCCATGTTTACATACATCCTGACACTCATCCATCCATATTTTCAGTCCACCCATGTGTAGTATAATGCGAATATTTAGATGAGGGTGTATTGTAATGTTTGCCCTCTTAATTTTCTAAAACACGTCAGGCGTCGAAGTATGTGTGCAGGTTTATCAGTTAAATAAATGTGGAAACAATTTTACATCCACATTTATCCCCGAAATATACAGTAAATATGGATAAATAATTATACAAATGACCCAAACATAATTATGGATAAATACAGACGGAAATGTTAAACAAATGCCATAAACCCCGGAGCCTTAATTATACTCCAAAAAAACTAAAGCACATTCAGTTACAGTACATAACTCACCAACCCCAATACAGACATATCCCTCACAATCCCAAGTACATACACTGACCCAATTGCACGCACACACACTCAAATCACAGCCCTCCGTAAACTAAAATCACAACACTATAATAAAATATTATTCCAATAATAAAACCACACACCCCTTCCACATCTCTCATGATTCCTACAAATATACCCTATGTGATGTGACCGGCAGCTACAGCCCCACTTGAAGTGCCACAGTCCCGTGTTCAGCCTCATCCCTTCACAGACCCCTCCAGTGAACCACAGTCCCCAGTACATGCATCAGAGTGGGAAGTACACACCTCTCGTACGTCAGTAATCCCATCATTGACAAGGTGACTTCTTCTTGGGTTCACGTGAGTCCCAGCATGTGCTTTCGACTTTTGTCCCACTCGTCAGATTAGTCTCCATGACAACGCCCCACCCTCGGGGGTTTCCTGTGGCGGACACAAAGGCAGCATGATCCCAGCAAAGCGATGCCCGTAGATTAAAGACATCCGGGGACCCCTCAAAACATGGATGACGCACACCTTTACTGCACCCAGGGTGTTAGGGCACCGCATTTCATCATCTGAGCGGACCTCTGCTAAAACAGAGAAATCCGCACAGCTCAAAGGAAAACCTTTAAATTAAAGGTCGGGCGGGGCTAAGATGGGCGGAACAGGAAAACCACATCACTGGACCACTTTTTTGGGCATATCGGAATTTTAACCAACCAGCACTTAACACAAAAGGACTAGCTGCTTCTAGGAAACGTGGCACTACCAGCAACCTCAAAGTACTCAAAGTCTAACAGATGAAAGGCTGAGGTCAGCTCTGCGCAGATTTAAACCACTCTTAGCCATCCGTACTCTGCATCTGGCCCATGAAATGCTGGCTCGGCTTGTTGTTTCAAACCTGTCAACAGCAGATACCGTAAAGCTCTACTATGCCTCAGGTGCATAAGCCCGTTGAACTATAGTACCGGGCAACTTGGTTTATCAGTAACCACGTGTACAGCATTCAAATACTATTTACAATGCTGATAGGGGAAGGCACAGGCGATCTTACTCGTGACACGCCGGGTCACGTGCAGGAGGGTTCAAAACACATTTCCACAAATGGCAGGTCGTGCTTCTCTATGTGCACAAGACTGTAATCAAATACAATAAACGCTGGCACAAGGTGAGATCCTTTGGATTGTGTATACCAGGGATCAGACATGCATGCGTTGGGCATACATACATGTTCGGCGAGGCCAGCACGGGGCAGTGTCTCCTGAGCATTTATGTATTTTCTTACACAGCTGCGCTTGCACCAGAGTGCAGGCTTCAGCGGGCGAAGCGCGAACAGAAAACTCCCTTCTGCATCTGGAGATAAAGTGTTTTCTGCCACCTTGCAAAATGAGCGGGGAGGGAAACTTGACTGGGAGCCGTCGTTATCATAACTTTTAAAATGCTGACACAAGCACGTCTGGTTTATACGAGAAAGGGGCCAGGGAAAAAGAGGTACAGAAAGGGAACGAAGACAGAAAGCAAGAAAGAAAAAGATCAGAACAAAGTAACAAATACAATTAAAATAAAGGCTATATGGATGTCAAAAGCAAAGAAAACAGTGTCAAAGTGAGAGAAAGAAACATAGCTCACAGGAAATAATGAACCAGTCCTTTTTGCGTCACTCACCAGAGGACAGTTTTTTATTGCCTCGCGCCACTTCACTGCACTAAATACCTGGGAAGCCGCGTTGCTGGAAGACGAGAAGGCAGCAAATCGAAGCCGCGCGCTGGTCCTCGAGCGATCACACAGGCGCGCACATTGATCATCGTTGCGCACAGCCAGTAAGGAAGGCTAAAGGGCACACACGAGCGGTGCTTCGGGACTTTAAAACACTCTAATCACGCACTTTAATGGGATAATTATGCCAGCAGTGATCAAGAGATGTAGGAGAGAAGGGGAGAGTTGCCTCGATTCAAGCGGATGAGTACCGCGTGTGGTTAATTAGCACGCATTTCTTGAAGCCATGTGGAAGCAGGCTATTTTAATTTTAATGTAAGCAAATTATGCGGCGCAGTAGGATTCCATCAAGTAAGTGGGTCACACAACATTGAAGATAAAGTGCTTGGGGTATCACATTTCAAGAAACGTTTAAAAGAAAAAACGTGCATGGCTGAGCAATCCCAAATTTCGAAGAAAGCGAGTGGGTAATAGTGAAAAAAGAGACGAGAGCGCGATGGAGGAGAGCTCGGGGGCGTGTTTTTGTGCTCTCCCCTTCCCATTGGCTGGAAGGTAAAATTCCAGCCAATGGGAAGAGGAGAGGGTGGGCCTTAAAAAAAGACACGGAAACGCCCCCGAATCGCGTTCCGACGGGCAAAGAGCGATTGACAGCCAATCTCTTCCAATGGCTAGCCTCCATTTATGGAGCTAGCCAATGGAAGAGAGGCCGGACAAAGCCCTATACTGTAGGATCATAAGATTTCGCCTGGGCGGAGCACTGCTTCGCAGTGCTACGGCCAGGCGAAACCTAAAAAATAATATCCAACCGAGCGTCAGGTCCAAGCGGCCTATCGAATGGTCTATTTAAACACAATAGATCATTCTGGGCAGATTATTTTACTCCACTATTCAGCCATGCTTTCCAAACTAAGAGTGTGCCAGCATCTTGGAGAGTTAGCGTTTTGCACCCAATATTTAAAGCGGGTGCAAGGTCAGACCAGTGAACTTCAGACTAATCGCTTTAATTGATGTAGCAGCAAAACTATATGCTTCAAACTTTCTGATAGCTTTAGAAGAATGGGTCACTTTTAATAAGATCATCCCAATCACACAGACAGGCGTCGGACCTGGTACAAATACGATGTGTAACCTTCTCGCACTGAATGAACTGGTTGAAAAATGCATGCGAAAATCAACCAAACTGTATACCTGCTTTATTGACCTAAAAGTACCATTTGACATGATACCCAGACAGCTGCTGTGGCAAAAAAATGGCGAATTAGGGCGTCCCACTGCTACTTCTACGGGCCATCGTCAATTTGTACACATCCACTTGAGTCCAGATAAAACTGGGTAACTTAGAATGTACCACATCAAGGATTCCAACACCCATCGGCCTAAAGCAGGGATGCGTCCTGGCTCCCAGTCTTTTTAACATCTTTACCGCAGACATGGGCAAGAGGCTTTCGGAAGTTCGAAGTTACCCCCCGAAAATCACTCACAGTAAAATAGGAAGTCTGCAATACGCAGACTACGACATTCTATGCAGCCAGACGCCAGCAGGCCTACAGCGCTTGATCACAAAGCTGGTCGAGTATACCATAGACCACGGCTTGTCCCTGAACCTGAATAAAACTAAGGTGTTGTGTTTCTCAGCAGTCAGGGCCAAACAGGAAAAAATACCAGTGGTACGCAGCAGGAAACAGAATAGAGCAGTGTAACTCCTACAAATACTTGGGGAGTAGTGGTAGGCTCAAGATTTTCTCTTAAAGAACACTTAAACTTCAGAAAAGCTCAAGCAAACAAACTCCGTTTTGTATTAAACATGTTAAAATTTTAACTCCCACCTATTAAGTCATTATTGCCAAGTTTCTTCCGACCCTTACCCACGGCTAAAAATTATTTAAAGGTTAAGACGCCAACTTCCTGAATCTCCAGCAATCCGGTTTATTCAAACAAATCTTCTGGAATCTGCAGTTCACGTCACAAGCTCAAGTTCGCTTGGAATTCGGGTTATCATAACACCGGTTAGACAAGCTGCATTGATAAAAATGTGCTGGAAATTATAAGCAGCGCAAGAGGATTCCTTGTTGGGGCATTATTGGACAGAAATGCAGAACCAACCCGAAGGAACAAAAGTCTGGCACACTGTACTCGAACATGCACTAACAACGCTAGATATGCACAACGCCTGGGATATAGACTATAGTTTCACGGCATTCAAAAAGATAGTCAATCAAGCCGCTAAGCAAAAGGCTTGGATAATGGACAAAGCTGCTCTATCAAAGGAAAAGCATGGCTGCGTGGTTCTATCTCCATAGGAGACTCTATCGCCCCAGCCATATCTCATCCAGCATATAACTCCATTAATCCATCATCCGCTACTTCTGGTCAGATTGGGAGCGTTTAAATCAAAAGACCAGGTTCCAACATGGAAACAATCATGGCCAACCATGCGTTGCAGACTGTGGACAGGCGGAAGAATACCTTATACACCTAGTGTGTATTTGCCCAGTTGTGAACCACTTGAGAATGCATTATTTACTCTATGCATTCCGTTACTTCCAAGTCCGATCTTGTCGACCAGCCATAATGCTACTATTAAACAGCCATTCACTACAGACCTCCTGTAGGGCACCCAGATTTTTGCAGAAAGTTAGCTCACTATTATCAGTATATATCCAGTGCTTAATTTATTTATATAGGCACTGGGCAATTTATACTTGTTGTACATAGCTATGTTTTTTGCGATGTAAATTGGCACTATGTCATCATGTTTCTCCATGAGCTGCAGATTTTCATTCATTAGCATTGCTGTCCGCGGTTTATTCTGGCACTATGCCATTATTCGGTCTGAATACATTTCAGACTTCCACCTACTTTTAAACTGGTGGCTATACATATTGTACATACTTTTTACTGTGTCAATGTGCAGATTTTTTTTCTCCTTAATTCTATCTCCTAGTAATGATTTATTTACCTGGGATCTTGGAGCCTCATTACACAGTGATATGGTCCATTTGATTTAATTTATCATTTCAAACTCCCGTCACTTCATGAGTCTTTTCACTATGTTCATTATCCAGAGAAGGCGTGCACTATTGTTTTTTTTGATTGTCCTTTGCTTATGATAACTATTTATACGCTCTGTGTGTTCCTGGCGTGTTGTGTGAACAAGCTCTCGTGCAGAGTGAAACGCGTCACCTTTATTTAATAAAGCGTATTCCCTGTCATCCATTTTCGGATTCCTGATTTTTGCGAGGCTATTGCAGATTGCTGGGCGTGTGGCTTTTGAGGTCCTGACCTTTCAGTTCCGCCATTATTGAACGGGACCAGGACTGCTTCTTTATATATATATATATATAATCGTATTAGCAGCCTAGTGATAAGCACATATGCTCTTTGCATACAGCTTTTAACCATGAAGACCACTACACCTGCTATTTGCACCAAACTTTGAACCCTGAAATAGATGACTGAAAACCTGAAGCCTTGCAATATCATGTTTACGTTTGCACTTTGCACATGACTTCAGCTAAGCAGTTGAGGACTAATGCACATTTTGTATTTTAAACACTCAACTACTGCTAAGCACATGATTTTAGCTACGTCGTTGAGGATCCGCGTGCATTCGCACTTTTCGCACACAATCATTACAAAGAAAGTTGACAACCACCAACAATGAGCCTCACTCTGTATAGTAAAATTTCAATTTTGCCTATGATTTTAGCACATGATTTTCGATATAGGACAAAAGATGGACAAAATCGAGAAATAATTCATATATTGAATATTGTTTATTTATGTTGATGAATGTAGAACTTGTAAAAAGGCTATTCCCTACTTTTATTAACCATTCAATGTTTGACAAATCGAGGATTTTTATCACAAATTGTAATGGTTTTAATTAACTACATGCAATAAATTACTTGTCTTGTCAACTGCATTACTAAGCACATGTTACTGCCAGGACAGCAGCCCCTGCACCCCTCCTACAACCTGCCCCTCCGTGATAATCAACATATTGTTGCCACCCACACCCTCCTTGTCCTCATCGGCCTGCCTCATCCCCAAACATTGAAGTGCATGGAGTTCTGTAACTCCTCCCAGGGCCCCAAAAGATACTCTATCCTTGGCATCAGCAGGAAACTATTTCCTTGAAAGCGGGTCAGGGACCTGAAGGGATCACAGACTAGTTCTCCCTGGTATAGGTCACTTGTATGTACCGCAGGGATGCAAAGAATAAAAGAAGGCGTACACCGGTGACCAGCATCAGACTTAGTACTCATCTGGCAGTGAAGAAAAACTAATTCTGGCGGATCCAACAGTGAATTCTGTACAAACTAATCCCAGCAGGACAGTGCTCCAAGAACCTCTTGCACCTGCATCCCCAGTGCTCTAGTAAGGGAGCTAACATTCCAGGGTATGCAAAGGAGAGGGAGCTAACATCCCAGGGTATGCAAAGGAGAGGGAGCTAATAACCTTGGGTATGCATAGGAGAGGGAGCTAACATCCCTGAATATGCAAAGGAGAGGGTGCTAACATCCCAGGGTATGCAAAGGAGAGGGAGCTAACAACCTTGGGTATGCAAAGGAGAGGGAGCTAACATCCCTGCATATGCAAAGGAGAGGGTGCTAACATCCCTGGGTATGCAAAGGAGAGGGTGCTAACATCCCTAGGTATGCAAAGGAGAAGGAGGTAACATCCCAGGGTATGCAAAGGAGAGGGAGCGAACATCCCGGGGTATGCAAATCAATAAATTGAGGAAGCTGAAACCCTTCTTGCCAGCCAATGACTTTAGGACTGCAGTCCAAGCCCTAGTTATCCCTCGAGTAGATTATGGAAGTGTCGCCCTTTGTGGCCCATATCGACAACCGCACCCCTAAGAGCCTCTATTAATGCTGCAGCGAGATTCCTCTCTGGCTCAGAAAACACTTGCACATCTCGCCTGACTTAAAATCCTTGAACTGGCTGCCATACGAAGCTAGAGTACACCTGAAAATCGCGTGCATGACGCATAAGGCTATACATCACAACTCTCACAGTTACCTCGCTCAGAAACTGACATTCTCGGGTGGCTCTAGAGCCACAAGAAGCACAGAAAATCTACTACTGAAACCACAAAGATTCCACAAGAAAAAAGCATATAAATGGTCCTTCTCAGGCATGGCGGCCAGGATCTGGAATGCTCTCCCTCCAGAATCCAGACTTATCTCATCCACGGCATCCTTCAAAAAAGAAGTAAAATCGATCCCCTTGGCTAAATTCACATGAATATAGGCTAAGGAAATCTCGAGTCTCACTATTTTTCCTTTGTATGACAATGACCAGCCAGGTCACCTAGGCACCTTTGTTGCCTTGCCTCTATGGGTAATCATTTGCTCACTCCGTTTTGCTCATCTTTGCACAAAATTGCTTTGTTAATGATTCTTTTGTTTTTATATCCCCTATGTGTGTAAAGCGCTCTGAAATCCGTGAAGATCTTGTTGAAGCTCTATAAAACTTTATAAAATAAATAAATGCAAAGGAGAGGGAGCTCACATCCCTGGGTTTTCAAAGGAGCGTTAGCTACATTTGTTGCTGTTTGCTGCCATTTTATATCTCGTGGACTCTCAGACCGAGGAGATGGGGTGGGAGACGTGGATCTGACGTTTTGGACATAGTGCCATTATTGTCAACACCCCTACCCACAGCCTGAGCATGCATGAATAAATAAATGTGTAATAAACAATTCCTAGGCAATCATAGATAAATGCATATATACATATGCGGAGGGTATAAAAAATCAGTCAATAGGGTATCTGTACAAATATATAGTGTATTTATTCTTCATTTAAAAAAAAAAATGGCAAATAAAAACATAAAATTAATCATTTCAAAATAAATCAATTTCAACAATATTCCTTACAATAAACATACAAGGTTACATCTACAAAGGGTTTCAATCAACATATAACTATCATTAACATAATAATAGTCAAGTTGTTATCCATGTAGTAATTTTTCGACGCGCGTTTCGGCGTATCAAACGCCTTCTTCAGGAAATTACCACAAACCTAAAAGAGTTTATTTATACAAATATTAAAACATCATTCCCAACTACAATTCTTTAAAAATAGCATTGAACCATGATTATCTTAGTCTATGATAATCCACTATATAACTCCTTGTACTTATATATTATTTTAAAAGCCATGTACAATTAACTATTGTATACACATCACCCTATGTAATATTTTGTACATGTACCACTCCATTAATTATAAACAAGAAACTATTTGTTGTTTTTCTTGGCCGTATCCATTTTTAGAGCACTCTTCCCATAGAGTAAAACAAAGGATAATGAACTCTAAACCATCAGATATGAGGCTCAAGTAATTAGTAAGAGAAGATAATAATGAACCTATCCATGATTAATATAGCTATTATAAATCTACGTACTTCATGTATTACAGGACATGAACAAAAACTGAATGTTGTCATTTGATTCCTGGTTAGTGTTAGTTCTTTGAATAAGAGTTTCTGTAATATAGAAATAGATAAACATATGTACTGTGATAATTGAATGTCAGTTGCCAGATTTATTTTTAGTAAGGATAAGGGGTATGGCACTTACTTAAAAAATCCCACTATGAAGATATGGGGATTTATGGAGTCATATGTGACGTTTAAAAATTGTCCAGTTTCCCATCCAGAAACTTCCTTTTATCTAAAGATAGGAGATTTAAGTATAACGGATATCAACCTATCTGTCTATTCTTTATCTAAATGAATGTTATCTATTTTTTCTTGTTCTTATTCATACAAAAAATGTCATTAGACACTTAAAAACGTGATATTGCCAACTTTTTAGGTATTTATATGCTCGCCTTAATTTCTAACATATTTTTTATTTATTCATTAATGAACCACCATATTTTAGTTCTTATAAACCCTATTGATTTTATCCTATGAATAATCTTCGACTGTGGACTCCGCTAATTTTATAGTATACTAGCAGCCCGTCCCGACCTTGTCCGGGAGCGATCGGGCTTTAGGGTCCCCGCCTGTCCCGACATTGTCCGTGGGTCCCCCGGACCGGTCCGCCCGCCTGCCCAGAAATTGTCCGTGGGTCCCCCGGACCGGTCCGCCGCTCCTCCCAGCCTGTCCGCCACTCCTCACCGCTCCTCCCCGCGCTCATGTCCCGCGCTCCTGGACGCCGCTCCTCCCCGCGCTCCAGATGTCAGCAGGCACGTTGCGGCTGGCGCTACTTCCATGGGACTACTTTTTTTTCTTGTAAATTTTTTAGATAACTCTTGTATTTTATTTTATATAGCCTATGTCCATCTGCACACCCTGACAATTACAACGATGTATCGGGTGTGTGGATTGGCGCTGTGATTCCCGAGTTTACCCGCCTCAAAGGTTTAAAGTTCTTCTTTTATGATAGTAGTATAGATTATTTGCTCTGTGATGTCATCTTTAGACTAATGACGCCAAAGATTTATAAATATATACACAAGACAACTTTTGTTATGGGAAAATATTGCTGCAGGTTTATTCCATACAAAAGTATGCAATATGGTGTGTTATCTTACGGGCGACCCAAGGGCAGGCAGCTGTATCAACCTATGCTGCACCGCCCGCATGATGAGCCAGCACTGTGGGAAACCTAATCAGTGCTACACCTTTTCGGTGATCCTCCTCTGGATCACGTGACACATTGGTACCTTATTACTCACGCCCCTTTCAGGGCGGAGCGTAGCAGGGCAAACCCCTGGTTCGTCAGACCCCCAACTGCCTGAAGGACTAACTTTGCGCCATCGCGGTTTTCCAGGATCCTGCCCTGAGGCTCCTGGTTTTTGGCCCCGGCACTCCTATTTTGCCGCGCAGAGGTACCCTTACTGTACCCGTCTGCTTCTAGATCGCCCTGTAACTCCGCCACAGGTCTGGAGGCGGCCCCTGTCGCCACCAGAGCCCCCCCACCCCACCAAAACAGCTCATTTATCATTTGCAACCTCTCATTTCCAGGCCTCCTGCACATCTAAGGGAAGAGATCCCTCCCTACTGGTGATAGTTGAAACCCATCTATATCACAATAGCCCTTGACGTTCGCTAGGACCAGCTAGTGTCTGATGAAACCAAAGGCCCTTCTGGCCTGTGAACCTGTGCCAAGAACTTTTAACCCTCCTGTGGGAAAGTTCCACTGCCTTACATGACTCAGCCCCGTTCTAACTCTAGGCGGGACGATTTCAGACACCATGGATCACATTGCCCCATCTATTTGCTGATCTCACTTAGCTGCCGCCCTTCTAGCACAGTGCGTGCCTGAACACCTGTGTCCCCCATCTACAGAACAGCAGCCCACTTGTTAGGTAACCTCTCCCACCCCCACCTGCCTACTTTGGCTATTAGGGCGAGAAGGATTATACTTAACATTGGCACCATCCCTTTGCTTTCTAAAACATGACGCTGAGTAATGTTCATAACTGTACAATGGGTGCCCTCCTGCCCATGCCATGCATCCCTTATTCCGAATGGGAATTGCGCCTGCTCAGCTCCGGCAGTGGTGAAACCCGCTGGCATACCAGCTTAGAGAATTGTCTGCTTTAATACAGTGCGCACTGTCTGTCATGGTCACTAACATTAAGGATTGACTAAGTGCTACTTTACCCCATCCTTGAATATTCCCAAATAGGGGGGTGGGAGGGTTTACACTGCCCACCCTGAGCAGCCCCCGCTGTGAAAAATTAACTGCTCCGTTAAAATGTAATTTTTGTTGAACACTGTATGTGCCAAATGCTCGTTTTACATGGTAGCCTTTTGTGCTTGACACCTTGTTTCCCCATTTCTTGGGACCGCAGCACACTATGTTGGCTGACAGCGTCCCCACCCAGCGAGGCTAATATAGCTAACCGGACGGGGCATTTGAGCTTAACTGCAGGAACATGTCACCTACCCTTGGTTTTGGGGTGCACTTACTTCGCCCTGGTGACCATACGGTTGCACAGACCCCTATAGTTGCTAAACCCTGGTGAACACCTTAATGGTGGCAAATCTGGTTTGAAACAATATGTCTTGTGCCCAATTTTGGAGACACCTCACCCTTTTGTGTTGAGAACGTGCGCAGCGCACCCTGCTTGCTTAACTGCTGTCGGGTCACAGATGCCAGAACCTGCTAACCATCTCTGACTCTGGATGCTTAAACTCGCTAAAGTGTCGAAATCCCGGATTCCCAGATTCATGTTTAGCTGCAGTACGCCTTCAGTGGATCCGCTGAGAGATAACACAAACCGCATTTGTCATTAGAACCTTAAGAAGCACACAATTTTCACCTGGGCGTACCTGTAAATGAGACCGGCTCCACACAGCTGTGAGGCCAGAGACACACACATTAAACCTTTTTACTGGTTTTTGCCACTTCCCTTCTGGTTGCAGCTCTGTGTTTTTGTGAAGCGCGCGTGCCCCCGGGGCATGCTGACGCTGACTAACCAGTGTATGTTACTCACTCGCTGATACTTAAGTATTGCCAACTGCTCTTACTTGGATTGAAGGAATGCTGGATGATTCCTAAGGACTGTGTACTTAATACTTCAACCCAGTTTGACCCCAAAATTTTGGGACAACGCAAGAAGTAATCATGCCCTTCAAGGTACATCTACCCCAGCGTTGACGATCAACGTATTTGGGGGACAGGCTGCAGAAGATGCCCCCTCCAGTCTTTGGTTCTAGCCCATAGATGGGTAACCCGGGGGTCAGACAAGTCTGTGGGAACCAGCGGGGAACATTATGTGCAAATACCTGCCCTTGCCTGAATATTGGGAATGCCACATGGTCTATAAAACTCTGGTGCCATTTGGATCGAACGCAGTGTTTACCAAATTTTTTTGCACTGCAGTACATTTGCTAGATGACCACTACCACAATCCTCCTGCTGCCCTGGCTAAAGTGCGGGTGAATGTCTTAACTGAAGCGACCTGTAACCTGCCCTTGTAAGCCAGAGGACTGACTATTCCTGAAGCTGGTGAGGAAGGATGTTGAAATCTGATGGTAACTTTGCCACCGTAGTGTGACGTCGACTATGATCTCAAAGGGCTATGGGGTCACTAGATATTTTTGCCGCACGACTGGGAAGGCTGGTAACATACTGTGAATTTGATAAATTCCACAATGAAGAATCAAAATGACTACAGAATATTGAAGGCGCTACTGAGCAGTTTTCTGTACAGATGAAATCTGACAGAAAATATACGTCCTTGACAGAAGATTACCCATGGCACGGACGGGTGCCAGAGCGGCAACAAATGCAGTAAATATTGGGAAAGGCCAAACAATGACACTAGATCAAGTGCACTGCCTGAGGAGGCTAATAAAACTGGCTGTGTGTCTGCAACACCACCCAAGAGCTGCAGCGCCGCTGTTGCTGTGCCTGTGCTCACGGGAGGTTTGATAAAGGTCTTGGAAATGCAGCGAGGGCAACTAGTTTGCAAGTGTAAGTAAAGGAACGCCTCCAAAACCTGAAAGTGCTGTCTGACCGGCAGAAGATAAAACGGCCAAGCCACAGCAGACCCATGGATGCACTCAACCATGGCCCCTGTGCTCAGTCATTCCCAGGAAGGGCACGGGTGAATATCTGTGCCTCATGACTGGGGCATCTGAGCGGCAATCAGAGCTCATTCAAAAGATGAAGCACACACCGCAGTGCACCTCAGAGTGGGGACTCTGTGATGCTTGCACGGGACAGCGGTGCATCATGGTGGGGACTGGGGAGAACCAGCCACTCCAGTGCCCTCCAGTGAGGCTTTCCAATGGGGGCAAACCGCCCAGACACAAACCCAGGAAGGTTCGAGACACTCACATGTGGCATGAAATCGCTGCAAGAAGTACTTGTCGCAAACAGTGCGGTTCAGGTGCAGTATCTGGTCACGAGTGTCACCGCACTGCTTATGGAACTCACTGTGACGAGGTAAGTATCCACAAGACATGGCACCATGAAGGACCACCCACTGCTGTTTCAGGGCTCAGGACACTAAAAGGGGCACAAGTGTCTCCACATCACTAAGGCTGTCCGTGTGTCCCATGAGGCACTGGTGCTGATCAGGGGCGTAGGAGACACTAAAATTCGGGGGGAGGGGACAGGGACAACCTTGTGGACTTTCCGGTGACCCTATACAAATCACTGCCCGTTAAACGAATACAATTGCATACTTTTGAAATGAAATATTGAGACAAGCCGGCGTGTAGTCACAGTTTGCATCTACACTTTATTGTTATTTATATTTACATAGTAATCAGACCAAATGTTAAAAAAGCATGTATATGAAGCTTGCATCTTCAGGCACCAAGCAAACAAAGGTCGCTGACTTAGGGTGGGGGCATTGTGTTTGCAAGTGCATTATGGATTGAAAAGTACCTGCTGCTGTATTCCTGGTCTCCAGCAATTTTCAGGCAACAATAAAAATGTGAAGATAACTTTGATGATTAATGTTTTTTATTGAGAGAGATCAGCGGTTTGTCTAGTGGAAGTTTTGACTCATGGTAAGGTAGCCACAGTGGGGTAATATGCCTACTGCAAAGAATGTGTACCACGCAGATCACAAAATGCATATCATGCAAATAGAGCAAACAGAAGGAGATGATGGATGCAGTGCTGAAACTTTTAAGACACTCACCCCCAGTCACAGATCTGGGTTGAATGCATCATCGTTTTTTGACTCACTTTGCCACCCCAGTTCAGACACAGCTATATGCAAATCAGTCCCAGGATGCTTGTTTCCGGTCCAGGGAAGACCTGGCATGGCAGCTCGGGCGGGACTGTTCTCATGAGGCACAGGGTCAAGACTGATTTGCATATAGCTGTGTCTGAACTAGGGTGGCCAAGTGAGCTAAAGAATGATGATGGATTCCACCCAGATCTATGACTGGGTGAGTGACTGCAAAGTGTCAGCACTCCATCCATCATCTCCTCGTGTTTGCTTTGTTCACCCTAAGTTGGCAGGGTATGCCCAGATGTGGGACCCTTGCTCACTTTGCCACTGGATCAAGCTAGCCTGACTGATGAGGGCTGTTAGCCCGAAACCAGACCCAGGATGCTTGTTTTTGGTCCAGGGAAGACATGGCTAGGCAGTACGGGCTCGACCGTTCTCATGAGGCACAGGGTCAAGACTGATTTGCATATAGCTGTGTCTAAACTGGGGTGGCAAAGTGAGTTAAAGAACAGTGATGGATTCAACCCAGATCTGTGACTGGGGGTGAGTGTCTGAAAAGTTTCAGCACTCCGTCCATCATCTCCTTCTGTTTGCTTTGTTCACCCTAAGTTGGCAGGGTATGCCCAGATGTGGGTCCCTTGCTCACTTTGCCACTTGATTCAAACCTGGCTGATAGGCCAACACTGGTCCCAGGATGCTTGTTTCTGGTCCAGGGAAGACATGACTTGGCAGTTCGATGGATTCAACCGAGATCTGTGACTGGTGGTCAGTGGTCCGACCATCATCTCCTTGTGCTTGCTTTGTTCGCCCTAAGTTGGCAGGGTATGCCCATACATGGGTCCCTTGCTCACTTTGCCACTTGATTCAAGCTAGCCTGGCTGATGAGGCGTGTTAGCCTGAAACCGGTCCCAGTATGAAAGTTTCTGGTCCAGGTAAGACATGGCTAGGCAGTTCGGGCTGGACTGTTCCCATGAGGCACAGGGTCAAGAGTGATTTGCCTATAGCTGTGTCTGAACTGGGGTGGCAAAATGATCTAAAGAACGATGATGGATTCAACCCAGATCTGTGACTGGGGGTGAGTGTCTGAAAAGTTTCAGCTCTCCGTCCATCAGCTCCTTTTGCGTTATCATGTAAATAGGTCAGTGAGTTACTGCTTTTGTCTGAGAGATTCTTTTGGTATTTGCAGTTTATAAGTTAAAATCTTAACAGTGATCAGTAAGCTATTAACCGTCATCAAAGAACTGCATGAAAACCTCAAGGTATAGATTAAAATGTTATGACTTTACCCCAGTCTTTCCTTATCCTAATATTTGAAAATGGGTTCATAAGGATACAAATCAATTCTGATTATTAAAGAGAACCCCCCAAATAAGGTGTTATGTTTTTAATTCTGAGTTTGTACTTCTCTTGCTTTGCAATGCCATCCTGTGCCCTGGGCACTCCCTAATGTTTTGCTGACTGGTTCTGGTGGTACCTGACTCTGACTGACCCTGGCCTCTGCCTAACCAGGCCCAGGACCAGTGCTATTCTGAAAGAGACACTTAAGATACTGTGAAACACCTACATGCACTAGGGTGCACTATGGGTTAGGGTACCCCTATGATTGGCATGACCTATAATGCCCTAGTACATAATAGGGCAGGGGGAGGAGAACTATCTTTAAGTCCCTAGTATATAATAGGTCATGGCAGTTTAGAGACCAGCAGCCTTTCTGCACCTGCATGTGTGCACTGCTGAAGCCTGAGGACAGTTTAAAAGTAGCCCTGTGTTGTAGGACTGCTTTTAAAATGCAAATTGTGCCCAAAATCGACTTTTGCGTTTGGGGAACT
Organism: Lissotriton vulgaris; assembly: GCF_964263255.1. NCBI lineage: Eukaryota > Metazoa > Chordata > Amphibia > Caudata > Salamandridae > Lissotriton > Lissotriton vulgaris. The sequence goes on from NW_028250242.1 coordinate 67,094, forward strand.
TACAAAATGATGAACTACAATGTTGGGGCAACATTAAGTTAAGTGGAAAAATGTTTCCACTTAACAATGGCTGTATCATATATGCCACATAATACATAATTTGCTGCATAATCTAACAATTTCACCCAAAACAATGTTGTAGCTCAAACTGATCAAAAATGACTAAAAGAAATGTGACTTATGTTGCTGTGGAGTGTAGGGCCCTTTGCAAAGGTTGACTGGTCACCTTTCCCCCTGCTGCATTTGTATGTTACACAGGTACTAATGAGGCAAAATCTCTGCAGAGGCTCTTAGTATGTATAAATATGTCAAAATAATAAAGTATAAAATGTACCGCATTATGCTGCAGCCTTTTGATTGTTGCATAATTTAGTCAACACTGCAACATCATTTTGCCCTCCATTGCTGCATAACTCCAGTGGCCCGAAAATAGGTTGCACATGTTAAAAGTGTTTGTGCATGAACCAGAGACCATGACGTTTGAAAACTTAGGGGCTGATTACGATAGCAGGTGGACTTCAGTCCGTCTGCCATCGAATCGGGGAATGGGACCGGTGGCCTGCAAGGTGGCGGCCCCACGATAGGCATTACAATGCGACCGCCACTATGGCGTTCGCAGTGCCTATCTTTTATATTGCAGCAGGTGCTGCTCGCTGCATCATCCACTGCAATGTAAAAAAGAGACAGGTTACATATATCCATGCACTACGTGGCAGGCACAATGCGGTGCCTGCCTCATGATGCAGTGATATGTAGGTGGGGCATCATAGGTGACCCCCAGGTCCGATGTCTGGGGGCTGGGGGGAAAGGGGTACGAACCCCCAATGTCCCTTTCCGTCATCTTTTCCATGGTGTGTGAACCGCCATGGATAGGCTGGCGGGTAAGAGACATCGTAATCCCTACTGCGGTGCACCACAACCAGGACTGTAGGAACCACAAGCTCCTCCGCTGCACTGGCGGGCTCAAGGTGCCCATCGGGTTTGTGGTGGTTGGTCTTTCCGACCGCCAGGGAACAGCCTACCATTATAATATGGCGGGCGGTGATGCAGTCACTGATGGCGGCACCACCGATGGGGTGACGTGGTGGTCCCACTGCCATTATAATCACCCCCTAAGTTTGGTGTGCATGCAAATCCTACATTGCCAACCCCTGGTAAGTTGCATTACTACTGCTGAAAAAGGCCAATGGAGGTACCAATGGGTGAGGTGGACTGGCCTCAAGGGTCTTGTGACCTCAGTGACAGAGTCACTGGCGCTCTAGGGTGTGCTGCTTCGTAGGTCTGCCCGCAAGACTGGAGGTGAACTGCAGTATGGATTGTGGTGGACAGGCTTTCAAGGTTAACTCACACTTGCCACTGTTAGGGTCCACCTGCGGATGCTAAGACACCAGGGCTTGTAAGGTCTATCGGGCCTTCTAAGGTGTAGCATCGGAATAAGCTGTCAGGAGTGTGGTCTGATGAACTGGTCATGAAGGCTGAACACGGTTCTCCAGGTCCAAATTCAGCAGCTCTGGACAGAGTGCCACTTCCTCTCCCACACTGAACACCATACTGCCCCACAGAGAGAATCTCGCACTGCCTTCGGCTACATCTCAATTGTGCTGCGACTAAATTCAAATTATGCACTAGACAACAGTATAATTCTGCCTGAAAAAAAAATTAATAACACCCTGGAAAAAGCAAACACTCATAAGGAATGCAAGAATAAGCAAAGCATGTGAACTGTAATCAGTAACAACATGGTTACCTTAACGGTTTTAAACTCCTATATGACGTCAGGACCAGGAAGGGACCAGTTTCAATGTCCATTGCTTATATCCTTTCAAAATGTAATAAGTTTGGATTAAAAAACTGTACACTTTTTATAAGCTAAAATAATTAAAACAGTTGAAAACGATCATATTAAACGTTTCTACTCCACCCATCGACCAGGTATCGCAGTACCTTTAGGAATGGTGCACTTCCCCACCCTGGGAAAATAATGTTGTTCAAAGAAAAAAGATAAAAAGAAAGTAGCGCTTTTACTGGCAAACTCTGCAAAGTGGTACCTATGTGTGTGGGTGCAAATAATAATCTGGCCTGTCTGCTGCCCGCTCTGTATTGTTTTATATAGGTATTTAATAATATTTTCTCTCCGAGGTTGTTCTTTGGAGTAAAAAAACAGTCAGATAATTAGGACATTTCCAGCCAAAGTGTTCCGCTCTTTTTTGGATCCATTTCACAGGGGAACAAATAAAGAAAAGGAGAGGCAAGAGAGAGGTAAGAGCGGTCTCTTCAAATCACACAAGTGAGGAAGAGCGAGACAGAGAGAGCATGAATAGAGAGAGAGAGAGGGCAGGAGGGCGCTGCCAGAGGCAGATCAGGAGAAGTGGACACTGTCTTTGCCTTCTCTGGGCATGAAGGCAAAGAGTTTTTTTACCTTCTCGGCCCTTCCCAGAACCGGAGCCTTACTACAGCATAACAAAAGGGCAGGGCCGGGGGCCTCTTTGACTGCAGCAGGGCAAGTGCAGGGCCATTACGCGCTAATGGCCCTGCGATTAACAGGAGGGCGAGGGGTAATTATTTTGTTCCCTCGTCAGTCCCCAGTGTCGTCCCACTCCAAAATCTGGGGGGGACATATCCCCCGTGTCCCCCACACTTCCTACGCCCATGCCCCGCAGCTTGAGGTTTCGGTTTCCCTTTGCACCGCTCCATATTTGCGTATTTGTGCGGTTATGAATGCGGTGGTGACGGAGGAGAATTCTGGGTTTAGTGTACACCCAGCGCCCCTTTTATGAAATCAAAGATTTCCTCCCGGAACTTTGAGTTTGGGACAGTAGAAGACTAGGTGTGCTAGAGCCCCTTTTTCCCTGCCGCAGTTCCTTCACCGGTCGTCCTCTGAGGCCTAGTGAGGCTAACCGAGCGGGGGTCCAGAAGGGCTTGTGGAGAAGCCGAACCAGCCTAACCAGATTTCTTACTAATAAACGTGCCTCGCTTATTATACATTTGCTGCGGTGTGCACCACACACACCCATGTCCCATGTGCAGTTCTTCAGACACACTTCCCTACGAGTTTTTAAACGCCTCTAATGACCAATGTGTACTTAGCCACCAGATTGGTATTGGGGCGTTCGGGTGAGGACGCCCGTTCTTTGTGCCAGAGACTGGTGAAAGCTGGTGTCCTTTCTATGCACGGGTCCATTGGACTGCGACCCCTGGGGGGCGCCATCGACCCTCCCCCTGCATCGTGCATTCGTTAAAGTTCGACCTCTGCGCATTCAAAATGACAATGTTTTTTTACTTTTGCTTTTTTTTATACCATTGGGAATAGCACTATGCAAATAGGACTCCACCGCAAATAAAAAAGTACGTAAAAACATTGACATTTTCAACGCCAGCAGCTCTAAATTTAAAAAATGCGACACCGATTGCATTGCAAATGCTTGTTGAACAGACTTTTCTCTAGCTGGCCGTTCATTCTCATCGGTAGGTTTTGCATGCACACTGGCACGGATTGCAAAAGCTGGCACTGCCCATATCTCAACGGAGCCTTTGTTTTCTCTTCGCAGCGGTTTTGCAGTTGGGATTTACACCACAAATTCCCCGGAGGCGTGCCAGTACGTGGCAGAAGACTGCGATGCCAACATCCTCGTTGTGGAGAACCCGAGGCAGCTGGCCAAGATCCTGCAGGTGAGTGGATGCCACCCGAGGGGTGCCGTGTGTGAGGGCACGGGTGGCTGGGATCCCGTGCGGTGGATAAGGACAGCGGGTAAACAGTCCCTTCTGCCCGTCATGGGTGCACTGCTGACAGGGGCGGACAGCGGATAAACACAGACCCTCCCGCCCGTCATGGTTGCACTGCGGACAGGGGCGGACAGCGGATAAACACAGTCCCTGCTGCCAGTCGTGGGTGCACTGCGGACTGCGGATAACAGTCTGGTTCAAGATTTCAACTCTAGCATATTAGGACCATCTAAACTTAACTCCAGTATTCTGTCTCATTTGTTCATCTTTCCAGGTGTGTGATAGATTCCCTTCTTTTAATTGCAAGGGAGATATGTCGACATTTCCTAACATATGCCAACATCAGCCATTCAATTTATACATTTATTTAAAAAGTGGCAGCAACGAACCAATGTGACGGCAAATCTGATCCAGGGTACTCAATTGGCCACCAAGAGGCTGCGTTTTAAAACCTCTTAGCGGGCTAAGGCACCTGCCGCAGAGATCTTTGTGTGCGAAACGATTTTGAGGGGATTCTAATAGTGGAAAGATAACTCTGGTGCTTAATGCAGTTCTAGGAGAGCTTTGTGCTTTGTTCAATCATTTTTGACTCCTATAGTTGCATAGAGGGTTTATGTGCCTGCTGCAAAGCACGTGGCATAACATGCACATTTCAGATTTATATTTTTTGTACATAAGTGGGCTACTGCTTTTCACTACGCCCTAACAACCGTGCCATTCATGAACGAAGAGGCGTTAGTTGTCTCATGCACCCTGTATGTGACAGCTTTTTTATTGATACAGCAACATTCTAGGCCAAGTCAAACACAAGCAGTCCTTGCACTGCGCACATCCTGGACTGAAGTATTTGAAACTGCTCTCGTGATAATGAAGAAAGGAAATCCAATCCAAAGGACTGTATCCATAAAAGTAGAGCACATACAAGATTAAAATCACAATAAACAGTTAAGAGGAAGGGTGTGCTGCTACTGCTCAAAGAGCCAGGTCTTGAGGAGTCTTCTGAAGGTGAGTAGTTCTTGGGTCTGCCGTAGGTGAGTAGGGAGGGTGTTCCGGGTCTTGGCCGCGAGGAAGGACAAGGATCTGCCGCCGGAGGTAGTTTGTTGGATGCGTGAGACCGCGGCGAAGGCGAGGCTGGCGAAGCGGAAATGGCGGGTGGGGGTGTAGAAGCTTAGTCGGCCGTTGAGGTAGGCTGGTCCAGTGTTGTGGAGGGCTTTGTGTGCGTGGGTGAGTAGCTTGAAGGTGATCCTTTTCTTTTTTTTTTTGACGGGGAGCCAGTGTACTTCTCTGAGGTGAGGGGTGATGTGGCTGTGGCGAGGAACATTGAGGATCAGTCGGGCGGAGGAATTTTGAAAGCGTTGCAGTCGTCGTAGGTGCTTGGCTGGGATGCCTGCGTGGAGTGCGTTGCCATAGTCCAGTCTGCTGCTGACGAGCACTTGGGTCACCGTTCTTGTTTTGGTGGGGATTTGATTGATTGATTTGATTTTTAGATTTGTAGAGCGCGACGATTGCCCGGTGGGGTCTTTGCGCTAAAATCCACTTGTAGGTCCTGCCAAGCAGAAGGAGGGTTTTGTAGCAGGAGGAGGAGACGGCGTTGACCTGCTTCGACATGGAGAGGGAGGAGTCTAGGATGAATCCCAGGTTGCGTGTGTTGTCGGTGGGTGTTGGTGCTGTTCTCAGCGTGGTCGGCCACCAGGAGTCGTCCCAGGCTGAGGGGGTGGTTCCGAGGATGAGGACCTCAGTTTGGTCCGAGTTCAGCTTCATTCCCTCGTGGAGGTTGGTTTTGTCGGTGTGCGGGTCTTTGGTGAGGGAGATGATCAGCTGGGTGTCGTCGGCGTAGATGATAATGTTGAGGTCATGCTGGCGGGCGATGTGTGTGAGGGGGGCCATGTAGACCTTGAACAGCATTGGGCTAGGGGATGATCCCTGGGGTTCGCCGCAGATGATGTCGATGGCTTTGGAGCGGAAGTGGGGTAAGACAGACGCTATGGGTTCTGCCAGAGAGGAAGGAAGTGGTCCAGTCCAGGGCCTTTTCTTGGATTCCGGCCTCTTGGAGGCGTGTCTTTAGTGTGCGGTGGCAGACCGTGTCGAAGGCGGCTAACAGGTCCAGGAGGATGAGGGCTGATGTTTCGCTGTTGTAAAGTTGGATCCTGATGTCGTCTGTGGCGGCGATTAGGGCTGTCTCGGTGCTGTTTCTTCAGAATTCGGACTGGGATGGGTCTAGGATGTTGTTGTCCTCGAGGTAGCGGGTCAGTTGCGTGTTGTTGACTTTCTCAATGACCTTCGCCGGGAACAGGAGCAGGGAGATGGCCCGGAAGTTCTTGAGGTCCTTGGGGTCCGCCTTGGATTTCTTGAGAAGGGCGTTTATCTTGGCCTGCTTCCAGCTTTTTGGGAATGTGGCTGTTTCGTGGGAGATACTGATTACTTTCCGTAGTCGGGGTGCGATGGCTGCGTCTGCTTTGTTGAATATGTGGTGTGGGCAGGGGTCAGACGGTGAACCTGAGTGGATGGAGTTCATGATCTTGTGTGTTTCCTCATCGTTGACGTTGGTCCAGGAGGTCAGGCGGTTGGTGTGGGTGGGGTTCGCAGGGAGGCTGGAGTCTGGCGTTGTCGGTGTGGTCGAGATGTTGAAGCTGTCGTGAATGTCAGCGATCTTGCGATGGAAGAAGGTGTCCAGTGAGTCGCACAGTTCTCGTGAGGGCGGGATGCCGTTGGTGTTGGCGCTGGGGTTGGAGAGTTCTTTCATGATTCTGAAGAGTTCTTTGCTGTCGTGAGCGATGTTGTCCAGGCAGGTTTTGAATGACCATCTCTTGGCTGATCTGATGAGGTGGTGATGTCTATGGGTGCGTTCTTGTGGGCTGCGTGGCTGTCCGGTGTTCGTTCGTGGAGCCATTTCTTCTCCAGTTTCCGGCATGTTCTTTTGGAGGTCTAAATTGTAAATTTAAATTGTAAATTGTTGTGTCTTGTAAAGCGCACTGCTACCCGGAGGCCTCGTAGCGCTATAGACCGCTGGGGAACCCGTCCTGGCTTTCCCTGTGAGATAGTCCCTCCTGGGGGTCTCCAAGGTGAAACCAGGCATCCCCGGCGTTTGTGTGGGGCCGTTGTGGAGATGAGGCAAGCTAATGCCCAGAGTTGCCGAGTGTGCTCCCTGGTCGGAGTAGGCACCGATGCGAGAATTATCAGTCCGCTGATCCTGGTCCAAGACCCTGCCGCGTCGGGAATCGAACCCTGGTCCCGGGCCGTTCTCTGCACTCTGGTCTGCCGCCTCTAACCAGTGAGCCACACCTCTCCACTCCTCTAGAGCTCTTCGGTGAACCAGATGGCTTTCTTGCTGGTGCGGCTGTTGGAGGGTTTCTTGAGCAGGGCGAGGGTTTTGGCTCATTCGTCTATCCATTGTCTGAAGTTGCGGGCGGCGGTGTTTAAGTCGGTGGGTGGTTTCTGGGCGAGGGTAGTGGCTACCTGGTCTTAGCTGACTTTGCTCCAGCAGCGGCGGGGCAGCTGTTTGGTGCAGTGGTGCGTGGTGGGCTTCTTGTAGGGGAAGTGGACGCAGCTGTGGTCGGTCCAGTGGAGTTCGGTGATGTGGTCGAAGGAGACTTGGGTGCTTGTGGAGAAGATGGGATGGCCGGCGATGTGGGTGGGTGGGTGCGGTGACAAGTTGTTTGAGGCCGAGGTTGTCTATCAGGGTGGCGGTGTTGGCGTCGTTCTCGAGGTGGAAGTTCAGGTCCCCGAGGAGAATGTAGTCCTTGGTATCGAGTGCGTGGGTGTTGGCGAGGTCGGCGATGTAGTAGCTGAACTGTGGGCGGGGTCCGGGGGGGTCTGTAGATGAGTGTTCCTCTGAGGGTGGTGTTTGGGTCGATGTGGATCTGGAAGTTCAGGTGTTCAGCTGTGCTGAGGGTGTCGTCTGAGTGTGTGGAGACCTTGAGGGAGGATTTGTGGACGATGGCTATTCCTCCTCCAATTCCGTTGGTGCGGTCTCTGCGAGAGATCTTGTAGCCGTCCGGGATGCTATGGCGATGTCAGGTGCCGAGGAGTCGTTCCACCAGGTCTCGATCAGGAAGGCGACGTCTGGGGCGGAGGTGTCGAGCAGGTCCAATAACTCGATGGTGTGTTTTCGTGTGGAGCGGGTGTTCAGGAGAATGCAGCGGAGATGGTTGCATTTGTTCTTTGGTGGATTGGCGGTTGTCGCAGGTGAAGCTGCAGTTGTGGAAGGTGAAAGGTACATGGGTGCGTTTCGGGGCGGCTTGGAAGCAGGTGGGGTGTCGTCCGGAGTTGAGAGCGTGGAGAGTGCTGGCGTCGTATTGGAGTCTGGCATAGTGGCGTATGCGGGGTCCAGGGGTCTGGCACTGGGCGCAGTCCAGACGCGGACGGGCGCAGACAGGCTTGCCTCTGGAGCCGCGGCCACCATTTACGGTGGGGATGGAGGGAGGAGCAGCTGGGAGGCGGGGGTGGGGCCGCAGGGAAGCAGCGGCGGGAAAATGGGCAGAGGGTACAGAGGAGAAATAGGGGGGGGAGGGAAGAGAGGAGCAGGATGCGAGGGCAAAGAGGAGCAGGATGCGAGGGCAAAACGGCAAAAAACAGGTACAGACAGGAACAGAACTTACCAAAATGCACAGAAATCAGAAAAAACGATGGTAACAATGGGAAAAGTAATGCATGCTCAGGCAGGCAGTCAGCACGACCAGGGGCACAGCAAGATCGAACTAGCGATCAGCAGCAGCAAGGGGGAGAGGCGCTGGCAGACAGGTGGAGCTGTGCGGCAGTGGAGGAGCTACCTGGCCTGCAGGCAGGGTCAGGGTAATGGCTAGCCAAAATAATGCGGGACGTGCTCTTATAAAATCTTCAATATAGCTTAATTTTAGTTCACTGTGGCATATATACTGAGCAGGGGAGATTGCTACAGAATCGGTTTTCCTCTAGTTGGATACTAGTGCTTTTGGCGATACCCTAAACCTCTGCACCATAAGTTGGAGTAGGTATGCACTGTGATTTAAAAATCTTCAGGATCGCCCCTGATCTTTTTGGGCAGGGGAGACTGAGAATAGAGTTGATGGCCTTTGAAAACTCATTCTTGCAAAACACCATATGTTCAGTCCAAGTGCCGTTTGCAGCAAAGACCATCCCCAGGTATGGGAAAGTGCAAGTGCTAACTATTTTTTGATTGGCAACGGAAATGGAGGTTAGGGGGTATTTCCTAGGCCCACAAGAAGTTATAAACAATTTCCTGAAGTTGGTGCATAATTCAAGGCCAGTCATAAAATCCATAAATCCCTGTACTCGAGTGCATAGTGCATTTGGGGTGCATCCAATTAAAACCACATCATCCGTGTGTAAAAACACCAGGAGGGGTTTGCCTTTAATTCTGGGAATGTCGTCGGTGAGTGTAATCAATGATGTATGCAGATTATTAATATAAATGATAGAGGAGAGGGGCTAAACGCACCCTTGCCTATCCCCTCTACCGACATTGATGTCATTGGACACCTCACCCCGCCGCCAATCCTGACCTGTGCCTTTAAATCTGTATGCAGGTAGGCCAAAAAAATGTACAAGGGCCTCATCTAAGACGTGTGCTAGGAGAATGGACCATAAATGTGATCTATTTACAAAGTCGAAGGGAGAGGCCGGGTCCATAAAAACTAGATGAAGTGGAGAGTGCTGTACTATATTGTATTTTCCAATAACCAAGTTATGATTCAAACACTGCTCATTTGTACCTAATTTACTTCTAAAACCTCATTGACAGTGCTCTAAAATTTGATTGTCTTCAACCCTACGTTAAAATTTTATTGTATAAAATTCTTCCTTAAATTTGGAGGGTGTTATCTATTAGGGAGATCGGCCTGTAACGGCAAGGTTGTGTGCGATCTCCCTTTTTAGGTCGAGGCTAGTGCAGCGCATACGCTGCTTGCTAGACTTTTAGTAAGTGGGTTTTCAAAGTGCTACCAGAGGCTTTTGCTGGCCTCAAGCTGGCGGTAACGCACAAGTGCAGCTGCCATCTGTCTTCTCCATCACGGGCAATTAAGTGCATTGCGATCACTTCTGGCAATTAAGTGCATCCCGATGCACTTTCACATAAGTCTTCAAGAAAGCCTTTCTTCTCACTGTAAACTCCTGCATGCGTATGGTTTTTCATTCAACTATAGGCTACTGTAATGAGTATTTCTTTTTTTTTAAAAACATTGGTGCAACATACACTTGTCATGCACTGCAAATTGCTTTGTATTGTAAGTCAGACTTGTGAACAGTTCTAGAATGTTGCTTTTTAATTTGCATCCGAATGGTCCATATCCTCTGGTGATCGGATTTAGAAGCTTAAAAACACCTCATTTAAATGGAGCTCCAATAAAACTAAGCCTTGGTACAGGAAGACGTTTTTGCGAAGAGAGCAGAGTTCCAATAAGAGTTGAATGCTAGCCTCTCCCATAGACTGTCAGCACTGCAAGACATATTGCTGAGCAAAACTGATTTGAACTCTATGCTGTGTGCCGAATTTAAAGATGAAAATGGTTCTCGCCTGAGTTGATAAAAGTTTGTCCAGAAAGCAAGTTATTTATAATGTCATGGCAGCAAGGAAGTATATAACGTACATGTAAATGCTTTGCTGTTGCCTACCTGTCTGTCCATCCGTTCATATTGACTGCATTTGCGGTACATAGTATCAGTCATTGGACCCCAAGGGAGGTCACAATATTTACATAACCGGAGGCTCCCAAAGGCTGTGTATTCTCTGACCGACGCAGGGGAGAATAGGACACTGTACACAAAAATTGCAGTCCATTAATGCTTAGAGTTTTGGACAAGCCCAAATGCACTTCACTTTATAGTGCATAATGGAATTGGGAGGAAATTAGCATTTTTTTTATTAATAGGGTGGAAATGGAAAGGCATGTAATACCATATTTTTTTTTAAATGTAGGAAGTAAAACCAATAGAGGAAACATAATGCATATATTCTACACGTGTCACTGGCCCTTTAATTTTTAATTCATAAGGAAAATAAAACTAGGTTTGTTGTTAATGGTCTGTAGTGCATGTTCATTTTAATAAAGTTATGTTCGAGGCATATGAGCTGCAGATTACACACTGTGCATAGATGGCCACCTAGTGTTGGGCCCTGATGTTTGCAGTTTATTTTTGTTGTAGAAAAGTCTTTGGAAGTCACAGGATAGGTGACTCCTCCTTTGGATGACACTGCGCATGGGCATCGGCTCCATCCCCAGACTATTTTTTTCTGCCACCGGGCTCGGATGTGTTTCCAGCGCTCGTGTTGGAACAGATATCCTTCGGCGCGTAATGCTCACCAACTTCAACAATATAGTTTCAAATGAGTTTCCAGTCAACGCTACTCTTCAACATCGAAGCCTTCGATTCCGGTCGTCGACGATGGCCTTCGGGCCTAACTAGGCCTCGACTCCAGCTCATGGAAAGGAAGCCATTTAAAAAGTGTCCTCAATGTGAGTCGAAGTTTTCCCACACCGACCTTCATGAGGTGTGTAAGCTTTGCCTCTCCCCGGAGCACGAGGCCGGAGACTGTTCCGCTTGTGCTTCCTTCCGCTCCAAGAAGAGGATCTGGGACCGAAGAGCAAGGAGAACAATGGCTCTATCTTCAGCTCCGATTCCAGACGACATCTTCGTAGAGGGCGTTGACGTCCCAGAGCAACATGGCATCGACAGCAACTCCGAGGCAGAAGATTCTGAAGTCGAGGACATGACTCCAGCACAGCGGGGCGTGAGTAAGACAGTCGACCCGACCGATCTCTCGACGCATTAAAAAAAGGCTTCGGTCACACGCTCGCCCCGGGTGCACACCGGGACACTGCTTCTACTGCCCCACCTTCGGGCCCGGCTAAGAAGCTCCTCGTCCATTTTACCCATGCTTAAAGGAGTGATTAAGCATGCTCCTGAAGTCTTCAAAGACCCAGTTAGAACTCTGGTCATTAACCAACGAATAGAGAAAAAATATATAGCTGCCCCTTCAGACCCAGCATATATTAAAGGCTCAGTACCACTTGACTCCCTTGTGGTTTCCAATGCACGCAAAAGAGCAAACTCACAAACATCAGGTGAAGCTCCCCCACCAGATAGAGTCTAAGCTCCCTGACACATCAGGGAAAAGAACTGCGTCTCAAGAAGCAAACATGTGGCGTATTGCCAATACACAAGCATTATTGGCAATTTATGATAGGACACATTGTGACTAATTAGAATCACTAATGCAGCACCTCCCTGATAAGTAGAAAGATAGAGCAAATGAGCTTATCCAAGAAGGGAACAAAATTACAAACCCCTCCAGACACTGCCTCCAGAGCAGTTACCACCAGTGTTTTGTTGCATAGACATGCCTGGCTACGCATATCAGGGTTCAAACCTGAAGTCCAAAGTGCTATACTTAACCAACCATTCGATGAGCAACACTTATTCGGCCCAATGTAAATGAAAAAGGATACAGATACAGCCAAATCTATAGGAACCCTGCATTCGCAGGCTCCCAGACGTTCATTTTGCCACTCATCTTAGAGGCGCCACCAGGGGATACTCTTCAGACACACCTTCCACCTTGTACAAAGTCCCCACACAATTTACCTATAGTAGGGCCTACCAAAGGGGTGGTTATAGAGGTTACAACAATAAAGGCAGAGATAAAAACAACAACTCCCACTCTGCCTCTACCCCTACCCAATGACTTCCCTCCCCTTCCCCCGCCCCATTCCACTCCTGTCGGGGGAAGGCTACAACAATTCCTACCAGCCTGGGAAAACATCACATCAGACAGGTGGGAGCTTCAAATAATTAAGTCAGGTTACTGTCTAGAGCTAACATCCACCCCCCCCCCCAAACATACCACCCAGACAGCGTCCAATGTCACAGGAACATTTGACACTGCTCAGACAGAAAGTTATATCCCTCCTGCATAAAGATGCAATAGAAACAGTCCCAATGCATCAGCAAAACAAGGGAGTATACTCCCTATATTTCTTAGTCCCAAAGAAGGACGGATCTCTAAGGCCTTTCCTAGACCTCAGACCTCTACACATTTACATAGTCTGATCATTTTCATAAGGTCACACTCCAGCAAGTCCTTCCACTCCTCTTACAAAGAGACTTCCTTGTCACGCTATATCTCAAGGACGTCTACTTCCACATTGAATGAATGAAATGAAATTTGATTTGTAGAAATGAAATGAAATTTGATTTGTAGAGCGCATGGCTGCCCGGAAGCGTTCCAGCGCTTGCTTAGAGAACCCGTCCTGATATTCCCCTGCGAGATAACCCATTACTGGGCATCCCCAAGGTGAAAGCCAGGCATCCCGCTATGAGGGGCCGTTGTGGAGATTAAGCAAGCTATTGCCCAGAGTTACAGAGTGGGACTCCATGATTGGAATAGGCACCGAGGCGAGAATTGTCAGGTCCGGGGAAATTTTGAGCCCAAGACCCGCCGAGGCGGGGAATTGAACCCTGGTCCGGGCCAGACCTCTGCATCAGGGTCTGCCGCTCCAACCACTTGAGCCACACTTCTCCAACTTGAGCCACACTTCTCCTCCACACAGTGCACAGAAAATATCTCGGATTTGTGCTAGACGGGCAGCACTACCAGTTCAAAGTACTCCCGTTCGGAGTCGCACCAAGGGTGTTTACCAAATGACTAGCAGTAGTGGCAGCACACTTACGAAGACAGCATATTCATGTCTTCCTGTATCTAGACGACTGGCTCATAAAAGCCAGCTCATACAGCCAGTGTGTACAACACACTCACGCCACAATTCAACTGTTCCACGACTTGAGATTCACAGTAAATCACACAGTCACATCTGCAACCGTCACACATACTACAATATCTTGGCGCTACAATAAACACCCAACTGACACTAGACTATCCCTCTCCAGCCAGGATAACAAGTGTACAAACTCTCCTAACAAGGGTCAAACTGCAACACTTTCTCCCAGCTCGAGTGTTCATGCAGCTCATAGGAATGATGGAATCTTGCATATTCAGAGTACCTCACGCAAGACTGCAAATGCGTCCACTTCAAGAGTGCTTAGCACGCCAACGGAACCAAGCTCGCAGTCAATTAGACCTAGTGTTGGTAGACAGTTGGACTCATCGCTCTCTGCAATGGTGGAGCACTAAAAACCTTTCAAAGGGCCGACCGTTTCTAGAGCCAGTTCGTCAAATAATCATGACAGCGGATGCGTCGCTCTCCGGCTGGGGAGCTCACCTACTGCATCACACCATGCAAGGCAGGTGGACACCGCAGCAAATGTTACTCCACAACAACCACTTGGAGTTGCTAGCTGTTTTTCTAGCCCTAAAAGCATTCTTAAAACAAGTATCAGGCAAAGCTGTCTTAGTCCGCACAGATAATATGACAGCCATGTACTATATAAACAAACAAGGAGGAACACACTCTCTGCAGCTCTGTTAGCACAGCAGATATGGAGATAGGCTATACCACTAAAGATCTTACTCTTAGCCCAACACCTTCCAGGAGTACAAAACACCATCGACAGACACAGCAGATCCACGAGTGGGAACTTCATCCGCAAGTTCTTCAACCGTTCTTTCAAATGTGGGGACAACCTCAGATAGACCTCTTCGCCACCCACAAACGCAAAATACCCAAACTTCGCCGCCAGATCTCCACACCTGCTGTCCAAAGGCAATGCGATATGGATGAACTGGTCAGGACAATTTGCGTATGCTTTTCCTCCTCTCCCACTACTTCTGTTAGTGGTACGCAAGCTACAGCAACATTCCCTAACACTCATTCTAGTTGCTCCAGTGTGGGTCAGACAACCGTGGTACACCACGCTGCTGCAGCTATCTGTCGTACCACACCAACAACTAAGCCTATCTGCATGCCTATTAACACAGAACCATGGAGAAATCAGACACCCGGACCTAGCTCAGCTCAACCTAGCGATCTGGCTCCTGAAGTTATAGTTTGGTTACCGCAACCTTCCCCCAGAATGTATGAATGTTAATAAAGAAGCTAGACGTTCCACTACTAGAGCATGTTATGCTGCTAAGTGGAAACGGTTTGTGATATACTGTCAAAACAACCACATAAACCTATTACACCTTCAAAAGTGTAATTTAGCCTACACGTCTATCAGACTACACCTTGCTGCCATTGCAGCATACTTACAAAATAGACAACATCTATCTCTTTTTAGAGTACCTGCTATAAAAGCTTTCATGGAAGACTCAAAAGAATAATCCCTCCCAGAATGCCACCTTCACCAGTGTGGAACTTAAACATTGTTCTCACGCGGTTAATGGGACCTCCCTTTGAACCGTTACATAAATGTGAATAGCAATTTCTAACTTGGAAAGTAGCTTTCCTAGTAGCTATTACTTCTCTCAGAAGAGTTAGTGAACTACAAGCATTTACCATTCAAGAACCCCTTCTGCAAATGCTTCATAATAAAGTGGTTCCCCGTACTAATCCTAAATTCCTTCCAAAAGTCATTTCACCATTCCATATAAATCAATCTGAGCTGCCCGTATTTTGTCTCGCAGCCACAAACCGTCGCAGAAAGAGCTCTACACACCTTAGATGTCAACAGAGCATCACTGTACTACATCGAAAGGATGAAAACTTTCCGTAAAACTAAACCACTTTTTGTGTATTTTTTCACCACCACATAAAGGTAAGCCCATATCAAAATCGGGGTTAGCTAGGTGGATTGTTAAATGCATACAAATGTTACCACAAAGCTAAACGTACGTTAACAATTTCTCCTAAAGCCCATTCTACAAGATGGCATTTTTAGGGAACATTTGCCTAGATGATATATGCAGAGCAGCTACATGGTCTACACTGCACACATTCACAAAACACTATTGTATAGATTTTTAAAATAAACAAGCTGCTGTGGGCAGGCCTGTACTAAAAACTCTGTTTCAAATAACTGCAACAGATACGGGTGGTCGCCGCTAAAGGTGGGTACTGCTATACAATCTATGCACAGTGTGTAATCTGCAGCTCATATGCCTCGAACGGAAAATGCTACTTACCAGTATGCATCTGATCTTGCCATGTAGAGCTACAGAGTCACACACGCCCACCCACCTCCCCAGTTGTGACCACATACAGTAACCCAGTGACAACACTACAGATGGACACCACACAGGTTTTATATAAAAAATAAGTAGACTTTATATAGAGTTACCACAAGACCATAAACGACAAAAATACACACTAGGATTACTTTAAGATGGTAGATTAAGCTTAGTTCAGTTCCGTTCTTAGATGCAACACTCTGCGTCAATGTACCTTAAGTTGCGTTGCGCTTCCACAACCAGCAATGTCGCAGCGATGGGAAATGCGGCAAAGTTCGGATACAAAGAAATAAAGACGTGAAGATCTTCCAGATGCAGCACGCTTCTCGGGGATGCGAGAAGTTTTCGGTCTGATGCGTGGACTACAGCGGCAACATCTACGATGCGACGGCAGCAGCTCCAACGGTGACGCTCTTCTCCCACGATGCGTGAAGTTTCGGCTCGATGCGGCGACATCCAAGATGCAATGGCAGCAGCTGCGGCAGCGCGCTTCTCGAGGATGTAAGGTGCTCTTGATCGATGCGGTGCAGTGCGACAGTTCCAGCGGCAACACCCTCCTTCTCCGGAGTTGCGACGGCAGGCACAGCAACGGTGACACGCTCCGACCTCGTTGAGATTCTTCTCCTGATTTGGTGCAGTGAGACCGCTCCAGCGGCGACACCCTCCTTCGGAGTTGCGACGACAGCAGCAGCGACGGCGACACGCTTCCTCTTCGTTGCGGCACGCTTCTCTCTGATGCGGTGCAGTGCGACAGTTCCAGCGGCGACACCCTCCTTTCTCCGGAGTTGCGACGGCAACACACTTCTTCTCGCTGAGTCTCGCTTCCAGCTCCTTGCGACACCCACTTTCTCAGAGGGCCTAAAACTGCAGCAGGCACTTCCAAATGAACTCTGGGGAGCTGGGGGGTTGAAGTCTGTTCTCCCTGAGACTTCAGCAGGAGGCAATCTCTTTTCCAAGCCATTGGAGATCCTTCACAAGTTGAAAGCAAAGTACACAAAGTTCCTTTCTCCTTCCTTTGGCAGTAAGGCAACCACTGCAGGCCAATCCCCCAAGCAGCACCTCAGCTTGGGAATAGTCTCTCCTCAGTTTCTTCAGGTTCCTCTCCTCAGTAAAGGTTTCTTCTTGTAGTCCAAAAGTGATCTAGGTTCTTGGGATCAGGGTCCCAATTTTTATACCCCAAGGGGCCTGTGCCTAGTCCAAACCAGTTCCTTAGCACTTTGTTTACCAGACTGCTCCTTTCCCATTACAGTGCAGGGCATGCACATCAGACGCCCCACAGGAGGTGGAGCCAGCATTGTGGAAGGCAAGTACAGTCCTGGAGCACTCTGTTTACAGGTCTCCTTCTCTTCTTTCAGTGTGCAGGGCAGAGACATCAGCCGCTCCCCAGGGGTGGAGCCAGCATTGTGGAAGGCAGGCACAGCCCTATTCAGAGTTCAGGTGCACTCCTCCCTCTCATCTAGATGCAGATCTAATATTCACCACTGGGTGACTCAGCCTGTCTCCTGGAATTCCCCAGCCCTGTCACTCACAGAAACCTGACATAGGAATACACAAACTAGGAGAGGCAGGTTTGAATGGTTAGACAAGCAAATACCTACTTTCTAAAAGTGGTATTTGCAAACACAGAATATTAAAATAAGCTTTATTAAATGATGTATTTTATTATTCTGATTTCAGACATACTAATCTCTCATTTCTACCATGTTCTCTGAGCCTGTTAGGGTTATAAAATGTAACAATTCTTACGGCCCATTCTGGCCTATGGAGAACAGGTAGCCTTGCAATAGTGAAAAACGAAAATGGCTGTAATTCTCTATTAGGACATGCCACATTTACTGTTTAACGTTGCTCATGGAGTGGAGAGGTGTAGTGCAGCGGCCAGGGCACAAGGATCACGCTTCGATCCCTAGCTCTGGCGACAGCTCAGCTCAGCACCATATGACACTGGGCAGTAGCTCACTTAATTTCCATAAAGGCCCCCAGCGCCTTGAGACCCCTAAGGGTGAGTAGTTTGTGCTTTACAAATACGGATTTGCGTTTAAAATACATACTGGTGGGAATAATACCAGATTCTGGTCATTTGTGTCATTTTTGTACTGATCGGGAAATTAAAATACCCATCAGAGCAGGTGTTGTAGCCCTTGGAACATTATCTTTCATCTTGCTCGCTTGGCCAAAACTCACTGCTCCTCGTTTTTACTCAGGCTACTGGCTATATAAGCTATAAAATGTTAAAATGACCAATCATTTCTGTAAACATGTGCTCAATGAGAGTAATCGATTGGTGTTTAATGAAAAGGCACAATCCGGGAATGTGAACCTCTCTTTGTTCTTTAGGAGTGCCCGGGCTGGATTGTGATCCCAGTCAGACCCTGTGGACAGGACCAGTCCTTAAGAGTCGTACGAGAATAGTCTTTGCGACATTCACCTAATTGAAGTCGGGCTGCTCCTCTACTGTCGTGGTTAAAGTGTCTGCTTGTGCAGACAATGCCTGGAAGACCCAGGAGCGTATGAGGACAAATTTAGTAAATGTGATCTCACCGAGTACCTTGTCCTGGTCAAGGCTTCGTCGACATGGATGGTACCATCGACGAGCGACGCGTCGACGAAGCCTTCGTCGACGAGTGCTTCTTAGACTGGGCCGTCGATGAGACAGACTTCTTCGCCTTCTACGAGATCGTCACAACGGAAGTGATGGTACCGCTTTCGTCGCCGGTACCGCTTTCGTCGACGGTACCACTTTCGTAGACGGTACCACTTTCGTCGACGGTACCACCTTCGTCGTCAAGTTAAATGTCAACGGCTGCTTCCTTGTCGACGACACCGCCGACGGTGAAGAAAACATCGTCGTCGACTGCTTCCATTTCCTCGTCGACGCCTGGTCCTGCTTTGACACATCCCTCTACGACTGTTACAACCACGAGCTCGTCGACGGGTCACTGTTCTCTAACGACTGCTACTTTCTTTACAGTGGTGACTGCTTCCATCGTCAAACGTCCCGCTCTGCTGGATTTGAGTCCTCTTCAGGGTGATTCTCGTCCACCAGCTCAATTGTTTGCATCTGCAGAGGAGAACTCTTCAGATGGTTCCTATGTTGATGACTCTTTTCGTCCTGCGTCAAGCCCTTCAGAACTCAATATCAAATATCAGGACTATGAGGATGACAATGATGGATGACTCTTCCCCGTTCACAATGACCAGTTGGATGTAGAACCGGAGGTTTCTGTAACACAAATACCAGTGTCTCTGATATCGAACCTTCAACACATGTTGGATGACTACAATCGCAGATTTCCACCTTCTGCGCCAAATTCTCCTGCTCCGCAGCCTCCAGCGCCGGTACCTGCTGCTCAACCAAGGTCACCAGTTCGTCAGGATCCTGATACTGATAATAATGATGATGATGTCTGCCAGGATACGGACCAGGACGACGACGCTGTCCTTGCAGATTGGGATAACTATCGGGCCCAGACTTCTACTTGCTATTGCACGCTCACTTAAGCTGCTGCTACCTGCTGATTTTATTATTTTAAAACCACTTGCTCTTGCACCATCGCGCTGCTTGAATTTAGGACCCAGGCTTTTCTCGAGTATTGTGGACATCTTTGGGGGCCATAATTACTATTTAGCTCTTTTCTGCACTATAATCGCCTTGCCACCCGCATTTTGCGGGACTTAAGTCGAATCAGGGCCTGTTGGAACCGCATCGCGGCATTTTGGCCGCCATCTTGGGTGTGGGTAGCCAGGAGGTGCCGATTAACAGGCTCCATCTTGGGTGAGGGGCCGAAGGTTTGCCCCGCAGGACTCCCGCGCTCAACGGGTATATAAGATGTGCCTTCCTCAAGCTGCAGCGCGGGCGCGCCGGAGGTGCACAGACCGCGACTAGCGCTAGTTATGCTGCCTCTCCGGCTCCACCCCGTCTAACCTACTCCAGAGCAGAGCTTATTCAGCTCGGTCAACATCTCCCGGTAAGTAATCTGCCGGGTTCTACCATCAATAACTCTGGGGTGCTGTCCTGTGGTCTGCTCAATGTTCGGTCGCTCTGTAAGCATCATGTTGAAATCGCACTCCTAATTGATTCATATGGGCTGGATGAGCTCTTTCTTACAGAGACGTGGACTCGAGCAGACAGTGAGGTAGAACTTGGGCTGGCCTGCACTTCGGGATATAAAATCAAGCATAACCCTCGTCTGGGGAGTAGAGGTGGAGGTATAGGGCTTATCTTTAGAGACACTTTGGCCTTTTCACAGTTTGAGGTAAAGGTGGTCCAAGGTTTGAACTTATGGGCTTCTCTCTTAAAGGACAAAAAGGAGTTTTGCATTCCGGATTGTTGTTATAGACCACCCGGCAATGCACTGTCCAAGCTACCAGAACTGATTGACTTAATTTCTAATACTCATGCCAGATTAATTATCTTGGGGGACTTTAATTTGTGGCCAAACGGGCCTTCGGATACAGCCTATGTAGAATTGTCAGGCCTGCAGCAATCTTCAGCTGCAGCAGCTGATACTCTCTGACTCACCTGAGGGGCCATGCCTTAGACCTGGTTTTTGCGGAAACCACCCAGGTTGTGATTAGGGATATAGTCGCCCAATGCTGGATGGATCACGCTCCAGTCCATTTCTCCCTATGCCTCCCCGCCAACTCCTTGAGATAGAGCGGTAAACATCCCGGCCTCACAGTCCCTATGTGATACTTGGTAGCCACCTTTGAGGATAAGATTGCCATTATCCTGAGTGGACTTTCTAATTCAGGTACTCCTTGTCCCCAGTCACTGGCTGCCCCTGCACCTACTCTCATCTTAGGCGAGTCAGAAGAACTGACACGTCATCCTCGGCTGAAGAGTTTTACTCTTCACCCGTTCGATGATTTCTGTTCTCTAGCAAATGGTGTGTCCTGGGCTCTCCCCTTGACCCACTGCCCCATAAATTCTGGAAGCTTTTTCAGGAGGAACTCTTTCGCCCCCTCCATTCCATCTGTCATCAGTCTTTTAGTACTGCCACGGTTCCAGAGTGTTGGAAGCTGGCAGTGGTCTCTTCCCCTCCTGAAGAAATCCCCACTCGACCCCACCTGTCTGGCGAATTATCGGCCAATCTCGTTGCTTCCCTTCCTGGTCAAGATCATGGAGAAACTCGTGACCCAGTCTCTGTCCAGCTTTCTGGAAAGTAACACCTGTTTGGATGTGGCCCAGTTCAGCTTCCAGCCGGCTCATGGTACGGAGTCTGCGCTGGTGGTCGTGCTGGATGCTCTTCGCTCGCGGGTCGACACTGGCCGGGCAGCCTTTTTAGTGCTGCTCGACATGTCGGCCGCGTTCGACACGGTCAGCCACTCCACTCTCATCAGGAGGCTGGAGGAGATTGGGGTAGTGGGATTGGCTACTCTCATATCTTCAGAATAGACACCAGGTGGTGGCTTTACCGCCTTTCAAGTCAGGCATCATGAGAGTAGGGCAGGGTGTACCCCAAGGGTCAGCGATTAGTCCCATTTTATTTAATTTGTACCTCCATCCCCTGATTAGTTTGATTAAGTCCTTCGGCATCTCTGTGATTAACTACGCTGACGACACCCAGCTTACCTTCTCCCTTGAAGGAGAAGACGTTGTGTCCAAGGAGACTTTCCATCGATGCATGACTGCCACTGCAGACTGGTTGAGAAACAATTCTCTCCAGTTTAATGGTTCAAAGACCGAGGTACTGTATTGTTCATCTGACCATACCCCGCGTCCGTTACCGGCAGATGTTTGGCCTTCATCCTCCTTGGGCACAGTGGTGGCGGTGGACTCTGCTCGCAACCTTGGAGTTATGTTCGGCCCTAATTTACAGCTCGATGGTTTTGTTAACAAAACCATTTCCACTTGCATGATGCTACTCCGCTCTCTGCGTAAAATTCTTCCCCTGCTTCTGGCTCAGGCCAGGCCAGAGGTGGTGCGTGGTATTATCCTTAGCAGGATTGATTACTGCAACGCACTGCTTCTGGGAGCACCCAGCACTTTGATTAGCAAGCTGCAGCGTATTAAAAACATGGCAGCGAAGCTCGCTCTTTCCAGGCTTCGCGAAGCTTCCTCCTCCCTTGCGCTAAAAGACCTTCACTGGTTACCAGTTCAGCAGCGAATCTGCTTTAAAGCATCCTGCCTGGTCTTTAAGGCTTTGCACGATCAAGGACCAGTCATGCTGCAGAAACTTTTTTCGTGGTACCATTCAGCGAGACCATTATGCTCCTCCTCGGCATGTCTGGTGGTGGTCCCGAGAATCCAGAGGCTACGGATGGGTGGCCGTTCCTTTGGATACGCAGCCACCAAACTCTGGAATTCCCTCCCCCTGTCTTTGAGGAGTTTAAGGGTATTTCCATCTGTTAAAAAAGGGCTTAAAGACCTACCTCTTCCCTAGGACAGTGTAACGGTGTGATTGTGTATCTGGTTCAGTAGAGGCAAAGCGCCAGGATACCCTTTAGGTGACAGCTTGTGCTATACAAATGTGCAATACCTACATACATACACCATCTCCTCCTCGTCATCTCCTTTGGCTTCTCCACCAGTGGACATTGGGAGTTTCCACAAACTGATGGTGCGTGCAGCCAAACGTTTTCACTTGCCTATGGAAGTAAAACAGGACTGCTTCCTTTACGATTTTAAGGATCAACCTTTAAAGCAAATTCATACCATCCCAATCATTGACTTCATTTGGCAGGAGGGGCTTAAACTTATGGAACGGCCTAATTCTATCCCGGCTGTGTTTCCACGCCTTGACAAAAAATACAAGGCGCCTGCAGACTCACCGGCATGCCTTGTGTCTCAACCTAAGGCTGACTCGGTCATTACACAAGCTGCACAAAAGAGATCGCGTAACCTGGCGACTCCATTGACTTCGCCACCGGACCAGGAGGGCCTTCGCCTGGATACCATTGGTAAGAAGTTCACCACCATGGCTGCCACGACGGTCAGGGCGACTAACTCCCTAGCCATCCTTTGACGATATGACCGTCAGATGTGGTCAGAGATCGCTGCTTTGGTTCCCCTGCTTCCGGACTCCTCCAGGGCTTCAGCCCATAAGATTGTGCAGGAGGGGGAGAAGATCTCCTCTGAAATTATTGACTGTGCCTTCGACATTTCCTCGACTGGTTTCAGGCAGCTCGTAGGTGCAGCTGTCTTGAGAAGGCAAGGATGGCTCAAGGCAACTGCTTTCCGTCCCGAAGTACTGGCGAGGGTGCTCGACTTGCCTTTCGATGGGGAATCCCTCTTCGGCAAGCATGTGGACGACACCTTAGTCCATCAAAAAGGATACGGACACTGCTCGTGCTCTGGGATCCCTCCAGTACCGGAAGCAGCCCTTTCATGGGGTACTTGGCAGAGGTACTTCCTCCAATTTTCGTGGCTCCTCCCAGTACCGTTCCTATGGTGACAACAAACCGCAATACTCCTATCAGAACCAGAATAGACAATCAGATTCCAGGCCTTATCGGAGAAAGAGCACCTACAGAGGAGGTGCTACCTCTAAAAAACAGTGACTTTCCTAAACTCAAGTGTTCTCCTGCTCTGATAATTGCAGGTCGAATCTCCCAGCACTTCTGCAATTGGTCAAAAATTACTTCGGATCGTTGGGCCTTAGATGTCATCTTAAAGGGCCACGCTCTCAAATTTCCGCCCTCTGGCCCTCCCCCAGCACATTTAAAAGAACGGTTTGCTCAGGTCAAAATTATGAAACAGAAATTGGTTGTCGAAGTGGTTCCTCAATTACAACAGGGCAAGGGCTTTTATTCCCGCTTTTTTCTAATCAGGAAAAAAATCAGGAGAGTGGCGCCCGATCTTGGACCTCCGAGCCCTCAACAAGTTCATCAAGTCCCAAACATTTCGGATGCTGACCTTACTGGAAATTTTAGTTCCTCAATCCCGGAGAGTTCCTCTCCACCATCGACCTCCAAGATGCATATTTTCATGTGCCCATACATCAGACACAGAAAATATCTTCGCTTCACCGTAGGATCAAAGCACTTCCAATTCAAAGTCTTGCCTTTCGGCCTGCGTTCCGCGCCGAGAGTCTTCACAAAAATCATGGCTCAGGTTGTGGCATTTCTTCGCCTACAGGGCATTCAGTTCTACCCTTACGTGGATGACTGCCTGATAGAGGCTCCAACTTTTCATGCAGCAAGACAACACACTCAGACTTGCCTGTCTGTCTTTCACGAGAAATCTCATGTCCGTCCAGCACAACAAAGAGTCTTTCTGGGGGCATTGATAGATTCTCGTCTGGCAAAGGTGTTTGTCTCACAGGAGCGACAAGCTCGCATGGTCAAGATGGTGGCTCTTCTGCGTTCAAGAAGGTCCGCTTCTGTCCGGATGTTAAAATCTTTTCTAGGCATGGCATCCTCCTGTATACACCTGATCCCAAATTCACTACATATGCGAGTCCTCCAAGAGGAGTTGGACAAACAATGGAGACAAGTTTCGGGGTCGTTCAACGACAAGGTCTGTCTGACCCCCGCATTCAGGGTGCGTTGGAATGGTGAGCTCACCTTCCAAACATCGCCACAGGGCAGACTTTTCAGGACGCGGATCCCTTGCTTACCCTCACGACCGACGCCTCCTTGGAGGGTTGGGGGGCATACCTCGAAGGGTTGTCAGTCAAGAGCAAATGGACTGCAGATCAATGCACATGGCACATAAACCACCTAGAACTCTTGGCCATCTTTCTCGCCCAAAAGTATTTCCGGAGGCTAGTGGAAGGAAAATCGCTGCTGGTGCGCACGGACAACACCACCAGTATGCACTACCTCAACAAACCAGGAGGAACGAGGTCTCTTCTGCTGTCCAGACAGGCACAGCAGATCTGGGAATGGGCGATTCACCATCGTGTCCAACTGATAGCAGTTCACGTGCCGGGTGTCTCCAATGCCCTTGCCGACTCTCTCAGCAGATCAGCTACGGACAATCACAAGTGGGAACTCCATCAACCGACTCTGGAGTATGTGTTTCGCCTGTGGGGCCAGCCGGAGTTGGATCTGTTTGCGACTCCACTCAACCGCAAATGCCTACACTTCGCAAGTCTGCATCCCCACAGAGGGTTGAGCGGGAATGCGTTTTCGATAGACTGGTCGAGCAAATTAGTTTACGCTTTTCCCCCGATCCCTCTGATTCCACGCCTGCTGCTCAAGATTAGACTTCAGCCGTGTCACGTCATACTGATTGCGCCCAGGTGGCTGCGTCGCCCATGGTTCATGGAACTTCTTCTGTTTTCCCAGTGCGATCAGATTCTTCTTCGCCCTCTGCCTCATCTGCTCACCATGAGCCAGGGCCAGATTTGGCATCTGGATCCGGCGTTTCTCCAGCTACACGCTTGGAACCGGAGCACAATGAGTTTGCACATTTGAATATTGCTCCCGAGTGCAGGGAGGTGCTTGCTCATGCACGCGCTCCTTCCACAGTTAAGACCTATAAGCTGAAATGGAAACTGTTTTGTATCTGGTGCCACAAAGAGAACCTCGATCCTATGCTCGCCACGCCTGAGCAAATCCTGCCTATTTTCCTCCTTTTGGCAAAGTCGGGACTTTCGCATTCCACTCTTAAAAGTCTTCCTGGCTGCGTTTTCTCGCTTTCGACATTTGGTTCCACGTCACTGTACTCCTCTCGGATCATTCATCAGTTCTTTAAGGGCCTGTTCCGGATGTTTCCGCCCATCCCGCGTCCACCACCTGTTTGGTGCCTGAATCTGGTTTTGTCACAGCTCCTCCGGCCTCCTTTTGAGCCCATTCGTTCAGCGGACTTAAAATTCCTCACTTGGAAAGTTGCCCTCCTCCTCGCACTTACATCCTCCAGGAGAGTGAGCGACATCCAAGCTTTCACCATTCAGCCTCCTTTTCTTCAATTCTTCAGGGACGCTGTTACACTACGTACAAATCCTAAATTTATTCCTAAGGTTCCTTCAGACTTCCACCTTAACGAACCTGTCATTCTCAGGACTTTTTTCCCGGGACCTCAGTCTCCCACTGAGCGCTCTTCATTCTTTTGACCTGAAGCGCTGCCTCAAATTCTACATCCAACGCACTGCTGCTTTTCGTAAATCAGACCAGCTCTTTGTGGCCTATGGACGGATGCTCAAAGGACATCCAGTCACTAAATAATCCATTACTAAATGGATTTCTTCTGCCATCTCCTTCTGCCATCAACGGGCTGGCAAGCCTTTTTCTGCTCCGGTGCGAGCACACTCCACGAGGGCAGTTGCATCCTCTCCCGCCTATTTGCTGGAGTGCCTCTACATCAGATCTGTAGGGCGGCAACGTGGTCCAGTAGGCACACGTTCATGAGGCACTACTGTCTGGATACGGCTGATGCTGCAGATACTGCTGTGGGTCATGCGGTGCTACGAAATCTCTTCAGATGAAGGTGTGCCTCTGTTGCTTCCCGCCTCCTGTCATAAAAGGTTCTCTTATATATATGCAATGTTCTTATGTGCATTTATTGCTTGCATCTGTTCTTATTGCCTTTTATGACTCGTGTTGGCGTACTGCTTTCTATTCTTATTCAAGCATGTGAATCTATGAAAGGCACCCTAATACTGGAGAAGAACAAAAGTTACTTACTTGTAAACTGTGGTTCTCCAGTATTGGTGTCTTTCATAGATTCACATGCGACCCACCCTTCCTCCCCTCAGAGGCTCTCGTCTCCTCATACACTCTTGGTCACTTTGGTGCTACGAAAATCTGAGGGCTTGAGCTTCTGAGGAGAAGGTTCTCGAGGGTGCTGTACCCTGATTGGCTGGAATGCGGACTATTATAATGACATGGATATGTTACTCAAGTGAATTCTCCCTTTGGGTCTCTATAGGCCTATGTTGTTCTATGGTACTTTTTAAAACTTTGACGATTTATATAGATTATATTTATACGTTTATAATGTGTTTATATATATATATATATATATATATATATATATATATATATATATATATATATATATATTATGCATATCACTACTATTTTATGTACCGTGGGACTCACACTTCGAAGGGGAATTATTCAAGCATGTGAATCTATGAAAGACACCAATACTGGAGAACCACAGTTTACAGGCAAGTAACTTTCGTTCTTGCATTTGCTTTCCAGGAGGTTCTCCTAAGTTGAAATAGAGCTCATCACATTGTGTTTCCTATGCTGTCTTTAGAGGTAAAGAATTTTCGAATGACAAAGAAAGCAAACGTTTTATCATTTTAAGCAGTGAATTCTGTGGTTGAAAAGCTGCTGCCATGGCGGTAATACAAAGCCATTTAAAAGTTTGGAGTGCCCGTTACTGGCAGCTGAAATTTACGCCAAACTTAGACATTTCTCCTTTCCAAAAACAGAGTCTCAAAGCAGGTGTTTGTTCTTGGCAAAGATATAACTAATATCCCCAACACAATGGGATTTTTCTCCCACGATCTGGAGGTAATTTAAAAACATTATTTACTGTCCCTCTCTGCCAGGATATTCCTGCCTATGACAAAGTATAGAAAAAATAAAAAATTTGACGCCGACTTTAAGGCTTACTTCCGTCAGCCGGTTCTCCTTCTCGCTGTCAAAGTTGGAGGAAGGTGTGGCCTGACAGAGTACATTTTACCCTGCTGGTGTAAACCTGCTGAGTCTGCTTACTCAAAATAGGGCGGGCGATCGGGCATTTGGCAGACAGGATGCTCCGCCACTGCGATAGAGTACCCTGTACGCCACAGCTTTCCAAACTTCATGTTGGTGACACACCCTTTTGTGAAAATAATTTCAGGGACACGGTAACGCGAGGAAGCGCAGCGAGTGAGCCCGAAACACCTATGGTGGGTTTGGGCCCCACACACACAGACACCCCACCCCACACACAACCCCACAGTAACACCCCCCCCCACACACACACACACCCACCCCCAAACACCCCCACACACACACACCGCCACACACACACCCCCACACCCCCCCCACACACACACCCCCACACACCCCCACACACACCCCCACACAGCCCCACACACACACACGCCACACACACACCACACACACACACCCCACACACACCCACACACCCCACCACACACCCCCCCACACACACGCACAACCCCACACACAACCCCACACACCCAACACACACACCCCACACACCCAACACACACACCCCACCACACACGCACAAACCACACACACCCCACCACACGCACAAACCACACACCCCACCACACGCTCACACCACACACCCCACCACACACACACCACACACGCACCACACACGCACCACACACGCACCACACACGCACACCACACGCACACCACACGCACACCACAAGCACACCACACGCACACCACACGCACACCACACGCACACCACACGCACACCACACGCACACCACACGCACACCACACGCACACCACACGCACACCACACACACACCCCACACCACACACACACCCCACACCACACACACACCCCACACACACACCCCACACACACCCCACACACAGAGACTGGAGGGGCTGTGTCTAAAGGGTACAAGTGAGGGAATCGGTGGAGGAGGTGGCCTTTCCCTCCATCTCTCTCCCTCCCTCCCTCCCTCAATCCCTATGTCTCACTCCTTCTCTATTTCTCCCTCCCTCTCTGTCTTCCTCCCTCTGTCTCACTCCCTCTGTCTCAGACTGTCTCAATCACTCTGTCTCCCTCCCTCTCTGTCTCCCTCCCTCCCTCTCTGTCTCCCTCCCTCCCTCTCTGTCTCCCTCCCTCCCTCCCTCCCTCTCTGTCTCCCTCCCTCCCTCTCTGTCTCCCTCCCTCCCTCTCTGTCTCCCTCCCTCCCTCTCTGTCTCCCTCCCTCTCTGTCTCCCTCCCTCTCTGTCTCCCTCCCTCTCTGTCTCCCTCCCTCTGTCTCCCTCCCTCTGTCTCCCTCCCTCTGTCTCCCTCCCTCTGTCTCCCTCCCTCTGTCTCCCTCCCTCTGTCTCCCTCCCTCTGTCTCCCTCCCTCTGTCTCCCTCCCTCTGTCTCCCTCCCTCTGTCTCCCTCCCTCTTTGTCTCCCTCCCTCTTTGTCTCCCTCCCTCTGTCTCCCTCCCTCCCTCTGTCTCCCTCCCTCTCTCTCTGTCTCCCTCCCTCCCTCTCTGTCTCCCTCCCTCTCTCTCTGTCTCCCTCCCTCTCTCTCTGTCTCCCTCCCTCTCCCTCTGTCTCCCTCCCTCTCTCTCTGTCTCCCTCCCCCTCTGTGTCTCCCTCCCCCTCTGTGTCTCCCTCCCCCTCTGTGTCTCCCTCCCCCTCTGTGTCTCCCTCCCCCTCTGTGTCTCCCTCCCTCTGTGTCTCCCTCCCTCTGTGTCTCCCTCCCTCTGTGTCTCCCTCCCTCTGTGTCTCCCTCCCTCTGTGTCTCACTCCCTCTGTGTCTCTCTCCCTCCCTCTCCCCCGACCAACATATTCTGTGGGTTCCATAAGGGTCTGTGACAGAGGAAAAAATGTTGCTTTCATTCTAAAATAGTTTTAATATTTTCCTGTATTGGTGATGCCCAGGTGCACTGCGCCCCTCCCCACACCCTCCTCCTCAGCGTGCAGAATGATGCAACTGTAAAAGCTTATATAGGGCTTCTTGGCACATTTGTGGTGGATAATCCTGCCTGACAAACCCGGAGTAGGGCCCTAAAACATGGTTTGGTAGGAATCTGCTACCAGCAACTGCTTCTGTGAACGGAGCGATAAAACCATCAACGCTCATATATGCTGTGTGAGGACTAAGTTTGAAAATTTCACTTTCACAGTTGATTGTAGTTACTAAAAACTTTTAAAATTAAAATCCAAGGTTGTCAGCAACATCAAGGAACTCTTCAGCATCGTTAAAGAGCTCTACAACCCCAGCGCCTGCAACAACGACATCACACCCTCGCAAGACATCTGCGACTCACTCGCCTCGTTCTTCCACCGCAAGATCGCCGACATACACAACAGCTTCGGCGCACTGACCACGCACCCAACCACCGAACCAGCGCCCCCCACCACCACCTTTTGCACCTGGACCCCTGTCGGCACCGAAGACAACACCCGCCTGATGAACACCATCCACTCCGGCTCCCCTACCGACCCCTGCCCACACCACATCTTCAACAGAGCCGACTCCATCATCGCACCCCAACTCCGGAACATCATCAACAGCTCCTTCGCATCCGCCACCTTCCCGGAGAGTTGGAAACATGCCGAGCTGAGCGCCCTCCTGAAGAAACCCACTGCGGACCCCACGAATCTGAAGAACTTCCGCTCCATCTCGCTCCTCCCCTTTCCAGCCAAAGTCATTGAGAAGACTGTCAACAGACAACTCTCCGCCTTCCTCGAGACCAACGGATCCCTCGACCCCTCAGTCTGGTTTCCGAGCAAACCACAGCACCAAGACCGCCCTCATTGCAGCCACCGACGACATCAGGTCCCTGCTCGACAACGGGGAAACTGCTGCCCTCATCCTCCTGGACCTCTCAGCAGCCTTCGACACCGTATGCCACCGTACCCTGATACAGCGACTCAGCAACACCGGAATCCAAGGAGCGGCCCTGGAGTGGATCATCTCGTTCCTCGACGGAAGAACCCAGAGAGTCCGCCTCCCCCCGTTCCGATCCGTGACCACGGAAGTCATCTGCGGCGTTCCACAAGGATCCTCACTCAGCCCCACCCTCTTCAACGTCTGCATAAGCCCCCTCGCAGCCATCGCACGCCAACACAACCTCAACATCATCTCCTACGCCGACGACACCCAGCTGATCCTCGCCCTCACCAACGACCCCGCCACCGCCAAAGCCAACCTCCAGGAAGGAATGAAAGACGTTGCGTAATGGATGAAGATCAGCCGTCTGAAACTGAACTCAGACAAGACGGAAGTCCTCATCCTCGGACTTTCTCCCTCTGCCTGGGACGACTCCTGGTGGCCCCTGCCCTGGGTACCGCACCCACGCCAACGGACCACGCACGCAACCTGGGCTTCATCCTGGACTCCTCCCTCACGATGACCAAGCAAGTCAACGCCGTCTTGTCATCCTGCTTCAACACCCTGCGTATGCTCCGAAAGATCTTCCGATGGATCCCCAGCGAAACCAGGAAGACGGTCACCCAGGCCCTCGTCACCAGCCGTCTGGACTACGGGAACACCCTCTATGCTGGAACCACAGCCAAACTCCAGAAAAGACTCCAGCGCATTCAGAACGCCTCAGCATGACTCATCGTGGACATCTCTCGCCACAGCCACCTGAAAGAACTGCACTGGCTCCCCGTCAACAAGAGAATCATGTTCAGACTCCTCAACCATGCACACAAGGCTCTCCACGACACAGGCCCGAAGTACCTCAACAACCGCCTCACATTCTACACACCCACCCGCCAGCTCCGATCCGCCAGCCTCGCCCTCGCCTCAGTCCCACGAATCCGCAATTCCACCGTCGGAGGAAGATCCTTCTCCTACCTGGCATCCAAGACATGGAACTCCCTCCTCACTCACCTACGGCTGACCCTGGACCATCCCTCCGTCAGGAAACAACTCGAGCAGTAGCGACACCCCACAGCACCTTGAGACCCTTACGGGTGAGTACCATGCTATACAAATTCTATTGATTGATTAATGTGCTAGATAATATAATGGTGGTAAATATGCCTTAATAAAGTGGTGCTATCTTTACTCATGGAATCTAGTTATAGATATTGAAAGTATGGTGGACTATTGCTGCCATATTCAGGGATATAATAGAAAACTACCATGGACCTTGTGGAATTGTTTCCCACTCTCATGGGATTATGGAAATAAAAATTATGCAATGGTGCTATCAACATTCATGGAATAGTTCTAAATGCATTGGTGAAATGGTGCTAAATCCACCCACAGAAGGATGCCCAAACAATAGACAAGGGGTCCTATAGCTCCTTGTGGAACAAAGCTATGGAGACATAGGGGGGCGCTAGGTGGCGCCGGACTAAGATGGCCGCACTGTAGTGAGGCTCTCGCCTGGTCGAGCCTTCACCCATCCTGCATGCCATCCTGACCAGACTTCAATGCCTGCTGTAAGCACTCCCTGAATCGCCTTGTCGAGAGGCACATATCGGTACCCTCGCCTCCCGTCTATCATATCGGGGGCCGGCGGAATCTGCCTCGTTCTCAGCGTGCGGTCCCACTCACGGTCCTGTGGTTCCCTCCTGCTGGGGGAGCGAGCTAGGTGAGGCCGGGGATCAGAGGCCTACACGGAGCTCCCTGCGTCCAGACAGACCACACTATCTGGATCCCCCTGCTGCCGCGTGATACACTGGAGCTGTTGGATGGGGAGGTGAGAGTCCCCTACAGTCGCTGACCTGCCCGGGCGGCCTGTCTTGCGAGCTCTCCCCTTGCTGGAGCCTGCTGGGCAGCGCCGGCCATGACACAACGCTGGGCCTAGCCCCATGACCGCCGCCTAATTTGCCCGCGCTCCTGACTTGTGGCCCCCCATAGCCTTGCCGCCTCCAGAGACCCGAGGAGTGACAGGAGAGGCCCAACTGCCGCATGGCTACCATGGTGCTGCACGTGGCATAACGTCCGGATCGCACTCAAGACTGTGCTGGTTCTCCCCTGCTTAGGCCACATTGCAGGAGGACTGGGAACATCGTGCTGCTGTAGGCGGAGCCTCCATTGCTCCCTTTGTCCGCCCAGGTGATATCCTGCGACATAGCTGCGGCCGACTTGCGGTAAGGCCTGAACTATTTTGCACTGCCGCCGCGGGATCTGGGGTGAGGTGCGGTGCGGACTGACCCTCTGACAAACCACACTCAATTTTGCCTTGCAGATTAAGCGGCCTCCCCCCAACCCTCCCCCCCCCCCCCCCCTTCCCCGCCATACTTCTCTATATGCACCGCCAGTGCCTGTTTTAAACCTACGCCTGTGCCGCAGCTAAGAACATTTACAGCGCCGCTTGCCGATGCATTCAACAACAGCCTTCCTCCTCCCGTGCACACTGTAAGGACCGACGGCGTGTTTCTTTTTCGGTTCCACTACCCGGGCTCTTCGACGCTATCCACGAATTGCCTTCTACGCTGGTCCACTATCGGTTCTGTTGCCATTTCGGGGACGAGACAGGGCATTCTTGTGTCCCGGGCTGCATTGAGGGGACCAGAACACTCCCTTACAACCACTGGTACTGGGGACGCAGGGAGGACCACCCACAAACTCCTTTTCCTTCGCCGGGCCTGTGGCCCCCACCTCCATTGAACTCGACCACCACGAGCCTGGCAGAATCTGCTACCGAGACGTCGTAGACACAGAGGCGTACCATAGGCCGCAGCAACGCCAAACAGTCCAAAATTCCATTTGAGGCGAAAAAGACTCCCAGAACGATGCCGGGACCGGAGGGGAGCCCTACCACATCGGCCCCACCAAAGGAAGACTGGAAATCCCTACTTCTAGGCATGAGACAAAGCCTCTCAACAATCGACTCCAAGATCGACACCATAAATGCGCGCATGGATGGGGTCTTGGCGAAACTGGATCAACACGATACCCGCATAAGAGACCGAGGACAGGATCTCCGAACTGGAATACGGGACCACCTCTACCAATTGTCAGGTCACGCAAATGGACAGACTCCTCAAGGTAATTGCAGACAAAAACGAGGATTTGGAGGCCAGGTCTCGCAGAAATAATGTCCGAATTTTAGGCCTGGCGGAATCAACAAACACTGGGAAGATGGAGACTTTCGTGGAGAACCTGGTGGTCGAACTGTTTGGGAAAGACTCCTCTCCACACCTCATCGTTGAGCAAGCCCATAGATCCCTTGCTGCACGCCCCCCTCCAGGGGCTACACCTAGGCCCATCATAGCGCGTTTCTTGAACTATAGAGACGGGGATGCGGTACTGCGTCGGGCACGATAAACTACGGCAACACGACCTTATCCTTCTTTCCGGATTTTACTCCCTCGGTGCAGGAAGCACAGCGTAAATTTGTGGTGGTTAAAAAGAAGTTGCAATCCCGGGAACTCCCCTACGCCATGCTTTACCCAGCAAAATTAAAGATCTCCTAACAAGGCAAGCACCACATCTTCACAAACCCGCAGCAGGTGGAGGACTTCCTCAAGCAACATAAGAGGGATCATGCCGGGGGTGATGTGGGTGGACACCGCTCCAGATCACACTCGCCGTTGGAACAGCAGGACTGACAGTGGCTGGACTCCTGCCTGAACCACGAGACCCGTATTCCTGACATAGCTGATCGTGAGATGCTGTGACTCCGGTGAGGTATTTTTACTGGCTTACTACTCACTGGTCTATGTGACACTAAGTGCTCGACACCTCTCCTTCATCCCATGGGAGAAAACTGGGTTGCTACCTGGTGTCTTGTGGGTGTGAGTAAGAGGTGGGAGGCAACTCGGGCGCCCCTAGATGAGATTCCCCAATGAGTGAGCCCCTTTGCGACCTCTCCCTCCATAGTGGAGAGACGAAAGTAGCATGTTTTGTTTTTCTTTGGCTTTGGGTGGGGGGGATGGGTATTCTTTGCCCGGCGAGTTGGGGTTGCCGGTGTGGGAGGGTGGATGTTCCAACACACTACTGGAATAGCTTTAAAAATGTTAGCACTATTATGGAACGGGACTGTCAAAACAGACTACGGGATTTCTAGTTGCACTTATGATGTTGTTTATTGCAAGAATCTTGATGTCATGCGTATGTGTTACAAATTTCTGTATTTCCTGGGATGGGTGACGTAACAAATGTGCAACCTGCCCAACAATTGCATCTGACCTCATGGAATGTACAGGGGCTTAATGACCCACGGAAAAAAGGCAGATCTTGGGCTACCTAGATCGTCAGGGTGTATCCATTGCCATACTCCAAGAAACACATTTACTGTTGGGCAACCCCCCCTTGTTTGCATCCCGCTGGGCCTCCTGTAGAACATTTTCGTCCTATTCAAATTACGCTAGGAGGGTCACGATCCTAGTCAAAAGAGGGGTGCACTTTACCCCGGCAGGGTTTGAGGCTGACACGTGTGGCAGATATTGCATGGTTTGGGCAGACTTCATTCACACACAATACTTTTTGCTTGTTATTATGGTCCTAATACAGATGACCCAACTGCTCTCCTTACACTCTGGGGTAAAATCCAATCAATGGGTGTTGCTCACGTAATTCTGGGGGGTGATTTTAATACTGCACTCCGGCCGAGTATGGACAGATCCCACCCACAGGCGGTACACTACACGCACACGCAAAGCACCCTATCAGACATCGTGGAGGAACACTGCCTGATTCATGCTTGGAGGCAAGCACACCCTTCTCTCAAGCAGGGCACACACTTCTCTGCCATACACTCTACCTGGGCACGTCTTTACTACATATACATATACATACACACCTCGCCCGTACCTTCTCTGATCACTCACCAGTACTCCTGTCATTACGCATTCCTCTACATGTTTCCCCTTATTTAAGCTGGCGCCTCAATCCTGCACACCTCACTGATTCGGCCTCTAAAGCAGAATTAGAACAAGATATAAAAGATTTTTTTGAGCGTAGCACATCACAACAGTCTGGGAGGCCTTCAAGGTCACTGTGAGGGGGTGGTGCATTGCTAAGGGGGGAGGCGTCCTCAGATCCCTACGAGACGAACTGCGCAAACTTGAACTAGAGCTGCGGCACTTGGAACGTGATATTGCCCACCCCACACACAGCCATGCAACCAAAGCTCAACTTTGGGAGAAACTAAATGTCTATGCAGACTTAGCGGAGAAAGAATGTAAGTTCTTAGGGAAACCACACACTGCCTGTAGATATGGTGAAGGAGACAGGCCGGGTAGGGCACCAGCGCCTGCTGTTAACCCCCCCCAGATACCACACCTACATTACCACCCTACTGGATGCGCATAATGTGCCTTAACGGGACCTATCAGAACAACTCAGGGTTCTTACTGATCACTATTCCACGCTTTACACTTCTCATAGACACACCCCGATTAATTTAAATACTTATCTGGACGACACTGCGATAGCATGGCTAGGCCCGTCACAGCAGAAATTCCTTCACCACCCACTAGAGTTATAGGAAATAACGGATGCTATAATGTCCATGAAATCGGGCAAATCACCGGGCTCGGATGGCCTACCAATTGACTTTTACAAGGCCTATATACACGTTCTAGCCCCGATCCTACAACAGGTGTACTACACGGCTCTCGAGGAGGGTATTCTACCGACCACTATGCGCGAAGCCCTTATAACCTCACTGTTGAAGCCAGACAAGTCGCCAGAGTCCTGTGACTCATAGACCCCTTTCCCTTTTAAACTCAGACATTAAAATATGGGCAAAAGTACTTGCATCGCGCCTCAACTTACTGATGGAACGGCTGGTACTGCCAGATCAGGCAGGATTCGTCCCAAACCGCGCGACTTCCCATAATCTGCGTACGCTTCAGGCAGTAATACAAGACATTAACCTCACGTGCGAGGCGGCCGCTATTTTTCTTGATGCCACAAAGGCATTCGATTCACTGGAGTGGGGCTACCTCCTGGCGCTACTAGAACGGATGGGCTTTCCGTTTAGTTTCTTTGACTGGATCCGCTTACTTTATCACCAACCTCAGGCTTCAGTGGTACTAAACGGTTCCCGTTCGGCCCCCTTTGTTATTCACCTGGGCACACGACAGGGGTGCCCGTTATCCCCGGTCCTATTTGCGATTGCAATTGAGCCTCTGGCAGCCAAACTACGCCAACATCACAATCATCACTCTCTTATATACCCAGAGTGACAATTGCTTATTGCATTATATGCTGATGACATGACCCTTTATGTGCACAAGCCTCAGGAAAACCTAAACCCCTTGCTGTGCGAGATCACCAAATTTGGGGGTGTCGCAGGAATACACATAAATTGGTCGAAATCAGCTCTATTCCCATTGACTGATAAGACTACACGATTTCCTTTGGATTACCCCTTGATCTGGGAGTCGGATGAGATCAAATACCTGGGCATCAAAGTGACTCGAAACCGTGATACCCTCATCAGGGCCAATTACGGGTCAGTCCTGGATGAACTGACTGACAGCGTAACTAGGTGGATCCACCTCCCCCTTTCTATGGCGGGGCGCATTTCCCTGATTAAAATGGTAGTATTACCTAAGCTGCTGTACCTTTTCACTAATATCCTGTACAGTCCGGGAGCCCATTTCTTTTGGGCCCTTAACTCACAAATGTCCCGTCTCATCTGGGGTGGGAAACAAGCTCGGATTGGCTTAAAGACGCTGATGCTACCATACCATCAAGGGGGATTTGACGTGCCCAATTTTCAGCGCTATTATGACTGTGCACAAGGTCACTTTGCGGCATATTGGCTACATCCTCCTCCATTTATGGCGCACTTGGCAGTTGAAGATGGCTATATGAGACCAGAACAATCGTCAGGTTATCTCTACTCTAGAGCCAAGATAGTAGACCGCGATCCCACCACTGTGGTCTGCACGGTGCTCACCTGGAGACGCTTAGCCGAGGCCATGGGAACGCCATTTCTCTACTCACCTCGCATGACCCTGGCGCATGACCCCAGACTGAGTGTAACTTGTGAAGAACTTGGCCGTAAAATGCTTACGAGGCTAGCTATTCACACATGGGGAGACCTGTATCTCCAGGGCAGTTTCCGCACATCGGTGTAACTCTTTGGTGATGTTACCCCCTCGGTCATGGATATGTTTCTGTACGTGCGACTGAGACAGGGTGTCAGGGCAGTTACTCCACACTTTCCAGATGAACCGAATACGGTGGCGCCCCTTCATGCCCTGCTCCAGTCAGATAACCCGAAACATGTTGTCTTCATGCTTTACAAACACACACAGGCAGCCCCGTCTCCCCCCTCTCTTAGAGCGAGACGAGAATGGGACGGCGATCTAGACATACCACTGTCGGATGCACAATGGGAAGAGAGCTGCTCGCACACCACCGCAGTGACGGGTAACACACGCCTCAGACTGGTCCATTATAAATATCTACACCGACTCTATTACACCCCGGCCAAACTGCACCGCTTTCGCCTCCGAGATGACGACCGTTGTGTGCATTGCAGGAGAGAGGGGGCGGACTTCTTGCACCTCGCGTGGACGTGTCGTGCCGTGGAGACTTTCTGGGATCAGGTGTTTGCAGCCTTGTCGGACATGGTAGGCACGACCGTGTCACCATGCCCAAGGATAGCTCTATTGGGACAGGCATGTCCTGCCCTACAGGCTCACCGTAAATTTTTTGCACTGGGCCTCCTCTTGGCGAAACGACTGGTGGCGTGTCGGTG
Organism: Lissotriton vulgaris; assembly: GCF_964263255.1. NCBI lineage: Eukaryota > Metazoa > Chordata > Amphibia > Caudata > Salamandridae > Lissotriton > Lissotriton vulgaris. The sequence continues at coordinate 105,108 of NW_028250242.1, forward strand.
GGGGGAGAGGTTGTGCCCCCAAATTTAAGACCTGGTTGACAACGATGACCACATGGCAAGACCAACTGTCTAATTACGCTGAACTTTTGCCACATAAATCAAGGCCCAAAGACATATGGGGGCCTCTTACGGCGTACCTTCTCCAACTACCAGTACCCAGGCCGGGGACGAGCCTGAGCAACAGGAGGGCACCCCTGCGATACCAGACTCTGACAGCACCCCTAAGTGAAGTTACATATCACACTCCCCACATTACATATGCTAGGTACATGACGTACACCACTATACGCGGTACCCTTTACCAGAGCTCCTGTAATACTTTACCATCGCCCACTATACCCCCGGAACATTAGTGTCATACACTTCACACTAGCTGCAATGGTTTCAACAATGATGAAATAGTCACAGTTCCAGGTTCCCAGATACGGTCCCCTAACCCTAAAGACATACACTTAGCATGACGTACTAATAAACGACACATAGTCTAGTTCAATATCTGTTTATTAGTCATACCCCTCCCCCTCTATGTTCTTTGGATGGTTTCACCAGGTGCAGAGAGCATTAGGTTGGAATATTGTGCCACACAATAGTCAAGGATACAACACTAGCGCTCCGCGCCTTATAATCCTTTCTCCACATACCCGGTATGGTGGCCACACAATGGAGGGGAACAGTTTGCGCTAGTCCCACACGTTTGTTGGGCTTAACAAAAGGTTAAAAGTAAAGTTAAAAAATCGAGAACCTCAAGCATTCACAGTTTGGTATGCCTAATTCTCTCCATCATTACAGAATGCATCCTTACGCAGCTCACAGTAGCCTTACTCGCGGCCGGCCCGGATGGGTTGTAGGCGGCTTGCCGTGTTAGACATATGCTTCCTTTTTCCTTTTTTTTCAGTAAATGATTTACTTTAATGTCACTGACGAAGCTGCCGGCCTGTGATTCCAGGTTGTAGGCGAATAAAGCTGTGTAATTGTCATCTGCCTCAATAAAGGTTTTCAACAAAAAAAAAACAAAGCTATGGGGACATAGACATAGATATACACAATTGTAGAAATGCTATTGCATGGAATGGTGCTAAAGATGATCACAAAGTGGTTCCATAGTTAGACACATATGAGAATTCCACACAGTAGCGGCATTCATTTACTGACATTCATTAATGGCGGTGCTATAAGCACGAATTTGAATGGGTGTACAGATACTCTCTGAATGATACCATCTACACATGTAATGCAGATGATGGTGGGGCATAGCAAGAGAGCTCTCATATACAAATAAATAGAAAAGAAGCAGGAACTTGGGATGCCCAATACTGTTTCCAGAGCAGTGAGGGTGGAGTGGAGTGAGGAAGTGCTGGATAACGTAAACACTCGGAGATAGGGAATCAGTGTCTGAGTATCTGAAGGGTCTTGAGTACTTGAGAGTTCGTTTGGTCCAGAGACCTTGCATGTGGCACGAAATGCTAATGATAAACAGTAGGGTCTGAAGCTCTTTACTGAATCTGAGGAGGGTGAGGCCAGTCCTACTGTGGAATGGAATTTAGTTCCACAGTTTTGATGTGTAGATTAAGAAGGCTTGATCCCGAATTGTTGCTTATTTACATTTAGGTCATTTTAGACTTAGCAGGGATTGGCTGCTGATGTTGGAAATGGAGATCTTCCCTGCTAGGTAGGCTGCTGATATTGACATAAGATAGATCTCTAGTTAATGGAATAGTGTTCCTGAAGATCATGCAATTGTTTCATCAACACTCAAGAAGCGGTGCTTAGGGTTCCTGTACACAAATGTGACAGAGGGGGTGCTATGGAGATACCGTATCTTGGCCTTTTTCACTATTTTATATTATGATTTGAAAGCTGCCCCATAAATGTTCCTATCCTTCACAAGATAATGGTTGCGCCACTTCCTTTTGAGATTTTTACATATACCTTTGCTAACTCCGATTCACAATACCAGAGGACTGAGTGACCGACTCCTTTAGGAGTGTGCAAGGTCAGGGGAGCAACCTCATCGATATAAGTCCTCAGCCAGGAGTGTATAGCGCAAGTGTTCACTGCAGGATTGACTGAAAGTGAGGAGACCGATAAGTCGAGTGCCCTCAGCAGGGACGACAGCAATGTCTTGGTGGTTTGCTTGCCGTTGTGTTGGCATCTGTTGTAATTGCCGATGAAGTGCAGGTGAGGGTGGAGGTGAGGTGTTCCCTTTGAGACTTTGTTCCAGCTTCTCTGTGGGAGCTGGCACGTGCGCTTGTGTGTGGTGAGTTTCCTAAAGGAGAAATGGATGCTGGGGTGGTCCATCCAGAGTTGTTCTACGGTGTGGCTTAAGTGAATGTTTCCTCCCGCGAAGGTGGGGTGTAGTGTGTGGGGGGGTGGGGGGGGGGGGGTGGAGACAAGTTGCTTCAGTCCTATGTTGGTGAGGTTCTCTAGTAGGACGGTAGTGTTGGGGTCGCTGTGGTTTTTTAGGTGAAAGTTCAGGTCTCTGAGTAGTATGTAGTCTGTAGAGGTGATTGCGTGTGTTGCCATGAAGTCAGCAATGTTGGTGAAGGGGGTGCTGGGTCCTCTAGGTCTCTAGGCAAATGTTTCGCGGAGTGTTGTTCTGGGGTTGGACTGGATCTGTAAGTGGATGTGTTCCATGGGGGGTGAGGTGTTGTCAGAGTTTGTAGTTGTCAGTCACAGGGAGCTTCTGTGGACGATGGCAAGGCCTCCTCCTGGGCAGTTGGGGCAGTCTTTTCTCAGGATCTTATATCCCTCGGGGATGGTTGTTGCAATGTCTGGTGCGGAGCTGGTGTCGGTCCAGGTCTCTGTGAGGAAGGCGACCTCTGGTGTTTGAGTGTTGAGGAGGCCCAGATTTCTATGGCGTGTCTGTGCAGGGCGTGTACATTGAGTAGGATGCAGCTCAGTGGTTTGTGTGCAGTGGTGTCCGGTGAGTTGGGGATTGCTGCTAGAGTCCGGATGTGGGTAAAGGTGCGGGCGGAAGTGTCTGCAGGAGATCATGCTTTTAGTGTTGCTCGTCGCTGAGAACTGGCAAGTTTTGTTGTCTTGGGTTGAGTACAAGGAGAGTGCTGGGGTCCTAGCGGTTGGAGGTGTCGGGGGACCAGAGTCCCTGGCGCTGGTTGCAGTCTGGTCGCGGACAGGTGCAAACGGGCTTGCCTTTGGTGCGCCTTCAGAGCGCCAGCAGCGCAGCCGCCAGTAAGTAGGGGTCAGGGGAAAGGGGGATTAGCTGGGAGGTGGGAGCAACAAACTGGTGGGGGGAGGGTGTGAGAGGTTAGCCTGGCATATGATGTCCACTAGTTCTAGTGGGCACCTTGCACCAGTCTAATCAACCCTTATTCATGGTTGTAAAATCAACCCTATAGAAAGCTATACTAGTGGTAGCATGGACCAGCAGTCAATAGGCTAAGACTTCAGTCATGTAAAGCCAGCTGTTTTACCAATTATAATCCCTTGAATACCAAATGAAAGGGCACCACACAAGGTATATATCAAATATATATACATGTATTTATTCTAAACACAACCCCTCTGTACTCTTTGAGATCAGGGGTAAAAGTACATCACAAGTTACTCAATTAGCATACGATAAGTTGCACAATATACAGTAATGCCCTAGGGGCCTTACGAACCATATACTAAGAAAGTGGTATAAGTACCACGTGAGACATAGAGAGTAGGCCTAGGGAATCGCTGGGGCTACACTTAACAACCAAAGGTTAGGTAGTAGGAGACCCACGGGAGTCGCGTGCAGTGCCTAAACACAGGCGTGGGTTCCCATTGAATTTCTATGGAGTTCGTAAAAGTTACAAATATGCAATTTAAGAACACTTCCGGATGGACTAGGATGGAACCCTTTTAAACTAGCACACTTCGAGAGTCAAGACCCATGGGAGCACCGGAGTACTTGTGTTACCTCACCCAGGGAAGCCGGGTACATAGGTGTCTTTTCGTGTCTGGTTTCGCCGTCGTTTTCTATGGAGAGCTGCAAAGAAGTGCTACAGGTGACCAGAGGAAAAGTGTCAGGGGAGATCCACGGGTGGATCGGAGATATGAAGAACCTGAAAGCAGAGGGGACAAAGTCTGGGTCACTAGCCAGTGACCAGGAAGGAACCAGGCGATGTCGGGTGCTTTAAGGTGAAGAAAGTGAGTTTGTCTCTTCAGCCACGAGGTCCAGGCATCGACGATGACCAGAAGCTGGATTCGAGCTGTCCCACGATGGATCTAGATGACTGCGGTGTCGTTATCCGGATTGGACCCAACAAGCCTTGGCAACCGCAACCCACACAGGATGTCGAGATTGGCTCTGTTGCAGACCAGCAAGGTCTGTGGCGCGTCTACTTTTTAGGGAAGCTGGAGCAAACAGGATCTCAAGTTAGATTGTAGATGGCGTCTTCAGGGGGCTCACTAGCCAACGGGCAAGGAACCGGGAAGACGCGTCGAGCACAAATGTAAAGGCAGGGCCCACGGGACACTCACGGAGTATTGGGGCCTGAGCTTCGGTTCAAAAGGTGCTCGGGGCTGGGGCTTCTCGTACCCTAATGCACAACTTACTGAGGCTTCAGGAAAGGAGTGCAGGTAGCAAAGTGCAGGATGTCCAAAATGTCCGGTCCCAAGTCTCTCTTGTCCGCCATGGGTCTCAGCTTTGCTGTGGATGTGGGTCGGGGTCAAAGAATTCTGCAAGTCCAGTTCTTGAGTCTCAGAGTCTCAGAGTCTTCGGGTTCCGACGGGAGCCATGAAACCGCAGACCGGCGAAGTTGCTGTTGGTGCCTGTTTGCACAGGGTGGTCACTCATTGACCACAAGGGAGATGTCTTCCGTCTTCCAGTCAGAATGGAATGTCGAAGGTCCAAGATATGTCTTACAAAGTTTCGTCCAGGATAATTTAAAGTCCTGGGGACACAGCTCCTATACTTATACTAAGGATGGGGGCTGGATTACCTGACTAGGTCCCTCCTATGGATGGACCTGGGAAAGGGGGTGTTTACACTCCTTTCCCTTTGTCAAGTTGCGTGCCGGAGCTGGGGCTGGAGTGCCCCAGCAACTGGTTTGAACCGGGCTATGCATAGAGCACCTTGTGTGTCCCAGGCAGTGTCTAGATGCATTCACTGAATGTAGCCCTCCCTGCCCCAATACACAAAACCCCTGTCCTGGGAGGTGCTGGCACCTCCCTGGATAGGAAACCTATTGTCCAGGCTGCCCTTGCTGGAGTTTCCTCCAGCAACAGGAGGTCAGACTCGTGTATGTGGCAGCAGCATCCATTTTGTGATGCTGAGGGTCTGGTTAACTTAAACCGGGTAAAGCAGTAATGTACATGTCTATTCCCTCTAGAAGGGTGGAATGCTACCCCCGCCACCATGATTGGCGGGGCGTAGTATTCCAAAGTGTTTGACACCTTACACGACATGTTTTGATAAAGCCAAACCAAAGTTAGCATTAACCGCGAGGATTAGAATGCATTTAGGAGTATATGGTATGGCTATATCCTAGAACAGCTAGAAGGAGATGGTTCCGAAAGCTGCAGAGGGGCTCAGCTCATGCTAGGGCACCCTCCCACATAAAACCAAGCACTCTGCCTCCAGGATTGCCGAGGCCTACCATAGGCGTGGCCCTAGGTGTATATGTGTCTATATGTAAAGGTAGATATAGGTATACTATATCTAAGTTTGGGGTGATTACACCACCTTACCCAGGCTGTGTTAACAGACCTGTGGTATCAGTTTGGAAGGCAAACCAGGGGTGGCACAATACATGCCGCAGCCCCTGGTAGGCCTAGGGTGCACCTATGCCGTGGGTACCTACGGTACACAACAGGGGCTCACAAGAGTGACCCAGTAACCAATCTGGTATGTTCCTAAAGTACATAGTATCAATTTAGAGAGAGGACAGCTGGGCTGTGGGACTGATTAACAGGCCCACAGCCACACTAAACTTGATAAACCAGAGAATCACAGCAAAAAGTGGGGGTGACCATAGGAAGCAGACCCTACTCTCCTACAGAGGAGCCGCAGGGGCACCAGCGGCGGGGAGCACAGGAAGAGGGAGCAGGGAGGCAAGGAGAGAGATGCATAAGGCAAAAGAAAGGCAAAGAGGCAAATAGAGAGAAAGAAAGAAATGAAAGGCAAAATAGAAAGTTCAAAAAGAGGCAAAGAGACCAGAGGTGAAAAAAGGCAGAGACAAGAGACAGAACAGAGCGGAATAGCAGAAGAGTGAGGTGCTCTTCCACTAGACCACCAAGGATGAGGCGGAGGCAGGAGTGTGGGTGGCGGAGGGCCTCCAACACGTACCTGAGGAGCTGAAGTTGGTGCTAAGGGAAGAGCCTTAACGGTGGAGCTGCTGGAGGGGAGAGCAGTGACTGACTAGGTCAGAGGTCTTGCTGTGCAGTGGCCACCATTAAGTAGAGGTCGGGGAGGGCAATCAGCTGGGAGGTGGGAGCAACACGTTGCGGGAAGGGGTGGCGGGGGCAGCAGCGGGGGGTGCATGGGAAGAGTGAGCAGGAAGGCGACAAGAGAAAGATGCAAAAGTCAGAGAGAGAAGAGGCTAATAGAGAAAGAGAGGAAAAATTGAAAGAGACAGACTAGACACAGAACAGAAGGGAGTTGCAGAAGAGAACGGTGATCTTCCACTAGACCACCAGGGATGAGGCGCAGGCAGGAGCCTGCGGGTGGAGGGCGGCCTTAAACACCTACCTGGCAAGGAGCTGAAGCTGGCACTAAGGGCAGAGCCTTAACTGTGGATCTGCGCGGGGGATAGCAGTGACTGACCAGGGTCTAACCACGGTATAAAGAGGAGTTTTACAAACAGGGCCACGTTGAGAGCGCTGCACGTTTTACAATAGATCAAACGCACACACCAGGGTTTTCCACCAGACGTTATCCAGCATAATCGCAAGAAGTAGTAAACAGCGTTGTTGTGCATGGAGTGTATGATCCTTAGACATACAGTCCATGTCAAGGCATGTAAACCAGCAATGCAATGAGGGCTGTTAAACCAGAATGACCTTACATATTTGTGCCAGTGAACCCTAAGCCTCAGTTTGCCTCCTTCTCTGGAATTACATGCAGTACTGTGTAGTGTCAGGGAAGTTCGCCTTTTGGTGGATTTGTTTTAACCCCTTCGACGCTGATGACGAGCTGGGCTCGTCATGGCGTAGCCTCCTCGCACGCTGATGACGAGCCCAGCTCGTCACGTAAAGTGCGTTTCCGCAAAACCCAGCGTGCGAGCGGAATTCCGCTAGCGCGCATGGTGTTAAGCTGGGCTGTCCGACATTCTGTTGCTTGGCACCGGTTGACAGTTCATTTATTAAATCCAACAGTGCCATTTTGTACTCCTGGTTGCATATTACAGTAGCTGCAGCGTTTCAGATAAAAGGCATGCTAGACTGGATGTCCTGCACACGTGTGCAGTGACCTAATCTGTAATATTTAACTCAAACTGGATCAGACATTCTGCTTCCCCGGGCTAGAACGGCTACTGCGAGCGAAGGGCGTACCACTGCGGAGTCTATGCAGTTTGAAAAAGCACAATATGCCTCAGGGCTCTCAAGTCTCTTCTGTGCACTGCCTGCCAGTTGCCGGGTTCAGTTCCACAAGTTTCATTGGTCTTTCATCACAGCTAGGTCGATATAATCAGCACCATTGAATTGAGTAACAGAAAACCTGTTGTATACAGCACTGCCACAAGAATGTAGCAGTGAGAGCTTTAAACAAGATAAAGGCGAGAACTCAGCGTGCGCATCCCTACTCACTCCTGCGGCAATACTCCGTGGGAGTACATTTGCCAGAAAAGGTGCGACATGCACCCACCATTAGCAGGCCACGATTTTTGAAGGACGCGGCCAATCCAAAGCACGGGAGGAGTCAGACCCCACAAAGTACAGACAACAGATCGACAAACCGCAAAAGCGCTGTCTAGGCTCAACCTAAAAATAGGAGTCAAACGTGTTTCTAATGCTTTGGCACCAAGTATTTCGATGTGGTCCCTGGATCCAGTGCTCACAAACAGGCATGCAAACTCCATTTCCACCGGGGACAGGTAGGGTGACCAACCGTCCGTAAATTTCACGGACAGTCCGTAATGTCGGCCGTCTGTCCGTTGTCCGTGAAGGATTGTTTAACGGATGCCATTTGTCCGTAATTTTAACTGGTCACACAACCGACACAGCTGGCCCCCACCTCCCTTCTTGACTGCGATGCTGCTGAGGTCGGGTGTAACAGACTCCGAGGCAGTACAAAAGCTCAGATACCCATCAGCATTGGCGAGGCACAGCGGGATGGCAACCCTCACACCTTCAGCCCTTGAGCTGTTAAGAGGTGCTTGAAGGTGACAGAGGGAAGGGCGGCAGCTTCGGAGCAGGGGCATCTATTCAGATGCAAACAGCACTGAATGCGTCTTGTATCTTCAATTGGTGTGAGACATTCCCTTTCTGCCCAGGGTTCCAAATATCCTAGAACCGGCCCTGATTACACCCAGGCAGCATGTGGCTCACTTCACAGAGCTTAATTACTGTCACTAAATTGTAAACAAACCTCGATTCTTCAAACATGCAGTCTATATTGTAATAAAATAGAGAAATGGTACAATCGCACCCACACTGATTAACAAAGTATGGAGGACAATCAGTTAAATCAGTTCTTTTGGAGTATCTCCTTTCAGTACTGTACATGAGTGTGGGGGGAGGGGGGCAAAACTAACATTTTGGAAACAGAGCCTGTCTTCTCGTTGTCTTATCAAGGAGGGGGTAAGGAGCCCTCCCCCACCCTGGAAGAGACCAAGATGATTCTAGAATACTGCATACCCACCCCTGTGTCCACCCTGGTGGATCCTGTTCCCCCTCCAGTGATGGCTCATGTCCCCCCCATGTGGTGGCTCCTGCCCCCCCCCACCCCGCCCCCTGCCTGTGATGGCTCCTGTCCCCTCCTGTAGTGGATCCTATCTCTGCCCTGGGTGGCTTCTGTCCCAGTCCTGGAATGGCTCCTGCAGCGAGGATGAGGTTCTTGATGGGCCTCTTTTCAAAAAAACTCAGCTCAAAATTAATATGAAAAGGTGGGCGAGTGAGTAAGTGAAGGGATGGCTGGATGAATTAGTGAAAGGGGGAATTGATGAATGAAAGATTGAATAGATGGATAATGGGAAGGGATGGATGGATTGATGAGTGAGTGGAAGGATGGAAGAGAGAACTGAAATAGCTGGATGTATGGGTGGAAGGGTAGCTGGATGGGTAAAAGGGTGGATGGATGAGTGAAAGGATGGATGAGTGAAAAGGTGGATGGATTGATGAATTGATAAGTACAAGGGCGAATGGATGGACGGATGAGTGAAAGGGTGGATGTAAGGATGGATGAGTGAGTGAAAGAGAAGGTAGATGGACAAAATGATGAATAGACCAGTGAAGGAGTGAAAGGATAAATGGATGAGAGAAAGGATGGATGAGTGATAGGGTCAATGGATGGATTCATGAGCGGATGAGTGGATGGATGGATGGAAGGAAGGGTGGATGGATGGATGGATGGATGGATTGCTAAGTGAAAGAGTCGATGGAGAGAGAAAGGGAGGATGATGGATGACTGAAAGGGTGGATGGGTGGAAGGAACAGTGACTGGGTGGATGGATGAGTAGGTGAAAGGATGGCTGGAAAGGTGAAAGGGTAAATCGCTGGATGGATTTGTGAATGGATGGATGGATGGATGGATGGATGGGTAGAAGAGTGTCTGAGTGTACAGATGGTTAGGGTGAAAGGGCGGATGGATGGATGAGTGAAAGGATGGATGAAGGGATGGATGGATGAGTGAAATGAAAGATGGAAGGATACATGATGGATAGGTTTGCAAATGGCTGAATACGTCTAGATATGGCTGGGCTTACTTATATACAATTGCGCGACCTCTGATGTGTCTGTAAAACTTATCCAATTGTCCTGAATTTGTGTCCTGAATTTTGACCCTTTGTCCTGAATTTTTACACTCACCGTCCTGAATTTGCACCAATGCCAGTTGGTCACCCTAGGGACAGGTGGTGACTGCCTTGCCTGCTCGCAGAGTGCTTGTGTATTTTATTCCAGGGGGTGGGGGGGGGTGTAAACGGGCTGACTCCTCTGCTGAATTGATGGACAGAGCACGGATTCGTGCTCTGTCACCAATACCAGCAGAGGGGGCAGCCCGTTTATCGCCATCAAGTCAAACTAATACGTTGTAAGGCTGTCGTTTGTGATGCCAGCTGCCCTCTCCCCTCCCAGGGACCCCTCAAAGGCTTGAGATGGAAAGCTCTAGGATTTTTGTGCCTTCAGATTCCGGCTGCTCTCTCTCCCTACCAGGAGGACCACTCAGGGTCCCTGCCCCCCTCATGCCTGCCCCCCTCCTCGCCGTGCTCCCCCTCTCCCCGGGCCTTAGCTGGGGCTCGTCTTCTCTGGTTTTCCCCGTGTGATGCTGAAGTCATCACTTCTGTCTCCAGCGCTCCCCCCCCCCCCCCCCACCCCCCTGCGCCTCCGGTTGTAATATGAACCCCCAAATCCAGTGTTTCGCTGAGAGAGCAGCACCTGACCCCACAGTGCCTGCCTCCGTATAATCCCTTCTCCTGTATCCCTGCTCAGCGGAAAAAGGGGAGGGGGGGGGGGGGTGTATGTATTTCTAGATCGCACCGCGTGATCCTCTGTATTCGCCCCAGCTGGCTGCGTTCACGTCCTCGACTCGAGCCCTGCACGGCGCGCACACCTGGTGCCAACCCAGCACCCCATCCTACCGAGGTCGGCAACTTCCACCGACTGCAGCAGTGCCCGCTCCTGGAGTTACAGCGCACAAGCCCCAGTATGCAAGTGACATCATGACGCGTGCTATCAACGCACATGACGTCACGGCGCGTAACATTCCATGTGGCATCGCAGGATGTGACCTCACTGGAGGCGATACTCTGATATATGCATGTTATAACATATGCCAGCTGAAAATCAATAAAATGTTTTTTTTAAGTTTTGTCCTGCAAAGCATATCATGAAACATGCAGATCAGTTTTTTATTGTATGTAGATAGGTAAGTGGATTACTGCTATGAACACAGAGATCCCGTTGTTACTTGCAGTTAATACATAGTAAACCTTGTAGACCACAGTGAGCTATGACGTGTATTTGACTCCTACACCTTGTAACCCTGACTCTCGTGTCACATATCTTCAACATTAATTTACACAATTACATGATTTATTTGGAATGGGTAATGTGTATGTTATGTAAAGTGCTCTAACACTCGGCATTGGAATGAGTAGCGCTATAAAACCGATTTGAAAAAGTGCTATTTAAATTATTTGTGGGACAGACCAACCCATCTAATATTCTTATAGTGCGCGCACTTGTATACAACAGGGTAAAAAGCATGCATCTCTTAGGTGCCTCTGAAGAGACAACAGCGGTGTGCTTTTGTTTTCTCCCTGGTGTCTTTGCATTTGTGAGGTTCCAGGACGCCTCCAGTCTCGTCCTGGATCGAAAGGAGGCCTGATGGCCCCTTAACTTGGACTTATCGTAGCCCAGCTGGAGGTGGGGAAAAAGCCCCCTCCCTGCCTGCACGTTGCTGCTGGGAATCGAAAGCAGACAACTGCCCCAGTGTTTCAAAATCACACTGGGACAAGTTCAACCTATTTCTGTGGGTCCCAACTTCTTAGCAGGGGGGACGGCGTCCACCCTGTGCACACAGTGGGTGAACGCCGTATACCTGCGTTTACCCCGACTCCTGCCCTGGCTGTAAAGCTGAAGAAGTGCAACAGTAAGCCCTGTCAGAGTGCTTCTTCGGCCCCCAGGGGGCCACCTGCTGCCCTCTTGCAAGCCTTGTATCCTTGTAGTGCCCGCTGTGCTGTCAGTCCGACCCCCTTTGCTATAGTGCACGGCATAGTGTGTGGTCGGGAGCCATGGTAGGGGCCGCCTCCCGGCATTACTGGAGTACGCTCTGGACTCCAAGCACAGCAACAGTGGTCCAGTCCCACCAGCATTCTCCCGCAAATAAGCATTGGAAATGCAATAGATTCCGCATTTAAGTTACAGCGATTGGCTTTGCTAATGGTATTGTATTATTGCTATGTGTCATTGAGTGTATGTATGTACCCCAGTGTCATGCGCTGATGACATTTAAGTCACTAAGCTCCGTAGTCCAACAGTCCTTTTCAGAAGGCATGAAGGCGGTCTCTCAGTGGATGGCCCAGAACTTCCTACAGTGTAATGTGGGTAAAACTGAGGTCATGCTTTTCGGGGAAGCCACAATGCTGTGGGCTCCAGACTGGTAGCCCCCAGAGCTAGGTCCCGTCCCTAGCCCTAAACAGGTGGTAAAGAACCTGGGCGTGCGGCTGGATCGCGACCTATCTTTAAAAGACCACGTAAATCAGACAGTTGGGTCCTGCTTTCACATAATTGGGCTACTACGTTAAGTGTTTCCTCTACTTCCAGATACTACTAGGAAGACGCCGGTCCAGGCATTGGTGCTCAGTCGCTTGGACTACTGCAATGGGCTGCTGGTATCGGCAAACAATGGTACACTGAGCAGGCTTCAGGTGGTGCAAAATACTGCTGCAAGGTTGGTCCTGAATGCCCCACCCAGATCTCCATCTCGCCCCCTGCTAGAAAAACTACACTGGTTACCGATTCGCCAGCGTATCAAGTTCAAGACCTGCTGTGTAGTCTATAAGGGAATCCATGGTCTGGGTCCCTCATATTTAGCCAGAAAGTTTATCCCCTATAATCCAGCACGCATTCTTCGCTCTAGCAATCAGTCCCTGCTTCAAGTCCCAATTGTTAGAAAGGCAAGACAGGGCGGTAAAGCTTTATCTTTCCTTGGACCTTGCCTCTGGAATAAAGTTCCTGATTCTCTTAGGCGATGTATGGACCATCTGACTTTCAGGAAACGGTTAAAAACCTTTCTGTTTCAGGCTCAGTAACTACACCGATTTCCTAGCTCTTCCATCCAGTATACTCACTTGCATTGGGCGCAGAGATACTCCTTAGGGAGTCGATTCTAGCGCGGTATAAACCATAAATAAATAAATATTTTGTGGAATTATGTTGTTTGGATTGTATTAATTAGCTGTGTAGCAGTTTAAAGCATAGTGTTAGGAGTTGAAGAGCAGTGTTTAAGATTTGGGAAGGAGACTGAGGAGGAGAAGAACAGCATGAGGGACAATGAAGGAAAGTGAGGAGGAGAGTAGCATGAGGCCGAAGAAAGGGGAGTGAAGAGACCAGTATGAGGGAGAAGGAAGACAGTGAAAGAAGAATGAGGAGGGGACGAGTAGTGTGAGGCAGAAGGAAGGAAAGTGATTAATACTGCATTAGGCTATAGGAAGTAGAGGTGTAGAAGAGCAGTGGGAGGGCGATGGTAGGAAAGTGAGAAGGATAAGAGCAGTGTGATGCAAAAAGCCCACAACAGTAAGCGCACATCCACAACTGAAAAGCACAACCTCTCCGTGCCCCAAACTGCAGCCAGATAGAATACCATAATAAATACAGCCTCCCTTTACTTCCACATCACACTCTGGTTTCATCTAGACCACACACAAAACACTGTTCAATGGGCAGCACCTCACATTAGAGATGGTTCTGCTGCAAGAAAATTGCTGCATTTAAACTGCACCATTGCTTGCGCATGCGTGCTGAAGGACACCGTTTAGCATAAACAATAACGCAAACCAATCGAATTAACGGGCGGAGTCTAAACTCCACTTCTGAAGAGGATCCCCTATGGGCTCCTCACCATGGCCATGCAAACTTCCACTGCAACCTGCATGCCTTGGTGCAGAGAAAAACAACGTCACCATGGCTCACTGCACGTGTGCCGTGCCAAGTAGTACTGCAGATGGTATAGGTAATTCACCCCTCTGCAGGCCATACAAGCCCTAAGGCAGGGTGCCCTGTAATACAACCCTTTGATAAGTCGAACTGCTGGCCCACAGTACCACAAAGGAGAGCATTCATGTTCTCTACTTAGCCTTTGTACAACCTCTGGGGACCCACTGTACTCCCTCACTACACAGTATACCCCTTTGTGGCATAGTATATGGCGAGCCAGCCTCTGAAGTATTAAATATACCAGAAATGGATGAATCCTGAATGATTTTAGGAATCCACAAACTGTCAGGAGTAGCGGCTGCTACCATGTGGGGGGGGGGTTAATTAATACAAATTAAACAAAAATTACCTTGGAGCAGACGGCCAGCAGACCGGCTGCTGTCTCCTCTGCCTCCTCTTCCTTTCTGCAGTCCGGCAACAGAAGGAAGCACCCAGCACACAGGCTCCCCTGAGCCATTCACTGCGATGCTGTGCTGTGATTGGTCTGAGCGCCGTCGATCGGCACTCAGACCGGGACAGGGAGCTGTGCATGCTCCTGACCAGGCTGTGTGATTCAGGCAGGCAGGAGCATGCAGTGTGCATTAACTCTTTGGTCGGTCCAAGGGCTGGCCAATCAGTCAATCATAGCATTTGTAAAGCGCACTACATACCCGTGAGGGTCTCAAGGCGCTGGGGTGGGGAGGAACGATGCTACTGTTTGAAGAGCCAGGTCTTGAGGAGTTTCCTGAAGGTAAGGAGGTCTTTGGTCTGCCGTAGGCAGATGGGGAGGGTGTTCCACGTCTTGGCGGCGAGGTGGGAGAATGATCTGCCGCCGGGGGTCACTCTACTAATGTTGGGGACAGTGGCGAGGACACGGTCTGCAGAGCGGAGCTGGCGGGATGGGGTGTAGAGGCTGAGTTGGCTGTTGAGGTACGCTGGCCTGGTGTCGTGGAGTGCCTTATTTGCGTGGGCGAGGAGCCTGAAGGTTATCCTCTTGTTGATAGGTAGCCAGTGCAGGTCTCTCAGGTGGGGTGTGATGTGGCTGCGGTGCTGGATGTCGAAGAACAGGCGTTCTGGATGTGTTGGAGCCGTTTCAGGAGTTTGGCCTGGGCTCCTGCCTAGAGTGCGTTGCCGTAGTCCAGTCTTCTGCTGACGAGGCCCTGGGTGACCGTTCTTCTAGTTGTGATGGAGATCCACTTGAAGATCCTGCAAAGCAGGGGGTGCTAGGTGGCGCACGAGTGGAATGGCCGCCATGGAGTGAGGCTCCCACAGATTGACAGGCAAATCCGGCAATTATCCGTCTCATTATCCTCTCTTTGGACAATGAGACGGAGGTGGTGAGAGCGGCTGAGGAGTAGGAACAGTGCGTACCGGAGGTGCAGCCTGATGCCTCTGGAGAGGACCAGCGGCGCAGCCTGCTACGTGAGGTCCTGGCTCAACATGCGGTGACTAGGCCAGCAAGAGATCGCACCGTGTAACCTGCAGAGTGGCGGACCGCCGGTGGGGCAGCCACGGGCAAAAAGACTCAATGGTGAGTCTTGCGGTACGAGAAGCGAGTGCCGCGACGCACTAACAGCGGGCTGGCTTGCAAGACCTGCCGGCTGTGAGAAACGGCCGGTGAACAAACTGGGTGGCCATCTTAGGCGCGGACGCCACGGATCCGAACGCTGCCTGTGCCTACGGTCCAGGTAGGAGTACGGTGCAGTGGGTGCTGCCATTGACTGCCAGCACCTAAAATCAGTGCGCAGGGGGTTGGCCAATGCCAGGGCCTGCTTAACGCTTAGAGAAGAGCGGGCAGACTAGATAGACGCGCGGCAGGGAGAACCGCTGTACAGCTGCTGTGGGAGACGGCTGGGCATGGAAGAGGCCCTCACTGCCTAGAGCTTGATTTGTTGATACGCTGGAGGAAAGAAAGTGGAAGTGAGGGCAGCAATTGACATCGCAGCGAGGGAAGCCCTGTGAGCGAGTGGATCTCCTACAGCTCTCTCACGGAGAAATAGGGAGGGGAATGTACAGTCTGAGGCGCTAGCAGCAAGAGACTTGAGAAATAGCGCTATTACTGGCGGCGCTGGGGGAAGGCATTGTGCTGCTATCATATATATATATATATATATATATATATATATATATATATATATATATTACCTACTGGCGGTCGCCAGTAGGTAGTTATAGTTAGGATTTTTTTCAATGTTAAATCTCAAAATTCTATTTGGAATTACTTTGGCACCGGTTGACGAATCCGCCTGAAAATTTCCTGAAAATGGCCTCGTCGAGCTCCGGTCCTTCCTTGAAAGTTTGGGGGGGATACGTCAAGCGGGGGCCGAGATAAAAGGGGGGTCCCAAAACGCGTTTTCCCCATGTAAATTTCCATAGGGCGGTCGATTTCACTTTTAGCCCGAACGGCTGAATGGATTTCCAGCAAACTTGGCAAAATTGAAGGGACTGGTAGCCCGATGTGCCTTTGCTATGTCTCAAGATGTGTGCTGCAGTGGATTTTGAGTAATTTACGTTCAAAAAAATATATATATCTATAGGCGCTCTCCGGTGCGCGCACCGGAGTGCGCTCCTGGCGCGACACGCGACTTGTGCGCAGAAAGCTGATTGGCTCTTGGGTGTCTGTAAACTTTCTAAACAGTCTGGAGCGGCCGCCATCTTGTGTCTCGGTAAAATCGAGACACAAGGGGTTTGAAAAAAAAGGGGCAAATGACCATAAGGGGGAAGAGTAGACCCCCTCTGACCCCCTAGGTTTGATGTGGGGGCTAAAATAGGGTCCTGCGGGGCATTACATTTTTTATTTATTTTTTCGTTTTGCGCGGGGGAAGCGCATGGTACGCGCACCGGCGAAGCACGGGGAAAATCCAGGACCATATTTATGAAGGCCTTGCGCTGCCAGTTTTGCGCCGCCTGTGCGTCAATTTTTCTGACGCACCAGCGGTGTAAAAAAATGCGCATTTTTACGCAATATTTAAAAAGTGACGCATCTATCTAGATGCGTCACTTTTTAAATATAGTGCAACGAGGCACATTTTTTTACACTGCTGGTGCGATGCGTCACTTTTCTGTGCGCACTCCTTATGACATTCCAGATGTTATATTTAATGTATGACGAATCATGTTGCAAGGAGTTACAGATACATCAGTATTTCTGACATATCTGTAAACATAAAAGTGACGCGAGGCAGGCGCAAGATTTTGACGCAACAGCATCCTAAAAGTGACGCAGAGAAATCTCATAGATTTCAGTACGTCATTATTACCAAGCTTTTTGCGGGGGAATGCCCCCTCTGCATACGTTATACCTGACGCAGATATAATGTGGCGCAGAGTTTTAAAAAGTGACCCATGTACCTAGATGCGTCACTTTTTAAAAATAGCGTCCGGTATAATGCATGCAGAGGGGGTGTTCTCCCGCAAAAAGCTTTGTAATAGCGACGCAGTGAAATCTTTGAGATTTCACTGCGTCACTTTTAGGATGCTGTTGCGTCAAAATCTTGCGCCTGCTTTACAGCAGGTGTTAGACTGACGCAAGACCTTTCACATGGTGCTTTTTCCATGTGAAAGGACACATTACTGGAGTTGCGTCACTTTTGTGACGCACTCCAGCAATGCGTTACTTGGAATGTCATAAGGAGTGCGCACAGAAAAGTGACTCATCGCACCAGTGGTGTAAAAAAATGCGCCTCGTTGCGTTATATTTAAAAAGTGACGTATCTAGGTAGATGGGTCACTTTTTAAAATCAAGCGCCACATTATATCTGCGTGAGGTATAATGCATGCAGAGGGAATGTTCCCCCGCAAAAAGCTTTGTAATAGCGACGCAGTGAAATCTTTGAGATTTCACTGCGTCACTTTTAGGATGCTGTTGCGTCCTTTAAATATAGTGCAACGAGGCACATTTTTTTACACTGCTGATGCGATGCGTCACTTTTCTGTGCGCACTCCTTATGACATTCCAGATGTGTCATATTTAATGTATGACGAATCATGTTGCAAGGAGTTACAGATACGTCAGTATTTCTGACATATCTGTAAACATGAAAGTGACGCGAGACAGGCGCAAGATTTTGACGCAACAGCATCCTAAAAGTGACGCAGAGAAATCTCATAGATTTCAGTACGTCGTTATTACCAAGCTTTTTGCGAGGGATTGCCCCCTCTGCATACATTATACCTGATGCAGATATAATGTGGCGCAGAGTTTTAAAAAGTGACCCATGTACCTAGATGCGTCACTTTTTAAAAATAGCGTCAGGTATAATGCATGCAGAGGGGGTGTTCCCCCCGCAAAAAGCTTGGTAATAACGACGCAGTGCGTCACTTTTAGGATGCTGTTGCGTCAAAATCTTGCGCCTGCTTCACAGCAGACCTTTCACATGGTGCTTTTTCCATGTGAAAGGACACATTACTGGAGTTGCGTCACTTTTGTGACGCACTCCAGCAATGCGTTACTTTTGTGTTTACAGATACGTCAGAAATACTGACATATCTGTAACTCCTTGCGAATTGATTAGTCATATATTAAATATGACATATCTGGAATGTCATAAGGAGTGCGACCAGAAAAGTGACGCATCGCTGTTTTCACGTAGCGATGCGTCACTTTTCAGAAATGAGGCCTCCAGTTTATTCACTGTCATAACTTTCTTTTCTAACACTCACCTTCTTTCATTCCTCCTACTTCACTTCCTTTCACCTCTCATACCTTTCTGTTCTTTCTTACTCATTCTCCTTTCAATTATCAATGCACTATATTTCACTTACTCTTCATTTTTTTAAGAATATAGCTCTGTGATGAGAATTGGAGGTAGTTCTGAAAAGAACTTTTGGTTTTCTTCTTTTAACTGAAGAGGAACAAAAACAGGGAATGGAAACTGCTCAACAGGAGCAAAAAGAAAACAAAAAAATTAGGGGTGGGAAGGGCAGCGATGGTTCTCCAATGCTCGAACCATGAGCTGGACACTTTGCTCCCCATAGGTGAGGAGTTGATTGCAGTATCTGCATCTGACGACCCCATGGTTAAATGCAGGTTGTATGTTTGGCACCTTCTCCTGCGATTGCTCTCTCCCAGAAGAAGTTGCTCCTCCGGTTGATGTAGAGGCCCCATCTCTGGGAACCTCTTATGCCAGAGCCCTGACACTTTCCCGGGCAAAATTCTGGGGGTGCCTCCTCTCCACATGTCGGATCATGGTAAAGTTCCCAAAAGAGTACTTTTTTTGGGGGTTACCCCATGACCGGACCTGTTTGCAGATCCTGCACTCCACTTTTGGTGCATTCACCTTCTTCTGGTCTGCTGGAAACTTAAAAAATTTCCATATGAAATGTTCCTTCACCTTTGGGGTAGGAGGCTCTTCATTGATGAACTCAGGTTCATCCTCACTGCTGGATTCTCTGGCAGCCATGGTAATTCACAAAAGATCCAGGTGCAAAAAACAGGTCTTTCAGTCACAAAAGTGAAAGAAGAAGTGAAGGAAATGGGTGGGGATTTCATTCATTGTAAAAAAAACTGTTAGCAACCAATGAAAAGTGTTATTTTAGGGTCACATGACCCGACGCGTTTACGCTGCGCGCTCCGGAGCACTTCCGGGTGCGTTTACGCAGCGCGATCGTATGCGCTTCCGGGGCGCAAACGTGGCGCGATCGTAGGCGCTTTTGCGTGCGTTTACGCGGCGCGAACGTAGGCGCATCCGAGGGCACTTACGTTGCGCGCCGAAGTGACGTCATCAAACTTTTACAGAAATGCATAATCATTTTCCTTATTAAAAAAAACTAATTTTATTTGTATGGTACGAAATGTTTTGCATTATTATTAACTTTTCATTCATATTTTTTTCACGAACGACAGTAGCGCTCTGGGTGCGCTTTCAGGTGAGCTCACGGAAAAGCTTACTGGAGAGCTTAGCTGAAAGCTTCCCGGAGCGCGCACCCAGAGCGCAAAAAAAAAAAATTATATAAAAAAAATGAATACTTTAAAAAAAACAGCAAATTGTAAAAAAAGAAAAGGGTTAGAAACTCGATATACAAAGGAATTAGCATTTAAAAAACCTATGAAATTCACTGAAAAAAACATAGGTTTCACACCAGTTATAGTTAGGAATTAGCATTTAAAAAACCTATCAAATTCACTGAAAAAACCATAGGTTTAACACCAGTTATAGTTAGCTGGAAATTTTACTGATATAAAACCATTGAAATTCCCACGTTATAGTTAGTTGGACTCACTATAACTTGCACGTGTAATGCACTGCTGATGACATCACATATTACATCACTCATGACATGGTCAGTGACATCACTCATGACATCACTGATGACAGAGAGACTGACCTACTTTCACTCGCTAATATATGTATTCACTAAGATACACTTAATAAGGCAGATATCCAATTATTTTTTTTTTAAAACATCCATTAAGACAATAATTTAAACAAATATTCTTCCATCGACCTTAACATACATATATAAAACATATTTATTTATCTGAAAGACACACATTCACTGGATGGTGTCATCAGTGCATTACACGTGCAAGTTATAGTGAGTCCAACTAACTATAACGTGGGAATTTCAATGGTTTTATATCAGTAAAATTTCCAGCTAACTATAACTGGTTTTAAACCTATGGTTTTTTCAGTGAAAATATATATATATATATATATATATATATATATATATATATATATAGTACAGACCGTAGTGGAAAAGGCAGAGGAATAAATCTACCCCCCCTGCACTGGCATCTTTAAGGGAAACAATGGGACCGGCTTCTGGGTATTAGGGAAGTAGTTGGCGTAAACACTCTCTATTTACACAGTGGATAGTAAATAGTGAAGGTGGGAGCAAGGCGGGCCGCTGCTCCTTTCGACGGCTGTGCAGAGGTGGGATGCAGTAAGGAGCGTGGTGAACATGCCCGCAAGTGGGAAGCAGCATTGCAGTGGGAGCTGGCTGTGGAGGTGGCGGTGCCCTAGTGGTCTGTGCCATAGAACTGTACACGTGTTGGTGACAGCCGGGGGTCCGGCTGACCTTACTGTCTTGCAGCGAGGGAGATATCATGGGCCACCCGGAGTGTTGCAGAGGTGCCTGCAGGACTGTGTGTGTGGCTCACCTGCGGTGGGTGGCGCACAATCGCCTGAGTGACAGACTGAGGTTGCGATGGGGAGACTCGATGCCCGCCAACCGTGTTTAACATTTGAGGGACACAAAAAAGACTACCAAGCAGCAAATTTCAGAGGTTGTCACTGGTGCGGGTACTCCTCAGCAAGATCCTCAGCAGGCGACTGAGAAGATCTTAAATCCCTTCTTAACTAAGTCGGACAAGATTGATGCGTTCTCAACACGGATGGAGGCCATGGTCTGGACAATTGAAGGACACGAGAGACGGCTTAAAGAGGCGGAGCAACACGTGTCTTATGTAGAAGACACCACTGCCCAACTGAAAAGGCGTCTGCTCAAATGGACAAGCTGCTCAAGATCATTGCGGCAAAGAGTGAGGACTTAGAGGCGTGAAGCATGACGAATAACGGAAGGATCTTAGGTTGACCAGCGAGCACGAACACAGGGAAAATGGAGGAGTACGTAGAGCGTTTACTCCCAGCTGTGGTGGGTACAGAACTGCTATCCTCTCAGTTTGTGGTTGAGCGGGCGCACCTGTCCCTGGGGCCGCGGCCGTCCCCCGGCATCACCTCTAGCCCTATAATTGCCCGCTTATTGAACTATAGAGATAGGGATGTCGCCTTACGAGTTGCCAAGGAGAAAAAACAGCTGACGTATGATGGCATTCCTTTCACCATGTATCCGGATTTCACGTATCATGTGCAGGAATAACGGCGTAAATTTCTAGGAGTCAAACAAACTCAGACCAGCTCAAATTGATTATGCGCTGCTTTACCCGGCCTGCCTTCGGATCACCCATCAGGGGTCACAAAAATTCTTCACTAATTAACAGCAGGTGGAAGATTATCTGAAGCATCTCAAGCGGCGGAATAAATCACAACTGGACCCGGAGGACTCCCCAAGATCGCAGTCGCCGGAGGAAGACTGAACTCTAAGAAGCATGGCTCTATCGAACTATGGAACTGCACCTCATGCTTTACAAATATGGTCGATGCACGGACTTCATCATGGGAGCATGGGATAGGACGCTAAGCGGGCACGCAGCACGACCATTGCACTATTGATAATCTAAGGGAAGTGAGGTAACAATGTACTGTCGGCCACCCTAGAGTCAGACAAAGACACTGCCATGTGTACATGGTGGGTGGGCTGAGGAGAGGTCTCGTGTGCTACCTAGGCGCATTTCCCAACTGGGAGAACCCCACTTTTTAATAATAAGTTGTTGGTTTCCAAACATCTCCATGTAGGGTTACGAGGGGATGTGTTAGATCTGGCTGGTCTTCTTGTGCAGATGGGAGTTGTTGGGGAGGGGGAGGGCAATTTATTACTGGCATGATTGGGATGCTTCAGGGGGAGGGAGGGAAGGGAAGTTTGATTGTCACAGTGAGATGAGTGCACAAATCTTCTTTACAGTGATATGTGGTTACACACAGATGTTGATATCAGCCATGGCCTGCGGAGGGAGTTGCGGCGAGGCAGAGAGGCGGGGCGCGGGAGAGGCAGGGTGGAGGGTGCTAAAAACCGGCATATGGATAATTGGAGGTAATTAAACAATGTAATTAATAAAACTAATTTTGTAGCGCGTGCTGCATCGCATTTTACGATGCAGGGCACGCTACAACATTTGTTTTATTAATTACATTGTTTCCTTACCTCCAATTATCCATATATCATTTTTTAGCACCCCCCACCCTGCCCCTCCTCCTCCCACCTCTCTGCCCCACCGCAACTCCCTCCACGGGCTGCGGCTGGTTGATGTCTCAGTACACACCTGGGGCTTGGTTAAATGGCACAGGTGGATAGTCAAACCCTAAGAGTACTATCCTGGAATGTCCGGGGTCTTGGAGACCCGAGGAAGCGGAGACAGATACTTGCCTATCTTGATAGGCAGCAGGTCCAAATAGCGCTCTTGCAAGAAACACACATAGCACCGAGCACCACTATTACCTTTGCAAGTCGCTGGGCGAGTTGCTGTGTTTGTTCATCCTACTCCTCTTATGCCCGGGGAACGGCCATACTTTTCAGTAAACACACAAGATTTGGGAGGATGGGAGTCCTAGAGGACTTGCAGGGGAGGTATCTTAAACTGTGGGGGCGCCTGGGTCGGGACACGGTCACAATTGTTAACTGTTATGGGCCCAACGTGGATTGCCCAGAATTCTTCCCAAATTTTTGTGCTAAAATCTTGGCGGTGAGTTCAACTCACATTATCTGGGGGAGGGATTTTAATGTTGCGCTTCATTCGCATGTGGACAGGTCCAATGCAGGTCCTCAACACTACACAAAAGCACAGGAAGCATTGCTGGGCATCATAGTGGAAGGTGGGTTGGTGGATAGGTGGAGACACATGCACCCCCTACAACAAGAGGGCACACACTTTACATCCCATAGAGGGACCTGCGCGCACATAGATTATTGCTTGCTAACAAGAGGATTATGCCCGACCATTCGAAGTGCTGTTCATTTGGCTCTGACTTTTTCTGACCTCTGCCCAGTTAAGGTCTCCGTTTCACTTCCGGGATATGATAGACCTAGGCCGTGTTGGCGCTTACAACCCATGGCCTTGTTGGATACAGTCTTCCGCACAGAGTTAGGGGACGAAATCAAAGACTTTTTTTGTGCGGAATAAAGGATCTGTTGATAATATTGATACAATATGGGAAGCATTCAGGGTCACTATCCATGGGCATTGTATGTCTAAGAGCTTTGGGGTTCTGCTGGATTTAAAAAACACGTTATGGAGGTTGGAACGCGACCTGAATGAGTTGGAGAGGCGCATGGAGCGAGGCGAGGTGGGACAAGTGCAGAAGGAGTTTCGTGCAACTTTAACTGAATATGAGGATGCTGGGCATAGGGAGGCAAAATTCCGGGGTAAATACTGGACAGCGCGAACATATGGGGAAGGTAAAAGGCCGCGGAGGGTACTAGCTGCCATTACTAGGCAACCTTGCGGCAGTGCACATGTTCTAGAAATTCAGTAACCAGGTAGGCAGCCGCATCGAAACTCGCAGAGTATCCTGGAGGCATTCACTGCACACTATACTACATTATACACGTCTCAGAGACGGGGGGACATTGACTTATAGGAGTTCCTGGGGGATGTTGCTCTTGGGTGGCTGGGAGATACCCAGCGGAAATTTTTAAGTATCCCATTTGAACTCGATGAGATTAGGGAAGCTATTACGCAGCTTCAGAATGGAAAGGCACCGGGGTCAGACGGCCTCACGGACAAATTCTATAAGGCATACGTTGATATCATGGCTCCAGTGCTGAAAGAGGTGTATGAGGAATCACTGGAAGTGGGCACATTACCATCCTCATTGAGAGAGTCGATAGTCACGTCGTTGCTGAAACCCGGGAAGTCTCCTCAACTGCGACTCGTATAGACCATTGTCTTTGATGAACTGTGACACAAAAATTCTGGCGTATGTCCTGGCCAATCGCCTGTCCCTGTTGCTAGACAAGCTTGTATTGCCTGACCAATTGGGATTTGTGCGTGGTAGGGCCACATCTCACAATCTCAGGATCCTTTTCTCGCTTATCCAGAATGTGGCGCCTGACTTTCCACTCGCTGCAGTCTTTTTAGATGCCACAAAGCCGTTCAACTCAGTAGAGTGGGACTATTTGTTTGGGGTGCTGCTGCGGATGGGCTTCCCTGAGATATATATGTCCTGGCTCAAATTTTGTATTGCGTCCTCAATGCTAAAGTGTTAATAAATGGAAACTTGTCTTGTCCCTTTATGATATCTATAGGCACTTAACAGGGTTGCCCACTGTCCCCGCTTCTTTTTGCCCTGGCAGTGGAGCCCCTGGCTTGTAGACTGCGGCAATTGCACCAGGATAAAGCTTTTCGCTGTTTGCGACCAATACTGGTGTCCATGTACGCTGACGATATCACGCTCTATGTAAGGAATCCACAACAAAATATCAATCCCATTTTGTGTGACTTTGTGAGATTCGGTTATCTGTCCGGAATAAGCATTAATTGGGAGAAATCCCAGGTTTTCCCGCTTACACCAGTGGTATCATGCTTTCCGTTGGATTTCCCAATAGAGTGGTGTGAGTCAGAGCTGCGGTACCTCAGGATTCAAGTCACTAAAGACAGAGAGGAAACTATACGTGCAAACTATGGCACAGCCATAACACGCCTAATTGCCAATCTCACACGCTGGATATCGCTGCCTCTTTCTCTTGCCGGTAGAGCCTCATTGATTAAGATGGTTGTGCTCCCTCAGTTCCTTTACTTGTTCCTTATTATCCCCTATGCCCGAGGCGTTTTTTTAATGACATTGCGGACTGAGCTACTCGGGCTGCTGTGGGGGGGGGGAGACAGGCGAGGCTTCAATGGTCCATACTGACGAGGCCATATGACCAGGGAGGCTTTGACATCCCCGATTTTGAGTTATATTTTCTGAGTACGCAGGCGCACTACGCATACTGTTGGGTGCACCCTGTGAGAAGTTAGCCTGGCATATGATCTCCACTAGTTCTAGTGGGCACCTTGCACCAGTCTAATCGACCCTTATTGATGGTGGTTGTAAAGTCAACCTTATAGAAAGTTATCCTAGTGGTAGCATGAACGAACAGTCTTCAGGCTAAGACTTAAGTAGGCGAGTTAAGCAAGTTGTTTTACCAATTATAATCCCTGGAGTACCAAATGAAAGGACACCACACAAGGTATATATCAAATATATACGTATTTAATCTAAACACAACCTCTCTGCACACTTTGAGGTCAGAGGTCAAAATACAATACAAGTCACACAGTTAATATACGATAAGTTGCACAGTATAGGTTATGCCCTAGGGGCCTCACAAACCATATACTAAGAAAGTGGTATAAGTACCACAAGAGAATTAGAAAGCAGGCCTAGGGCCTGTGCAATTGCTGGGGCTACAATAATCGACCAATGGTTAGGAAGTAGGAGGCCCACGGGAGCCGTGTGCAGTGTCTAAACACAGGCTCGGGTTATCATTGACTTTCTATGGAGTTCGTAAAAGTTACAAATATGCAATTTAAGGACACTTCCGGATGGACTAGGATGGAACCCTTTTAAACTAGGACACCTCGAGAGTCAAGACCCACGGGAGCACCGGATTACTCGTGTAACCTCACCCAGGGAAGCCGGGTGCATAGGTGTCTTTTCGTGTCTGGTTTCGTCGTCGTTTTCTATGGAGAGCTGCAAAGAAGTGCTGCAGGTGACCAGAGGAAAAGTGTTCGGGTGGATCCAAGGGTGGATCGAGGATCTGAAGAACCTGAAATCAGAAGGGACAGAGTCTGGGTAACTAGCCAGTGACCAGGAAGGTACCAGGCGATGTCGGGTGATTTCAGGTGAAGTAGTCGAACTTGTCTCTTCAGCCACGAGGTCCATGAGGCATCGACTATGACCAGGAGCTGGATTCGAGCTGTCCCACGATGGATCTAGATGACTGCGGTGTCGGTATCCGGATTGGACCCAACAAGCCTTGGCAACTACAACCCACACAGGATGTCGAGATTGGCTCTCTTGCAGACCAGCAAGGTCTGGGTCGCTTCTCCTTTTCAGGGAAGCTGGAGCAACCAGGAAAGCGAGTTAGTTTCAAAATAGAGTCTTTAGGGGGCTCACTAGCCAACGGGCAAGGAACCGGGAAGACGCGTCGAGCTGAAACGCAAAGGCAGGGCCCACGGATTTGACACCTTACACGACCTGTTTTGATAAAGCCAAACCAAAGTTAGCATTAACCGCGAGGATTATAATGCACTTAAGAGTATATGGTATGGCTAGATCACAGAACAGCTATAAGGAGATGGTTTCCGGAAGCTGCAGAGGGGCTCAGCTCATGCTAGGGCACCCTCTCACATAAAACCAAGCACTCTGCCTCCAGGATTGTCGAGGCCTACCATAGGAGTGACTTATAGGTGTATATGTGTCTATATGTAAAGGTAGATATAGGGATACTATATCAAAGTAATGAGTGATTATACCACCTTACCCAGGCTATGTGACATGAGCTGTGGTGTCAGTTTTGAAGGCAAACCAGGGGTGGCACAATACATACTGCAGCCCCTGGTAGGCCTAAGGTGCACCTATCCCCTGGGTACCTACGGTTCCCTATACAGGGGCTCACAAGGGTGACCCAGTAACCAATCTGGTATGTACCTAAAGTACATGGTATCAATTTAGAGAGAGAATAGCTGGGCTGTGGGTCTGATTAGAAGGCCCACAGCCACACTAAAGTCGAAAAACCAGAGAATCGCAGCAAAAAGTGGGGGTGACCATAGGAAGCAGACCCTACTCTCCTACACAACCCCTCCACCCCAAACGCAGGGACATTAAACTAACCTTGACCAGTTGAGTCTTCATGTTCTAAGTGGAAATATCTGGAGAGTCCATCTGCATTGGCATGGTCAGTCCCAGGTCTATGTTCCACTGTAAAGTCCATCACCTGTAGGGAGATGGACCACCTAAGCAGTTTGGGATTTTCACCGTTCATCTGATTTAGCCACAAGAGGGGCTTATGGTCTGTCTGAATCTTGAAGTGAGTACCAAACAAGTATGGCCTTAGCTTCTTCAGGGCCCAAACCACAGCAAAGGTTTCCCTCTCAATAGCTGACCAACGTTTCTCTCCTGGGGTCAGCCTTCTGCTAATAAAAGCTACTGGCTGGTCTTGACCGTCTTTATTCAGTTTTGAAAGCACAGCACCTACCCCCAACTCAGAAGCATCTGTTTGAACAATGAATTCTTTGGAGTAGTCTTGGCTTTACAGAATTGGTGCAGTGCACATGACCTGCTTCAGGTCATCAAATGCCTTTTGACAGCTGACTGTCCATTGAACTTTCTTTGGCACTTTCTTGGAAATTAAGTCATTAAGGGTTGTCACTATGGAACCATATCCCTTGACAAATTTCCTGTAATACCCAGTTAGGCCCAAGAAAGCTTTGACCGGAGTCTGGGTGGTTGGAGCAGTCCAGTCCATTATGGTCTGGATCTTGCTCTGCAATGGTTGAACTTGGCCTCCACCTCCAAGGTGGCCTAGGTATACAACCTGACTCTGCCCTATCTGGCACTTGGTAGCCATGATAGTTAGGCGTGCCTTTTGCAGGGCCTCCAAAACATTCTTCAGGTGGATCAGGTAATCTTCCCAAGTGGAGCTAAAGGCAGCAATATCATCTAGATAAGCTGCATAGGAGGTCATCCAGTCCTGAGAGGACTTGGTTCACCAACCTTTGGAATGTGGCAGGTACATTTTTCAGACCAAAGGGCATGACCACAAATTGATAATGTCCTCCTGGGGTTGAACATGTTGTCTTTTGCTTTGCATCCTCAGTCTGATCTGCCAGTAGCCAGCTGTCAGATCAAATGTACTCAAAAACTTGGCAGATGCCAATCTGTCAATGAGTTCATCTGCCCTGGGTATTGGATGCTACTGAGAACAAGGGAAAATCCAAAGGAATTATACAAGGACCTTGGGCAGCAATTTATTTTAAGGAACCGTGGTCCCTAGTTTCTAGAATCAAACAACAATAGACATACACCGAATATCATGAATGTCCTTTGTCCAGCCGGACAGAATTTATTATTTTCCAAAAAACGTTTAAAAAGGAATAGCTCAGTAAATCAGTAAAAGTACCAAGTGGGCACAATCCGTGACCAACAGTTTAAAGACAAAACAGAAGGAAAATTATTCACAAAAAACGTACAAGGCGGTCTGTACTAGTACTGAATTATACAGACTTGATTCACATTCAACACACCATTGTAAAGTTTTGTTAAAGCAACATTTGATACATATGGTGTTTACTGGTCGACGACATTTCAATGCCACACTTTAATATATAGGGCATCATCATCAGGACAAAAATGTAAATAATGTTTTGTCTAAACATACTTTCACACATTTGATTAAATGTCAAAACCTGTTGATCCAGTGGTACGATCTTAACAGGATTGGAGCCAAGGGGCCGATACTGGATAGCTAGAAGGATTTAAGCCGTATGCATATTGATCTGCTTCAATCGTTGTCTGTATTAGTTGATAACCCGGTTACGAAGAGTGATTGTCCTTGAACAACGTCCCCACGTATGAATGAAGGAAGCGGAGTGTTTGGCAATTATGCGTTCCTCCGATCGTATTTTAGCTCGCCGGTTTGTTTTTCGAAATTAACACGCATATTTAAAATGCGAAAATATTTAACAATGTATGCCTCGTGTCAGTCCACGGGGCTGAATATTGGCAAATGCAATGATTTTTCAAGCACAACACGATGGCTGGCAAGACGGCAGTCTGGCAGGGTGGCGAGGTTCCCTCGTTGCATTTGCCAATATTCAGCCCTGTGGAATGTCATCTGCATATAACAGAGTATGTATATTATGGGAGGTTATCTTTGGTGGAAAATTATGTACTTGCTGGAAGTATTGAGGCATGTCACTAAGATAGAGTGAAAATAATAGGGGGGCGAGAAGACCTCCATGTTTGAGGCCATTAGGGGTTGGGATAGGGCTAGTTAGACCCTTTACCCTCCCCATTTGAACCTGGCACCAGGTGTCTGTGTGCAGAGAGATTATTATTCGTAATAGTTGATCTGGGATACCCATTTTACTAAGTTTTTTCCAAAGTATTCCTCTGTCCACTCTGTCAAACGCGGTCGAAAAATCGATAAATGCTGCATAGACAATCTGAGATTTAATGGTCACATATTTGTCTAGGATGGTTTGTAGCACCGCGATATTATCCGTGACTGAATGCTTTGGCCTAAAGCTTGCCTGGTATAGAGGAATCAGTCCAGATGAGAAGGCCCAGTTTTTAAGTTGGTCCAGGACCTCTGCCGTAAAGATCTTTCCTGTGGCATCCAGAAGAGCTATTTGTCTATAGTTACAAGGTTGGAGTCTTGATTCCTTTTTATGAATAGGAATGATGATGCTCCCCCTGTGCTAAACATGTCTGTTTACACACCCAGGCTGTATAAACAGACCTGTGGTGTCAGTTTGGAATGCAAACCAAGGGTGGCACAATACATGCTGCAGCCCCTGGTAGGCCTAAGGTGCACCTATGCCCTGGGTACCTATGGTACACTATACAGGGGCTTACAAGGGTGACCCAATAACCAATCTGGTATGTACCTAAAGTACATGGTATCAATTTAGAGAGAGAACAGCTGGTCTGTAGGTCTGATTAGCAGGTCCACAGCCACACTCATCGAAAAAACAGAGAATCACACCAAAAAGTGGGGGGACTATAGGAAGCAGACCCTTCTCTCCTACACACACCCCTAGATATATGCCGAAAATAGCCGTGGCGGATTGGTTGGCTGAACCAATACCGGAGTGATGCATGGTCCGGTTAGCACGCGGGCGGCACCCCCACCACTGTATCGGACACAGTGGATGCGTGTCACCAGATCAAAGTGTTGCTTGATTCGCCTTTCCTATACTCATCGCGGCTTTCGGTGTCGTATCACCCAGACCTCTCACTCTTACAGGAAAAGGGATTTCGAGAGCTTTGCAAACGTGTAAATGTAACCACCTGGGGGATCTCTTTCATGATGGGATGTTCCGGTCCATGGAGCACCTTCTTCAGGGAATACCAAAAACGCCTCTAGATATATTTTTTTACGTGCGTCTTAGACAGAGGATGAGGTTGATACTCCCTTATTTCCCTCACGAGCCAGTCAACCTCCTCCCGCTTCACCAAATGTTAGGGTCTGTTGATGGGAAACATTTAGTGTTAGGCTTATATGACACCATAAGAGAACAGACCAGGACTACATCGTGGCTCCCACACACACTGGGGTGAAGAACTAGGGAGAGACATTACAGATGCTCATTGGCAATATTGTTGTAGGCAAACCGCACAGATCTCAGCCAGCAGTCTGTTGCGCATTATACAAGTATTTACATAGGCTATATTATACACCGGCAAAGAAACTCAGGTTTAAATTGACTGATACGGATAGGTGTGACTGGTGCAGGCAACCGGGGGCAGGCTTTCTTTACTTAGCATGGGAGTGCCCGGCCATACGGGACTACTGGGAGCAAGTGTTGACGGTGCTAGATAGTATGATAGGTAGTGTCCTAGAGAGGGATCCATTACTCACTTTACTAGGGCATATAGCGCAGATACCCACTTCACACAAAGTTTGTGACACTATCATTACTTCTGGCTAAGCGGAGAGTGTCCTATAGGTCTGGTAGGGGTCGAGCTCCAAAGTTTAAGGAATGGATGGCTGACCTACTATACTGCCAGGAGCAAAATACTACATATGCAGAGTTTCTACCATTACCCTCCAAGCCCAAGGGTATTTTGGCGCCCCCCCCAGGTGTATGTTCTATCGCAGGGTGATACGGAGCCTGATGTTGAATCTTCACATTCCATATAGGATTCCTGTTGTAGGAAACTAGGCAATGTAAGTACCCCGGACAAAGTTTGCTTATTTGTTTGTCAGTACCTCGACTGTACAGTTAAGTATCCAGTGATCTATGATCTGCAATGCTATAGCACGTTTTCCGAATGTTATCATGTGTGCTGGCCATGGAAGGGGTGGGTTTAATATGATGTCGTACTGATTCACTGTGACAATGTTTGATTGTGTTTCAATGAGAGATGTAATTTGAAAACTATAAATAAAAGTTTGAAAAAAAAGATCCTGCAAAGCATCCAGAGGGTGTTGAAGCAGGAGGAGGAGACGGGGTTGACCTGCTTTGTCATGGAGAGTGTGGAGTCGAGGCTGACCCCCAGGTTTTGTGCGTGGTCGGTGGGTGTAGGGGGTGCTCCTAGTGCCGCTGGCCACCAGGAGTCGTCCCAGGCTGAGGGGGTGGAACCGATGATGAGGACCTCCGTCTTGTCAGAGTTCAGCTTCAGACGGCTGTTCCTCATCCAGTCGGCGACTGCCTTCATTCCTTTGTGGAGGTTGGTTTTGGCAGTGCAGGTGTCCTTGGTGAGCGAGAGGATCAGCTGGGTGTCGTCCGCGTAGGAGATGATGTTTAGGTCGTGCCATCGGGCGACGTGGGTGAGCGGTGCCATGTATACGTTGAACAATTTTGGGCTGAGGGATGATCTTTGGGGTACGCCGCAGATCTTGGTGGCTTTGGAGTGGAAGGGAGGGAGGCGGACGCTCTGGGTTCTCCCGGTGATGAAGGTGGTCCAGTCCTGGGCCTTTACTTGGATTCTGGCGTCATGTTTTAGTGTGCGGCGGCAGAGAGGAGGATGAGGGCCGCGGTTTCTCCGTTGTCGAGCAGGGTCCTGATGTCATCGGTGGCAGCGATGAGGGCAGTTTCGGTGCTGTGGTTGGTATGAAATCCAGATGTTCTCTTCGAGGAAGCTGGTCAGTTGTTTGTTGACTGCCTTTTCGATGACCTTCGCCGGGAACGGGAGCAGGGAGGTGGGTCGGAAGTTCTTTAGGTCCTTGTTATTTGTTATTTGTTATTTGTTATTGCGGGTTTATATAGCGCCAAGTCACCTGCAGGTCTCAGGGCGCTTATACCACATGTCATAACAACCAAGGGACTGAGAAGGGTAGAGGAAAGGACAGGAATTACGCTGGGTTGTATGCTGTTCTGAAAAGGTTGGTTTTCAGGGCTTTCCTGAAACAGAGCAGATTACCCTCCTTACGGAGTGCCTCGGGCAGGGCGTTCCATAGGTTCGGTAGTACGACCGAGAAAGATCTCCCTCCCATTGTAGCCAGTTTGAAACGTGGGCAAACAAGGAGTTGGGCGTCTGAAGACCTGAGGTTTCTTTCCGGTCTATATATCTCAATCCGTTCCTTAATGTAGGCCGGGGCCTGCCCATAGATGGCTTTATGGGCTATACAGGGGCTTTTAAAGGTGGACCTCTGCCCGATTGGCAACCAGTGTAGACTCTTTAGTAATGGGGAGGCATGCGCTCTCCTCGGGAGATTAAAAATGAGCCTGGCGGCATCATTTAGGACTACTTGAAGTCTGTTAATTAGCGTCTTTGCAAGGCCTAAGTAGAGCGCATTTCCATAGTCGAGTCTTGACACTATGGTGGCAGAAACCACTGTGCGAAGCATCGGCTCGGAGAGGAGAGGGACTAGTTTGCACAGCTGTCTTAAAAGACCAGTGCAGGTACCAACCACAGTGGAAACCTGGTTGGTCATCGAAAGAGCACTGTCTAACTTAATGCCAAGACTTTTGACTGTGGTAACTGGCTGTGGAGTTGGGCCCAGCTCCTGGGGCCAGAACATGTCACTCCAAGAGGAACACTTGGATGGTACTATCAGCACCTCTTTTTTTTCCGGGTTAATTTTTAGCTGGTTAGTAGCCATCCAGTGAACTGTGTATCTAAGTATGTCCTGGGCGTGTGACTGGGCTTGTACGGTGTCATCTATGCCCAACAGCAGCTGTTTGTCGTCGGCATAGTTGAACACCCGACAGCCCATCTCCGCTAGTGTGTTAATCAGAGGCTGCAGATATAAGTTAAACAGGAGTGGGGATAGCGCTGAGCCCTGGGGGACACCACCGGTCAGACCCCCCACTCCTGATATGCTATCTCCCATCTGGATTCTCTGGGTTCTCCCAGATAAGAATGATTCCAGCCACCGAAGAGCTGAGCCCTGAATCCCAACCCCAACCAGCCTGTCCAGTAGAAGGGTATGGCTGACAGTATCGAACGCCGCTGATAGGTCTAACAAAATCAGGGCGCTCGGTCTCTTACTGTCAGCCATCCTTCTGAGCTCATCCAGCACCGAAAGCATGACAAGTTCGGTGCTGTGATGTGCGCGGAAACCTGCCTTGGGATCTGCCTTTGGTTGCTGAGTAGGGTGTTGATTTCTGCATGTTTCCAGCTCTCGGGGAAGGTCGCTATCTCAAAGGAGATGTTGATCGTTTTTCGGAGATTGGGTGTGATGGTGCTGCTGGCTTTGTTAAAGATGTGGTGCGGGCAGGGGTCTTCTGGGAATCCGGAGTGGACGATGTTCATGATCTTGATGGTGTCGTCGTTGAAGTTGGTCCAGGCGAGCAGGCAGTTGGTGCGGGTGGTTGCTGTGGCGGTGCCGGCTGTTGCCGGGGTGGTGACGGCGTCGAAGCTGTTGTGGATGTTGGCAATCTTGATGTGGAAGAAGGTGGCCAGTGAGTCGCACAAGGTCTTGTGACGGTTGGATGTCGTTAGTGTTGATGTTGGTGTTGGAGTTGTAGAGTTCCTTCACAATGCTGAAGAGCTCTTTGCTGTTTTGTGCGTTGTT
This sequence comes from Lissotriton vulgaris, assembly GCF_964263255.1. NCBI lineage: Eukaryota > Metazoa > Chordata > Amphibia > Caudata > Salamandridae > Lissotriton > Lissotriton vulgaris. The sequence continues at coordinate 139,182 of NW_028250242.1, forward strand.
GTCTATGCAGTCTCTGAAGGTGGTCCTTTTGGCGGATCTGATAAGTTGGTGGTGTCGGCGGGTGGCGTTCTTGTGGGCTGTGTAGCTTTCCGGTGTTCTTTAGAGGGTCCAGTTTTTTTCCAGTTATCAGCAGGTTCGCCTGGAGGTCTTCAGTGAACCAGTGAACCAGCTGGCTCTCTTACTGGTCTGGGTGTTGGGTGGGTTTCTTGAGTGGGGCGAGGGTGTTGGCGCAGTCATTGATCCATTGTCTGAGGTTGCGGGCTGTGGTGTCAGGGTTGGCCGGATCTGCGGGTGGGCTCTGGGCGAGGGCGGTGGTTAGCTGTTCCTCGGTGATCTTGCCCCAGCTGCAGCGAGGCATCGGCTGGGTGTCCGGAAGGTGGGTTTCCAGAAGCTGAAGTGGATGCAGTGTTGGTCGGTCCTATGGAGTTCGATGGTGCGGTCGAAGGAGATGTGGGTGCTAGCTGAGAAGATTGGGTCAAGCGTGTGGCAGGCAGAGTGAGTGGGTGTAGTGACGAGTTGTCTGAGGCCGAGGTTGTCGATCAGGGTTTGAAGAGTTGGAGGAGTCGTTGTTCTCGAGGTGGAAGTTCACGTCCCCGAGGAGGGTGTAGTCCGTGGAGGCGAGGGCCTGCGTGCGATGGAGCCGCTGAACTGGGGTCGGGATCCGGGGGGGGGGGTTCTGTAGACGAGGGTGCATCTGAGGGTGCTGTTAGGGTTGGTGTGGATCTTGAAGTGCAGGTGTTAGACGGTGCTGAGGGTGTCGTCGGCATCTGTTGAGATCCAGTTAAAGCTATTGGCGTTGTAAATGTCTTTTACCTTTGCGTTATGCTGTGGATGGTTTTGGTTTAAGTGGAATGGTGTGTTCGAATTGATAGTTGTTTAATTGTGTTGCATGGTATTGTTTAACGTGGAGTGGATTTGTATAGTGTATATGTGTGGCATTGTGTGAAGTGGAATTATGTGTATAGTAATTGTGTGGTGTAGAGAGTAGTGGTGTGGAGTAGAGCTACGTAGAGTGTAGTGGCATAAAGTGGCGCAGCGTATAGTGCAGTGGAGTGGCTTTGAGTGGTGTAGCATAGTGTGCGTACTTGCCACAGATTTCACAAATACTGCGTTTGCCAACATAAAATGAAACCCATGCGTGGCATTATTATGAGCGTAATTGAAACACACAAGCAAAGTTTCGAAGCGAACTGAATAAACAAGGAGGAGAAGGAAAGAAATGGAACACTGTTTAAAACCAGAATAATCTCTTGCAGTGGCCCCCGGTCCTAGAACCCAGGGGGAGCCAATTGTACCCTGATTATTGCTGTTTGAGAATATAAACCGCATATTGTTGGGGTGATCGGAATAGACTTCCTGCACTAGGGCCCATGGCTCCCTGGCTCTACCGCTGACCACAGGATGCCAACCTCTCCCTCTTTCGGACAGGATTACAAAATTGACCCTCGGTTTTAACTGGAGTGATTTGTAGCATTGCATTTATAATGGATAAAAGGACTAAAAGCACCAGAAAGATGATGGGAAACGGGCCTGGCTTTGCTTCACGCTCTTGGTACCTGGGACTCGATGGTTTGGTCATGTCGGACCCCTAGCAGTAATGCAGACTGCACGCAAGGTTGCTTATTGCACATAAACTTTAAACTGTAACCTTCACTCCTTTTGCCCTCCAGTGGCCTCCCTTCTCAGCACCGCCGTTGAGTGATACGCAAGGAAGCACTGGGCATGAATCCAAGTTTAATCCAATAGTTGGTAAACCGCACAGGAGCTTGGCACCTCCGACGCTCCTCAGCAGCTCATGTCCGTAATGCCCGATGCCAAGGAAGAACAAAAACATTGCATGCTCGAACTCGCGTGCTAAATTAATAATATAAAACATATCTATACAACATAATACACTGCTCCTCTTCCTCTTCCAAAGAACAGAAAATAAAGAGATTCATTGTCAATTAACCGGTGTTATCTGGAGGAATCCCGCACACAGTCTGACATCTATTTAGGCTTTGTCCAAATACGTGTATTGCGACCAGCTTCATCCTCTCCTCTATTGCTGGGAATTGCTTCAGAATCACCCACACTCCCATTCCCAGCAATGCGGCCGAACTGTTCACATAGGTTCATGGCCCGTACTCTCCATCCTCAGTCTTCCCTCATCGACAACGTGATCATCTGGCGCAGCTGCACCTTCACTGCTGCACACTGGATTACCGTGAATATCAAAAGCTTCTAAGTCCTTCCACACGGGAGAACCATCCAGTCTCATCACTCTCAAATAGGTCGATAGTCCCTTTCAATATCAGTCTACGTTTCGAATTCCAGACTTTGCCATCATTTAGTTGAACCACATTCCGGAAAACTTGAACTACTCATCAGTTCAGAAAATTGTCTCTCACCCTTCCTTACTTTCCATGGCTATTTAACTTCGATCCAAGACCCTAGTTTGATGTCACAGACTTTTGTTCCATGTTTAAGATCATAAATCTCCTTGTACTTAAGATGTATTCTTTAATTTTGGATCTTATGACTTCCACAGCCACAATAGGTTTGGAAGTGTTTAACAACCATTCGGGATTGCACTTGGTTCTGACCATTCTCCCTCTCATTACTTCAAATGGAGATACTTCTAGTGCATCAGGGGGTGGGGTCCTATACAGCCATACAATTTTAAATACCTGCATTTGCCAATCTCCACCATTCATGACCGCTGACTGAATAGTATTCTTAAGCACTCTATTAAACCGTTCAATCATGCCATTCCTACTTGAATTATATAAAGTAGTTTTATTTTTTATCCCCACTCTCTCAAAATATTCCTTTGCGATTTTGGATGCGAATTGAACTTCATTGTCACTAATACAAACACCTACAAAAACATTTCCCCAAAACTGTAATACTTCCTCAGAATTAACTTTATTTCAAATTTTTAGCATTGGCCATCTTGAGAAAATATCTTAGAGATAAAATGTGTTTACTCAAAGTACCAATGGGCCCCATAATGTCAATGGCAAAGGTGTGCCAAGGTTTTCAAGGAATGTCTGGTTCACACATTTCAGGTCTCAGTGACAAGGGTTTTATCAGAATTGGCACACCACACACAATTCCTCACCACTCTCTCAATACTCATGTCCATACCTGGCCACCAATACCATTGTTTCGCCCTCTGTTTTGTCTTGACGATACCACCATGTTCTTCGTGACACATTTTGATAATACTCATTCTGAGTGATAAAGGGGCAGCAATATTTTCTCTCCTCTTAGGACATTACCATGGAGTACAGATAATTCATCACGTATTTCCCAAAACGGTTTAAATCCTTTAGAAATTCTAGTATTTTGAGACCATCCATCAGTAACCAGTACAATATGTTGATGTAAATCATGGTCCGCATTATACAACTGCAACCATTCTTTTTTAACAATGGATAGACCTTGGTCATGAACCAACAAAACCTGAACATTTTCCTACTCGTGATCAGAACTGTCTTGTAATTAAGTCAGCATGCGTGACAAGAAGTCTGCAACATTATTTTTTCCAGAAATATAAACAATTTTGTAAATGTAATCTTGTAAACTTAATGACATTCTACCAAACCTGGCAGATGCTTTAAATAAACCTTCTGTGGTCAGTAACATTACTTTTTTTATTTTTTTTATTGAATTTTATGACAGCATACAGACAAAAAAATAAGGAGAACAATAATATAGAAGTAGACATCTTACATATCAATAAACATACCTTAGCTTTGTTCTGAGAAAGTTCACGAACTTACATCATATGGACACTTTAGGCTAAACAAATTTCCAAAACAAAAAAAAGGGGGGAAAAGAAATACCAAATACAATAACAGATATTTAGTAAGTTCCCTTAAGATGCTATCCAGTTAGTGATAGGAGACCATAATTTATATCCAAAAGTTTTCTTCCTTATGCCCTTGATTTTATACAGTGCGGTCTCAAGATAGTAGATAGACAGTATTTTGGTTTGCCACTTAATAAAGTTTGATGATTCCTCGTCTAACCATTGATGTGATACATAAGCGATATACAGCCATACATATAAAAATAAAGCCTTCCTCGGCAACTGAAATCTTATAAATATTGCTCTCTTCACATCCAAAAATAACCAGTGGTGCTGTTAACTTTACTAAAATGCCCAGATTATTATTCAAATAAGACTCTACTTTAGATATAAACTGAAACAATTTGGGACAAAAACAACATAGGGGCAGCATCAGCTGCATATAAGCCACAATGGTTACAGTTTGTCCCTCTCCCAGAATTCCAATTAGCCAGTTTGCTTGGCGTGTAGTACAACTAAAAAACAGACATAAAATGTTGACTTATCAATGATCCATTCAGTAATAGATTAGTGGCCATTTCTATACTTCTCTCCAAATCGACACACTCGATGCTTAATTTATTTTGCCATTTTAGTTCCCTGGCTTCTAAATCGCCCACAATTTCCTCCTGCAATAATTGATACAAAAACCCCATTTTTTGCCTATCCGCAATAGCCTCAAAAATCACAATTTTTCCTAGTACAATCCGGTTCTTTCATATTTTCTGCTCGCAAAAACTACGCACTTGAAGGTATTTAAAGAAATCCGTACGTTGCAGCCTATACACCTCCCTTAAATGATCGAAAGAAGCGAAATGATTCCCCTGAAACAGATCCCCTAGTTTGCGGATCCCCGAGTTATGCCACCTTGACATCACCTGATCATTAAAAATGTCTGGTAAAAGAGCTATTTTGGAGAGGAGTATAAAAATTTATATTTGGACCTATTCCTAATCTTTTTATTTGTCCTCCAAATGACATATGCAGAATAAAAAATCTTAAATTAGTTTTTTTTATAATAGCTTGGTTCAATAATACAATTTAAACATTGTTTTGCCTCAGCACCTAGTAACATCTCATAGATAGATGGGGCAGCAAAGTCTTCAGTTGGATCTTCTGGTAAAATGAGGAAACCCAAATGCTGTAATATCGCACTCCAATGATACATCTGAAAATTTGGGATACCCCAGACTCCTTTCTCTCGGGGCAGTGTACATCTCTTAAATGCTCTCCGAGCCCGGTGAGACCCCCAAAGAAATCGCGAGCACATTCTCTCCATTCGGGAGAAGTAGGAATTGGGTTTAAGAAAGGGGATAGCCCGAAATAAATACAAAAACTTAGGAAAAATGAGCATTTTTAAAACATTGCTACGACCAAAGAGTGAGAGCTTTAGGTTATTTATTCTATCTAATATTTTATTAGAAGAAATTATGACTGGATCCAAATTTTCAGGAATAATATCCTCCATATTAGTTGTAATTTTTATGCCTAAATACATTGCCTCCTTTTCAAACTTAATGTTCTCTGGACATCCGGTCTCCGAGTGAATAAATTGTCTTTCCAGCGTTTAATTTATAACCGGCCGAACTTTTCAGCTTCCGCTATATTAGGTAATGCAGTGCTGATATCGGATGTCAATATCGCGATGTCGTCTGCCTACGCGCAGACTTTAAATTCGCGGTTAAGTAGCTGCACGGGTTTAATTAAACTATTCCTCTCCAAGGTGACAATAAACGGATCAATATATAGTGCAAACAGCAAGGGGGAACAAGTGCAACCCTGTCTCGTCCCCCTTGCTATCAATACCTTCCCTGATGTTTTCCCGGAAACCCTAATAACAGCAGATGGATTTGAGTATAATGTCTGAATAGCTCTGACAAATTTCAGCGGAAACCCCTTCCTTACAAGAACAGACCACATAAAACTCCATGAGACCCTGTCGAACGCTTTTTCAGTGTCCAACAGGGCCACACCGACAGGGGAGATAGTGCCCTGCGCCCAGTCCAATAAAGAAATTATCCGCCTTATGTGATCTGTAGTGCCTCTATGCTGTCTCTATGAATCTGTGCTGTCTTAAAGAGACTAAACTTGGCATCATAATATTTAACCTATTAGCTATAAGTTTAGAATAAATTTTACTATCTGAGTTTAATAATGAAATGGGTCTATAAGACCCCATTTCAGTGTTTTTTTTGCCTTTCTTTTTAAACACAACAATCGTAGCATTAGACCATGACTGAGGGGCCATCCCCAAAAAGGCTTGTTGACATACTTCTACCAATTCTGTTTTCATCAGGTTCCTAAAGGTCCTATAAAATTCCAAAGTGATATTATCCGGGCCCATAGCCAAGCCCAATATTGCTAATTCAATTTCACACCAATCTGGCGGTGCCAACAATATTGTTTTTTGAGCTTCCGACAGTGTTGCAAAAATCACATCCTTTAAGTATTCATCAGCTTCCACCCGACCGGTCTCATCACTATATAACGACTGATAGAATTCTTGAAAAGACAAGACGCATTCCTTGGTTTCTTGCAGATCCCCCTTTAAATCTATAATTCTAGGGATTTCACTATAAACTGCTTTCTCCCTCGCCCTTTTTGCCAGCACTCTACCCATTTTTTCTCCAAACTTATATGCTGTTTCTTTGTATTGTAGATACTTTTCAGCAATTTGATCGGCAATGATGGCATAGGCACTAGTTCTTTTTATAGTAAGATCCCTTTGGACCGCTTGTACTGTGCCTACTTCTGCGCCTTGCCTTATTAACTCTGCCAGCTTCTTCTCGACAATATAGACCTGCTCAAACTCCTGTCGGTGTTTAATCCACATCCTTTTGCGCTTAAATTTAGAGAAGCTTAGGATATCTCCACGTACTACTGATTTAAACGCGTCCCAAACTATCTCCTGTGCGGCCGTGCCTTTATTAATAACAAAAAATTCCTGAATTATTTTAGCTATGAACTGCCGGTACTCCTCATCCAAAAGCAATTTTCTATCAAAAGACCACTGTTGGAACTACACTTTTTCAGCCGTGTCTATAACCAAATCTAGTGTAATCCGAAACTAATTTGGGGTGAATTTCGATTTTAACGTTGGCCAACAATACAGATGAGGTAAAAAAAATAATCTAAATGGACAAATTTTGAGTGGGGGCGGAAAAAAAGGTGAAACCAGAATCGCTGGAATATTTTGAATTCCACACATCGTGCAGGCCGTGATCCACAATCAGGCCCCGGAGAGCATTAAAAACTAACTTCTTTCTTCCAGTATAGACATGATTAGATCTAACATTCACTCCTGCATAAAGATTGATAATAAAATCCCCGCACATTAACACTGGCAGCGTCCACTGTGCCAATTCCACATTCAGAAAATTAAAAAGTTCTGCATCATCCAAATTTGGCCCATAAACATTGCAAAGTGTAAACTTGTATTGGCCAATCCTGAACTCTGAAATAGCCCAGCGTCCCCATTTGTCAGCTGAAGTTTTAACACACTCCCTGAACCCCCTTTTTTTTAAAGTATCGCAACCCCTCTTTTAATACGAGTCTGTTTAGAACATACTACCAGCTCCATTCCCCAAATTTCTGAAATACCCTCTATTGGCCCAAGCAACATGCATTTCCTGCAAACACAGTATATCAATCTGCAGTATTTGCACTATTTTAGCTAGAACTTGTCGTTTCTTTGGGTCATTAAGGCCGCATATATTTAATGTGCAAATCTTTATTTTCCTAGCCATGAGCAGTATTAAAAAAAGCAGATTCAAAATAAGACATTTGATTTTCTTGAATTCGAATACCTTGCAACCACTTTCACGTGTTTTCATTCTTATAGCGCTTATCTGCTTTAAACCTTTTCTGTCTGCTGCTGTCTTTTTCACCCACCTCCACCAAGGTCCTGTGCCCAACCCATTCCCCACCCCATCATGCCACCAACCCCAACCCTCCAACCCCCCACCCTTCCTTCCCACCATATGAGGCCCAGGGACCATTGGTCCCTGCAATATATGGAGTGCTGTGCCCCCCCCCCCCTGCACCCCCCCTGGCAATTGACATCGAAACGTAAACTATTATCACCATATTTCGGGGAGAAAGTCCAGATGCCAGCTAAGAGGAAGAAAAAGAAGAAAAAAAAAAGAGGAGAAAAAAAACATTCTTACAATCACCAAAGGAGGCTTCTGCCCAATTTTCCCCTGTTTTTCACTACTTTATCACTTGCAACATCCCCCCTAAATAGAGTCCAGATAGTCTTTAGCTTGGATTTCTGACCAAATAAATATTGTTTGACCTTTCACCAGAACCTTGAGTTTTGCCGGATTCTGTAAGTAAACCACAGCCCCTTTTTTTGAAAGTCTGGTATCAATAGTCTTAAATGCCACCATTTTGAGACTGTGGCCTGACAGAAATCCGGTCTCACGAATAAACTGCAATCTTTAGCAGTAGCTTTCTTGTTTGGTCGTGCCAAAGCGTATATATCCTCTCGAGCTAAAAAGTTATTAAAGCAAACTAAGATTGCTCTAGGGAGGCTTTCTTCTCCTTGACGGGATTTCTTTACTGTAAAAGGAAACCGGTATGCCCTTTGGATTTCCCTTGACCAGTCCCAGGCTGTCAATTCGGGGAAAGCTTCCTTTAATAGTTCCATGACAAATTTACGCACATCCGAGCCCTCCTTCTCTGGAACCCCCAGAAAACGTAATTTTTTTCTGCGAGCTTGATTTTCCTTCTCCGACAGTTTATAGCTCAAATCATCACGATGAGCCTTCAGGGCGTCTAGCTCCGCTTTTTGTGCAACAGTATAGTTCTCTAGAGCTGAGATTCGGGCTTCTGCCTCCGTAACTCTTTCCGCCGTTTCTGTACCTATTTTTATTGCACGCCGTACGGCGTTCTTTACCTTGCTGCGTGTGGCCTGCATTCTGGTGTTCTCCGCTTTACTCTCAGCACTATGGCTCATCATAGTCTCATAAATAGTTGCCAGAGTAATCTCCTGTGGGTATGGTTTATCGGATACGGTTTTTACACCCTCTGTCAGTTAAATTTAGACCTCTAACTCCTTCTACAATTTCGCTAGGTGTTAGAGTGCTTCTGATGTTACCATTCGTGAACCTTTTTTCTTTTGCCTCTTAACTGTGGTAACACTGGTATTAGGAGAGGCCGTACCTCATCAAAGCTGCTATCTTCACTATAGTCCACCCAGTCCTTGCTTATATTCAATCCCTCGTCTGAGGATGCTTCAGACAATGAATAAAAGTTTTCGACCGATTCAGAGGTCCCTGTTCCCCCTTGTGCCCCCTCGCTAATAACCAATAACTATTTTCCAGTTACTTGATGACCCTGGTTGTCCTTTGTTATTTACTCTGAGTTTCCAAGGACTCCGTCTCCCATAATGCAGCTAACTTCACCATTTCGCCCAATTTGTTGCTGATCACCATTTAACTCTACCTCTGAGGCTAATTCTGCATGATTCAAAACTTCTTTTAGGTATAGTTGGTTGCTATTGCCACCCAATGAAACAATTTCATCATCCGCTTCCATAACGCCTTGCGTAAGATCCAAATTGCGCGCGTTCTGCTTTTCAAACATAGCAGGGAGAGTCTCACTGCCTTGCTTAGGTGCACGTAAAGTAGCAGCATTTTTCCCCCGGCTTTCATCTCCCCTTTTCAAATACACTTTAACACTTAGTTCCCTGGGTGCTAGGGGTATCAGAAACAGTCTCACCTTCTGTGTTTAGGCTTTCGATTACTTTCCCTCCTGTTTTTTCCATGATCACATCTGTGGCTTGCTCCTTAGTTTTATCGCTACGTGTGGTAACCTTTACCACCTCCTTTACTTTAGCAGGGGCTTTCAGTGGCATCCTTTTTTTCCTCGTGGCTCCTCCTCGACCTCGAATTACACCAAGCAGATACCCCAGTAAGCAAAAAGGAAGCTGCCAAAATGGAGCCATGTACTGAGTTAAAAGCCAGCTGCTCCGCATCTATTTCAGCACAGGTTTACCACGCTTAATCTTCTGCTTTAAGCCACACTCAAGCCGAGCGGACTGCCAGCACTGCCGCCGCCGCTGTTAATCCACTCCGCTCCGCCTTTTCCCAATGTCCCAACGTCCCCTCGCACAGGCAGAGACGGAGTTAAAGTTGGACCACAAAGCAGTTTTTCCCCCCTTTAAATAAGTCACAAATCTTTTCTTCCTTTGGCGTCTGTGATGCAAAAAGCTGATTTGTTATTACTGAAGCATTACCGCAGAATACAAAGCCGCTGCATCTGTACCAGACTCTAATCCTCCTGCGGTTCAAACCACGTCGGTCTACGCCCGCTGACAACACCACCCTGACAGCCGTAACAGCCGCTTCTGCATTAGCGTTTCTTGGGGTCCCGACTTCGGCAATATGGATTAAAGCCGCAAAAGAATCTTACAGATCAGGGACCTTCGTTATTCGATTTGAGGTTTTTGACCGATACAGCGCTCCTCTCCTCTCCCTGAACCTCTCCTCTCCCTGAAACGCTACAAATCAATGACCAGGAGAGAGAAGGTCCGAGCTGCCTACACAGCCCACGCCACGGCCGCCATCTTGCCCCTCTAGGTCAGTAACATTACTAATCAATCAATCAAAGCATTTGTAAAGCACACTACTTACCCGTGAGGGTCTCAAGGCGCTGGGGGTAGAAGGTGCTGCTACTGCTCGAAAAGCCAGGTCTTGAGGAGTCTTCTGAAGGTCAGCAGGTCTTGGGTCTGTTGTAGGTGGATGGGGAGGTTGTTCCAGGTCTTGGCGGCGAGGTGGGAGAACGACCTGCCGCCGGAGGTCGCTGTTCGGATGAGGGGGGACTGTGGCGAGGTCGGCGGAGTGGAGCTGGCGGGTGGGGTTGTAGGATGCACAGTCGTCTGTTGCGGTACACTGGTCCGGTGTTGTGGAGTGCCTTGTGTGCGTGGGTGAGGAGCTTAAAGGTGATACACTTGTTGACAGGGAGCCAGTGCAGGTCTCTCGTGGGGTGTGATGTGGCTGCGGCGAGGGATGTCAAGGATCAGGCGCGCAGAGGTGTTCTGGATGCTTTGAAGCAGTTTTAGGAGTTTGGCCGAGGCTCCTGCGTAGAGGGCGTTTCCATAGTCCAACCTGCTGTTGACGAGGACAGAGGGGACCGTTCTTCTGGTATTGGTGGGGATCCACTTGTAGATCTTGCAGAGCATATGCGGAGGGTGTTGAAGCAGGAGGAGGAGATTGCATTGACCTGCTTAGTCATGAAGAGGGTAGAGTCAAGGATGACCCCTAGGTTGCATGCATGGTCGGTGGGTGTTGGAGCAGTTCCCAGTGCGGTCGGCCACCAGGAGTCGTCCCAGGCCGAAGGCGTAAGAGATGATGTTGAGGTTGTGCAGTCGGGCGACGTGGGCGAGCGTTGCAATGTAGATGTTGAACAGCGTAGGGATGAGCCCTGGGGTACACCGCAGATTATCTCTGTGGCTTTGGCGCGGAAGGGGGGAGGCGGACGCTCTGTGTTCTGCCGGACAGGAAGGAGGTGGTCCAGTCCAGGGCCTTCTCTTAGATACCAAGTAATACACAATCGCCTGGTCACAAATTTAATGCTTTTTTTTAATTCTCAGCAAAATTTGAGCTTCCAAAAAATTAGACAGCTCACGTGTTATTTCACTTATTTTAAACAAATTTGAAATAAGACATTCCTTCATTTCTGATAAGAGGTTTTTAACACATTCTAACAAAGGGTGTAAACACATTGTGCTAAACAAATCATAATTCAAAACAATTTCATACATTGATCAAATCATTACAGTTCATTCTGTTATAACTACATAAACATCATATAAAGGTACACCAGACTCAGTTGTGTATCAGTCCTGTCTGCTTATTTCTTAATATTTTTTAGGACTGATTTTCACCATAGGGATTGTTTTAACCTAGTGTGCCCAAGTAGGACACCCTTTCGTTTTCTGCCCTTGGCGAATGAAGTGACGAATCTGATCGGAAAAGCCGACGCGTTTCCAAACCCGGCCCAATTGTTCGGGTTTTTCCTCAGGGCAAACCTGGGTACCTAACGGATTAAAAATTAAAATTTTAGTGCCTTCTCCTAATTATCTTTTTATGTTGATATGCTACAACTTTGTGGCGCATAGATTTACCTTCATGTTCCAGCGCCGCTTTGGCGTGTGCACTCTTGATGTCGAGACTTTTTGCTTCCTATGTTGGTGAAAAGGGACATGAACTTGTCACCTTGTTTATAACAAACTGGGCATTTCTTGAATTCTGTGTTGTATGCTCAGGACTTACTTGTGATACTTGTTGTAGGGAGCTCGTGGTACAGACCGATCCTATGTTACCAGACGGTCTGAGGGAACCACCCTTCTGTTTGTAAAAAATATTGAACATGTTTTAATTATACCTGCATATCGGTTTTAGTTTACTGACAAGCTAAAATACTTTGCGGGAACTTTTAGATGAAGCGAGCTCTTACTTGTATGTGCCGTTGTTAGTTCATATTACTGTGTATTGGCGCGTCTTCGTAAATAAATTACTCTGCCGCCTTCACTGATTTTTGCTGAAAGGAGTTTAAAAACACTGTGTTAAGAGCGTACGCGTTTACCTACGGACATTAGTTAAAACTCTGAGGGCCGGTTAGCAGCTCACCTTGTATCTTATTGTTTGACTCAGTAATGCTCGCTCCTGCTGGTTAACGTTCCGCCATGTCTCTGCTGTTTGTCTGTGTGTGAATCACCTTATAGGTCATGTGACTTTACCTGTCCCTTTGGTTTCTGGGAGTTGTAGTTCATGGAAAATCACTGCGATCGGATATACGGGTGGAACCCATTAGATTGGGGCTTTTGTCCTGCTTATACAATGCCACGGAATTTAATCACGAAAGTGCCGGTGCTGTGTACAAGAGGATCAGTAAATGTTCCTATGAAGTTCTGAGAGTTCGTTCATTCCATCACTCGCACAGTTGAACTTTAAGATCAAGTATGCTTCTCTTTGCAACAGTAATCTCTCCACATCTCCTCCTTGTGGAGGGGTCTTTATGCCGGACAGAACAGTCCACTTAGATACCGGCATCGTGGAGGCGTGTGCGGTCGCAGACCGTGTCGAAGGCAGCTGATAGGTCCAGGAGGATGAGGGCTGCGATTTCTCCGTTGTCTAGCAGCAGAGTCCTGATGTCCTCGGTGGCGGCGATGAGGGCAGTTTCGGTGCTGTGGCTGCTGCGGAACCCGGACTGGGTCGGGTCCCGGATGCTGTTCTCCTTGAGGTAGCGGGTCAGGTGTTTGTTGGCGGTCTTCTCGATGACTAGGTTTGTGATAGCTTCGTACAGTGCAAGGTTTCCCCCATACAAATGCTCATAAGTGTTCTAATGCCCATATGCATGCTAGAATTTAATTTCTAACACACAATATTTCTCATTGGTAGGTGATAATGCCCGTGACGCATAAGCAACAATGCATTTTTTTACCTTCTTGATTGATGTGAGAGAGCACGCCACTTAACCCCTTGTTGCTAGCATCCACAGTAATACAATTGTCAAGTTCAGCATCAAAACTGCACAAGGCTGATGCATGGGCAATTGCTTTGTTTATATCCTCAGATTACTTGCCACACTCCTCACTCCCAAAAAACATATTTTTATTATTTAGTAATTGTCTAATTCCAAAAATTCTCCTCCAATTGTTGCACACAATTGGAGTAGAACTCTACTTACTCAATAAAGGATTGTACTTCATCCTTGTTCTTGGGATGGGGAGCATTAACAATGCAGTCTATTAACTCTGGTTTCGTAGAAACCCCTTCACCACTAATAACATGTCCTAAATACGTAATGGACTTCACTGCAAATTTGCGCTTTGTGTTCAACTGTCACTACTTTTTTTGTTTTCCAACTTACTCAAAACATCCGTCAATCACGTTCTTCCCTATCTTTGCCAAAGATTAACATGTCATCTTGAAAACAATGCAGTTTATCATGTTTCCCAAAAAGCGGATGCAAAAACCTTTGAAAAATGACCACGGCAGAGGCTATACCATAAGGAAATCACTTGTATTGAAAACAACTTGATGGGGTTATAAATGCAGTAAGAACTTTACTTTCCTCACTCAAGGCTATCTGATCTGCTGCAGATAAATCAATGGTAGAAAACCAATTAGCATCTTTATTGAGAGTCAACATTTCCGAAAGTTTTGGTAGAAGAAACCTGTCAACAATTGTATTATTTAAATGGCGTAAATCGATACATATCCTTAATTTACCATTACTGCGTTGGGCAATGACTATTGGAGAAATCCATTGTGAGGACTCAATAGGTTCAATAATGTCTGCTTTAACTAGCATCTCTAATCCCAATTCTACCTCCTTTCTAAGTAACACAGGAATATGCCTCACTTTATGAAGCTCAGGACAAGTATCTGGTTTCAAAACAACGTGGTGTTCGAAATCTTTGATTTTACCAATTTCCTTATGGAATACCTTGGGAAACTTGTTCAGGATATCCTCACCTAGTTCCACAATGTCCTCTAAAATCATAACTAGATCTGCACTCTTTGGGTTGAGAATTATTCCTAAGTTACCTTGGTCTTTCCATCCTAAAACAGCCGGGCCTTTTTTTGCTACATAGTTTCCCATAAGATTACCTTTCTTTCAATGTGAATAACAATTTACAGAAACCCACCATATCAATTTTCTCTCCAGAAAACCGTTCGAGTGAATGTCTGGTGGAAGTTAATTTTGCACTAATTTTTTAACAAATACGCCATTCCAGGTTTCTTCATCCATAATGGTGTAAGGTGACCCTAAGTCTGCGTACATTTGTATTGTAACCCCAACTAATGACAGAGCACAGGGGTTTCTTCTTATCAACTTTCTTATCATTAATTTTGAGAACAATCAATTCGTTAGAATCATAACCTTTTAAAACATTATGCTCCAACAGATTGTGGAAAGACATTTTTTTAACTAAATGTTCCTCATCACTAGAACTGGATATATCCCTGTCCACACATTTTACCTTAACATTCTTCCTTCTCTTACACACCTGGGCAAAATGGCCTACAATATTACACTTAGAACATTTCTACTTGATAAAGGGTCAAAATCTACTGGAGGCTAAATAAGGACTGCCATTGCATAGATAACATCTAATGTTACTTTTTCAAGTCCGTAGCCCTTCCTCGCTACGCCTGGATGAGATCGACTGGTTTTTCGCGGGATGTCCAAAACACCCTCATGAACATGCCCTTTGATGGCAGTCGCCTTTTTGGCAACAAAGCGGACAACGCTCTAGAGTGTTTCAAGGACTCACTCGCTACGGCCAAGTCCTTGGACCTCTCCAGCCGTCCTGCGCAGTCTGTTTTTTGCCTCTTTCGTGGCTACGGAAGGGGTGCCCCGCTACGTCTCTCCCAGAGCCACAGGCCACAGCAGGTTTCCCAATCTTCTCGCAGCCGGGGACGTAGGAACCACCGTTGTGGTTCAGTGGGCCATTGGGCAGGCCAGTCCACAACCCCCTCTTCCCCTCTGCAGCCGCCTTCCAACCTTCCTAGTCCGACTTTTCTGGCCCATCAAACGCAAGTGGGCGACAGGATCCGCCATTATCTTCCCCATCGGCGCACCATCACATCGGACAGGTGGGTTTTGCAAATAGTCTGAAGGGGCTACTCCGTCCTTTTCGAGACTACCCCTCCAGCCATGCCACCTTAATACCACTGCATTTGGAGGCTCACCTGGGCCTACTTGAACAGGAAGATATGGCTCGCTTGGCCAAGGGAGCCATAGAGCATCTTCCTGTCCTAGAAGTAGATCGTACTGGTTACTCCCACTAATTTCTGGTCCCCAAGAAGGACATTCGCTTGTGTCCTTTCTTGGATCTCAGGAACGTCAACCGCTTCTTCCGGAAGAAGTTCAAGATGTTGACGCTCGCTCAGGCCTTGTCTGCCCTTGACCCAGAAGACTGGATGATAGAGTTGGACTTGCAGGATACTTATTTTCACAACCCCGTCGTGCCTGCCCCCGGCGTTACCTGCGGTTAATGGTAGGCCATGAGCACTTTCAATTTACAGTGCTACCCTTTTGCCTTATTAGCCCCACACAGGTGTTCAACAAAGTGATGGCGGTGGTCGCGGCTCACCTGCGCAGATCAGGGGGTTTCAGTCTTCCCCTATCTCGACGACTGGCTTCTGAAGGTGGGCTTGCCCCAGATTGTTGTCTCCCACCTCCAGACTACGGCTGACCTCCTGCATTTCCTGGGGTTCTCCACCAATGTGCTGAAGTCACATCTGATTCCCTCTCAGAAGCTCCTCTTAATCAAAGCGGTTCTGTACAAGGTGCGGTGTTTGGTTTATCCACTCGAATAGCGAGTAGGGGATAATCAGGCTATGATTCTGATCCTTCAGTCTCTATCCCGGGTTTCGTTAAGGATGACCCTGAGGCTGCTGGGCCTCATGGCCTCCGGCATCCTGCTGGTCGATCATGCCAGGTGGCATATGCTGGCTCTGCAGTGGGACCTGAAGTTCCAGCGGGCACCGCATCAGGGGAATCTGTCGGATTGCGTCCAGACGGCACTGCATGGGGAGTTAGATCTATATGCCACCGAAGAGAACGCGCAATGTCAGCAATTCTGCATGTTTGAATTTCCAAGGTGGCACTCGCTAGGCGGCGCCTTTCATCACGAGTGGAGTTGTGGTCTGTTGTACGCCTTTCCGCCTTTACCACTTCTGCTTGGAGTGCTGAAGATCAGGCATGACCGGGCCCAAGTCATTCTTGTGGCTCCGGATTGGGCATGAAGAGTCTGGTATCCTGACCTACTCAACACAGCCATCGATCCTATGACCAGTCTGCCTCTTCGGGAGGATCTTCTGTCGCAGCAACAGGGGATGGTCCTCCACCCGAACCTGTCCAGCCTCCACCTCCTTGCATGGAGATTGCATGGCGGCAGTTGACGTCTTTTGACCTCCCTCCCGAAGTTTGTGATGTAATCTTGGCAGCCAGGCGTACCGCCACTAAACTGTATACACCTGACAGTGGAGCAAATTTGTGGCATGGTGCACAGCAAAAGCCGTGGATCCTTTCTCTGCCCCTCTTTGAGGTCCTCCTTTCTTTGGCCCAGCAGGGCTCTGCTCTGGGCATTATCAAGGGCGATCTCTTGGCCATCTCTGCCTTCTTTCGGCTTCCAGATCAGCCTTCTCTCTTCAGGTCCCGGGTTGTTAATTGTTGCTTGAAAGGCATAACTCCTCTTTCCTCCAATTCCCTTCATTATCCCTCAGTGGGACTTGAATCCAGTTTTAACCTTTTTAATGTGCCCTCCCTTTGAGCTGCTTCACAACTGTCCTTTGAGGCTTCTGACGCTTAAAACTTCATTCCTTGTAGCAATCACATCTGCCAAAAGAGTGAAGAGAAAATATTTTGTCCAAAACTTGGCCCGTGCCTGAAGCCCGAGGAGAGGGGATGCTCTATGTGGTACACAGGGCTAAGTGAGCCTGACAGTCTGTCAGTATTGGCCCTGTGTCAAAAATAGCAGCAATTTGCATGGCACAAAAGGAACAACCTGATAGTTATTGGCCCTCTGTGCCCAGACACCTTATTCGCCAAGATTCAAATTTTTACCTAAAGTCCAAATTACACACTATATCACACCCAGGTGTCATACGTACCATCTTTGTAACACACAGTGGTCCTAGCCAAAAAAGAAACACCCTTACACTTCTTTCAGACACTGCCAGTGCTAGGAAATTATCAGTCCCTAGGAAAACTCCATTAACTAAAAAATAAGATGAAGGCGGTGACCCTATATCACACCCAGGGCCTATGCGTACCCTCTGTGTAACGCTCAGCGGTCTAAGCAAAATAAATAGGCGACTGTAGGAACATGCCCCTTTTTGCATGAAAAAGTGAAACACTGATTATCAATATCGTATGACGAAATAAATATTTTTTTGAAACATACAATAAATGTAAGGAACACTCAGCGTGCCAAGTAATCAATCTAAAGCATCAGTTAATGTCAAAAAGGAAGGGAGCGCCAAAAGTATCCAGATGCAATATATTTATTCCATATATTTAAGATTGAGAACAGTTAATGCATTTGCAATAGTAGTAAGGTTGCAAGGAAAAGGAAAGTTCTGGGATGGTTGTGTTCGTGGTGGGGCAGGGATAGTTGGAAGTCACTGGTTAGAGGATACATAATATTTCATAGATTGCAACATCAGACTGGTAAAGAAAACCAGTTATACAGGACCTGTCCTTTGTCAATTCTTTAGATCAGTTATACAGTATAATCAAGCATTAATGCATCATCAAGCAATGGCGAAGGGAGAGGAAAAAGGTACAGGTTCCATGTGGGTTGATGGTGTCTGCGTTTCGACTCAGCTAACGCATAGAGGGTGACTTGTACCTCTGCTGCGAGTCTTCAGGGGACGGGGGGCAACCTGGGGGTGAGAGAGAGTAACTTAGTATTAATTGGCGCAAGACTCCCACTTCAAAAAGTAAATGAGGCACGGTCTAATACAGACCTAATCATGATGCCACATTGGCATCTCAAGTATAGCAACAAAGGAAATGTACTAGTTAGTCCTGACAGGGTATGCTGTGGAAAGAGAATCCTGAATTAATGAAACATCCGAGTCTGCATGGTGACACAAGGTATGTAGTCACTCAGATAATTCACTCACCCAAAGAAGTGAGCTGAATTCCACGCAGAGGCCATCCAGCCACATGGGACCTGTACCTTTTTCCTCTCCCTGCCCCTATTGACTTCTACCTACCCCTTCCCCACTACGAGCACAACCATCCCAGAACTTTATTTTTCCTTTTCCTTACAACCTTACTACTATTGCAAATGCATTAACTGTTCTCAATCTTAAATATATGGAATACATATATTGCATCTGGATACTTTTGGCGCTCCCTTCCTTTTTTACATTAACTGAATGCTTTATATTGATTTCTTGGCACGCTGTGGTCTTTCTAAACAGTGTTCCTTACATTTATTGTAGGTTTCAAAAAATGTATTTTATCATATGCTATTGATAATCAGCCTCAGCCCCACAGATTAAATAGAACTTTTAATCAATCATGGCATCTGCTCTTCAGTCTTGTACAGATGTGAATCTGTTTGGGCAGAGGTTCTTCTCCTTCAGCAGCAGTCTGGCTCGATAAACCAACCTCTCCTGGCTGGCTCGCCAAAATGTTACTTGGAAATTAATTTACTTTGAAAAAATGAAGACTCAAGAGGCGTTTAGCAAAATAGGAGCAAGTTAGTTTAATTAAGCACTGCGGCCAGGAGAGCAGCAACAGAGTTGTCTGAAGACTGTCTCGATGTAGAGGTTGTGGCTGTCTTTTTATACAGTTCATGAAGTACAATAAACCCATTACAAATGTGTTTACAGCACTTCTATCAAGGCTTACCCATGAACCATAAATTCACCCATCTGAAAACGGTTCGCAGATGGTTCTTCACTTCGTGGAAACTTAATGTGGCCCTCTGTGTGGGTGCAGACATCTAGACTGAGTAGCGCATGATCGCTGCTGCGGTGTGCATGATCGCTGTTGCGTTGTGCATGCTGTGTTCTGATTTGCTGAGTGCTCCTAACCACATGTGGCATCTGACTTTGTGGTATTTTGAGAACTCGCACCTTTGGCCAAATGTGTTTTATTGGGGCCAATTTCCTCCTTGTCATGTAGCTGCCTTTCAGTGGGATCAATCTAGGTTTTCCCAGCTCACGCATTCCCTGGACTAATTGTAACCCCACCTGTTGCCTATCAATCGGCAGACTTGGATGTGGGTCGCAGGGCCTAACTGACCACGTATCTCTGGATTGATGGGGAGGCCCGCTTTAGTGAATTTGTCAGCAGTGACACAAGTTCAATCTTACGTGTACATATAACAAGGTGGTTATTGATTTCACATTTACCAACATTCCCATGACATATATTGACATTGTTTTTACCGGTCTTAACATTTCCGTGTACATATTTCACAGCGTACATAAACATTACATTTACGAATATTGACATGGTTGCGTATACATTTACTATGGCGCACGTTGACCTCTCATTCACCGATACTAACAGTTAAAAGGCAAGCGTGTCCGAATGCATCCCTGCTGTATGCCTCTATTTGTGTAATACATTCAGCCATGTTAAGGACCGCCCCAATAGCAGTTTTAGTGTAAAGAGTATATTGCCATCGGTATAGCATAGTGGGTACCCCACTTAGTGACTTCTGGTTTATGTCATTGAGCGTAGCACTATAATATAAGAAACAAGGGGGGAATATATTTGTGACTAGAGTTGTAGGCCTAATAAAACGAAATACAATTTTCTCCTGCTCAGCTCTCGATTTCTCTCAATAGTATCGTGGCTTTCTTGAAAATAGGATGAAGTATAGAGCCTCTCTGGGCCTGGTGCCTGTTGGCATGCCCCTTTGTATCGCTGAAAAAATCCAGACGCTCCAGTAGTGTGCGTCTGTCTTGTAGAGAGATCCATGAATGCTGTTTGAGCATGTGGTCCCAGCTTAGTAGTGTGTAGCGTCACTAGATTGCATGATTAGAGTGCTAGGAGACTGGCTTTTGTCAAAATTAGAGATTCACAGTCCTGTACTGGAGCTTTTTTTTATATGTTCCATTGTGTGCATCAAGCCTACCCATTTACCAGGCTGTTTGCTGGCTGTCTAGTCGGTTTAAGATTGACTGAATTTGGATTAGTCTTTTTGTCTTGTCACTTTATGGATTTGCAACTACTTTTGGTCAATTAATTTTTTAAAATCCCTACATCAGTCTATGATCAGTACATTTTTCTTGCATGTTTTAAATTGAGTAACGTTTAGTGTTACTCTTACTCGTTTTAGTAAAAAAAATTGGTTGCTTTGAGTTCTCAAGGGCTAGTAAATTGAGTTGTAAACCTAGGCTTTTAATGGTAAGACTTTCTACTGCTCCTAGTGTTCGAGCACCTTGGGTTGACTGAGTGATTAAGTTTTGATCTATCACACGTTACATTGATTCAGGAGGAGTATTGGAATTTTGGAAGTGTTATAGCGGTTCAGATGTATTTCTTCAGTTTCTAGTCTTCAAATTTAGTTACACAAGACTGCGACTGAGTCTCTTCATGCCGATTTAAAGATGTAATCTTTCCAACTGACTTTTAATGTTTGACGCCAAAGTATGATGCCAAGTATGATGACACAAGTTGCAAGAGTCTACTCCACTGGACAAACTCGAGTGGTTTTGACCACCCTCGCCCAGGGTTTGAATAATTGAATTAGAAGGATCTGCATCGAGCCTCCCAGCGAAATGGACACAGCTTGGAGACCAAATGCAAGGAAGAAGCGTCCTAGGTACTTATGTAGCTCTCCTTACTAGAGAGCCCTTTGCCCGGATGTGGGACTGTACCATGAAGGGCGTTAGTGAGATTGTTTCTTTTGTTCCTTTGGATGCTTGAATTGGGAGGATCCTTGAATTAGAAGGATCCTCTGCATCGATCCATCCACATGGACATAGATTGTAAATCATCCTGCGAAAGAAAGAAGCGTCCTAGGTTCTTCTGTAGCTCTCCTTACTAGAGAGCCCTTTGCCCGGATGTGGGACTGTACCATGAAGGGCCTTAGTGAGATTGTTTCTTTTGGTCCTTCGTTCATTTTGGGAAACGCTAGTTATTTTGGAAGATACCTACCGGCAGCAGCGGCAGCTCAGGGGGACACGCGCGTAGGAGAATCACGCTCCCCATAATCCAGCGGGGCTCAGTGACGCCCAGGGGGGACACGCCTACCTCTGTGGTATATAGGACGTCTAGCCCCGCCTCGCAGGTCGCGCCGGGCCAAGGGAGGGCCCTTTTAAGCCCGGAAAAGGACGGGACGGGCCACCCCGCTGTATCATAAGGTTAGTGCCCTACATTAGATCCCAGGTGTGATATATACTGCATGTTAACATAATAGAATAATACCCCGTCCTTAGCAAACATGGCGGCCATGCCGGAAGAAGGAACAGCAGGAAGGAAATCTACTGGGGGCTCACTTATGGGCACATTAGATAATTTCCTCTTTAGGGTCTCATCAGCTTTGGCCAAGGATATAGAACTCACTGAGAAAAGACTTTCCTTGGATACAGCTTTTGACAAAAGATCTTCCCTGGGCCCCCTAGCAAGGGCTAGATCGCCAACAAGCCTACAAGCTGACTCTCAGGGGGCGCTGCCTCCGTCTGGAGTGGAGGCGAGAACCCGATCATCTCACCCTGTGATTATTCTGGATACATGTTAGATCTCTCCCAGGAGCAGGGGTCACGACAGTGATGCAGATAGAGCCCCATCCCCGAATATAAAAACTCGGTCTGCATGCCAAGCAAAATAAGGACTGACACAGCAGAATGGGGGGGAAAGGCACAGCAAAAAGAAAGCGCCCTGGGGCCCAAACTCATGATCTGGTGGTAATCCCACCTAGTTCTACCCAACCTGAACTGCTGGGCAAAGATGGTCATGGTAGCCACTTGGAAATGGCCGGGGAGGAAGCTGACGTGGACTTGGGCCCTCTGTTCTGGAAAAGACTGGAGTGGACTTGTAAGAAGATATGCCACCCAATACACGACCGGCTGGACTCCATAGAAAATAGATTGGTGTGTCTTGAACTTTCACTTGCACAAGTCCAAAAACAAACAGGACAAAGGGACAGTGCCACAATTGGTCGGCCGAAAACACCTGCAGCTCCTAGCATAACTGATTCTAGTATTTGGTGTTGTGAGAGCTGGGAGGGGGGGACAATGTTATCCAGTCTGGTAAAGGGGTGCCCCTTGCTATCCCTCGGCCTCATGTTCTGGCAGGGGGTGGGAGTGTAGCACAGACTAATAAAACTCCCCAGGACAAAACAGTAACCCATGTCTTACCCCCGGACATAAACAAGACAGGGGCTGGCACATTAACCGGGAGTAATAGGCTAACCCAGGGAGATGGTGGCAGTAGGGATGCTAGACAGCAAAATATGCGTCCTTTACCAATGGTACACATTGATACCCCCTTACCTTTCATTGATCTTCCTCCCCAATCAGCCCCATTTGTGGTAGTTCTGGTTGGGGTTCCACCAGTCGTTCAGGGGAAGCGGGAATCTTATCCAGACCTTAAGCACAAGTGTATCTTTTGGCTTAATAGGTTTCAGCCATTGCCAATTAGTATGCGAGCGGAGATCCTGGGTGTTAGGAGAGTTAACTGGATAGGAAGAGGATGTAAGACCGTGGCAGGGGACGGTATTACTATTAATTTTAGAGACTAGAGATGTGTTAATCACATTTGTAACTGGCCACAAAAAGATCTCTCCTCTGGGATCCAAGCACTCCCCCTGGCTTATTTTTATGGCCCCCCAGTTTCCTTCGATAAGGATATTTTCCCACAGGGTACTATACCAAACCCCTGTCCATTGGGGAACTTAAGGCTGTTTAACAGATTCCAGGCTCTGTCGGAATTGGGGGACTGTGACTGACATCATGCACACCCAAGGCCCGCTCCTTGCAGTAGAGTAGGGGGAATTGGGGAGGCGGTTGATCTGAGGCTAGGGCTAGTGCTCGCACAGGGCAATAGGCATGTGGAGGGGGATGATGGTGGACAAAATGTTGTGTGCTGTAAATGTAGAGGTGGATAAAGAGGTTCGCCCTTTGGAAAGTCTTGTTTCTGCATACCAAGGCCCTAGTGACTCTCTTGTAGGGGGAGGCATGAGCCCAATTTTTAATGGGCCAGTATGTCCGACATCCCTAATTTCATGGAACGTGGCGGGCGTGGGGACAAAACTCAATTCGCCTGTCTGGCTGGAATTTATTGATCAATTTGATGTTTGCCTGTTTCAGGAGGTCTGGGCGGTTGATCTCGTATTTAAAGTGGGATATTTGAATTTTTTTGTTCCAGCTGTAAAAAACCACCGGGGGGCGTCCTATGGGGGGGCCTGGTGATATGGGTTAGGCAGAGTCTTAAATGTCATATTCAGTTGCTCCCTGTGACGTGTAGCGATATTCTTGCCTTTAGACTCAGCTTCCAAGAAATAATTGACATCTATAATGTCTACGCAAGGGGGCTTCCAGGTGGCAAGAAATCTGATGATGTTACAGAATTGGATATATTGCTGCAGGTGACTCCCCCCAATATATTGCCACTGATCGCGGGGGATTTCAACACCAAGTTTGAACCCCTTGGTCTGGATGATACGCAGCAATCAGAGGACGAGGATGCTAGGTGGGGAGTTCCTCAACTGGGTATCGAACCTATAAAGAAATGGACAGATGCCGCGATACAGATGAAGGGCCTCTGTATGGGGAATCAGTTGAGGGATGCCAATGGGCGCACATTGTCAGACAAGATGGGAAAGGAAACTTTTGATAATGGTGTAAGGGCAAGTAATATTATTACTTACTTGTCCCACTTAAGCTGTGGTCTACACTTCTTGACATGGAGGTAGTAGTTCGTGTTGAGTGACCACAATCCCCTAGCCGTGGTGTTTAATCTGGGACTACACAAAGTGAATGTGGCCACTGGGGGAACAATTCTCCCTGATTTGGTATTGTCAAACGACGAGCGTCATCTTAAGTGGTGCCAGGTTGCGGGATACCAGGAAATCATTGCTGACATTAAGGTAGATCTGGAAGGAGCATTAGCATCTATGGAAGAGGCCTCCTTGTGTCGACCTTCCCATAAACGTCTGATAGAGGCTCACGACAGGTTGTTTGCCAAACTGAAATTATATTTTTGTAAACCTAGCTTAGGTAATAGAACCCAAACTAGAAAAGCGGAGAGCTGGTATGATGGCTCTTGTCGCCAAGCTAGGGGAGAGCTAGGCCAGGCATTAAAGACTAAAGATCTAAGCAAAATAAAGGTGGCCCGTGCAAACTATAGACATAAGCAACATATAACAAAAAAGGATTGGGAGAAGAGTAGGTGGCAAGACCTCAAAATGGCGTGTAAGGCTAAAAACTCCAAACTCTTTTGGAACATTTTTAAATGGGATAGGGGATGGCACCGAGAGAGCCCTCACAATGTTGATCGAAACTCATGGGTCGATTACTTTAGGCCCCAATATGCTAGTAGTGTAGCTGGTAATAGCGAGGGGACGTTTGTCCATACTTTTTACAATGAGGCCGCCTTCACTGTAGGAGAAGTGGATAGGGCACTAGACCTAGTCAATGAGGGACGTGCTACAGGCATGGGCTGTGTCCCCGCCGACCTGTTTTTAAATAGAGGCCGCTGGTGGATTTATATTCTGTATGTGGCAAATGCCATAGCCCAAGGGATGGAAGTACCTAAATCATGGAAAGGTACAGAAATAGTGCCAGTGTATAAAAAAGGGGATAAGTCGATAGCAGGTAACTATATGCCAATAAGCCTGATCGACTCTATCCAAAAAATTGTGGGGAGGCTTGTATTGGGAAAAATCCGGATGATAACATTAGGAGTCACCTCCAGGCTGGCTTTCACCCGAATACAAGCACCATAGATCAGGTCTTTTGGTTTATTATGTTATACTGGCGTACTGTAGTTCTGGAGAAAGGCACCCTGTATGCCGTCTTTGTCGGTCTAAAGGCAGCTTTTGATCTTGTTCTACGTAATATCTTGTGGCAAGTTCTTGCAGGGCTAGGGATGGCACCTGAGCTGTTGAGCCTAATTGTCTGCTTACATGAGGATACGTTCGCTCGGGTTCAGTGGGGTCGTCGGGGAGAGGTTACGGAAACCTTCCCTGTTGAGAGGGGAGTGAGGCAAGGTTGCGTCATGGCGGAGTTCCTCTCCCTGATCCCGACTGATGCCCCTGCGATGTGTGGCGAGCGGGTCCCGATCCTCATGTTCGCGGACGACACCCTGATAGTGTCTAAAGCTCCATGTGGGCTCCAGCGCGCCTTAAAGCGCTTTGAAGATTTTTGTCTGGAGAAAGGCCTTGAAATAAATACGGCAAAGACAAAGTTTATGGTTCTTGGTGGAAGCACATCCTTTGGCTCTGCTAGACCTTTCAGAGGGATGATATATATGAATGGCTCCCCGTTGGAGCGGGTTGATGCCTTTACCTATCTGGGGGTTACCCTCCAGAGAGATCTGGGGTGGAGCATCCAATTAAACATTGCAGTGTTAAAACACCGCCAGCAGGCTGGCATTCTTCTGAAAAGGTTCAACTCCTCAACAAACGAAACCCATTAGCCCATTATTGGAAGTCTATGGGATGAAGGTATTAAGTGCGGCCCTTTATGGTGCCGAACTTTGGGGGTTTCAGAATTTGAGAAATCTGACGCTAGCGGAAAATGAATTTCTGCGAAAAGCAGCTAGCGTTACTACAAGTACCCCATTAACACCTCTTACGTGGGATCTTGGGAAAAAAAGCGGTACAAGATCTTGCCTTCCTGCGGCCTTTGTTGTACTGGCGCTGTCTATGGACCACAGATGAGCTACAGCACTATGCACAGGGACTGCGGGAAATAATGGCTAAGGATGTCAGTCAAAAAATACATTGGCTGAAGACCATCCGGACCCTATTAACCAGATTGGGAATGAGGGAGCTATGGGATGACCCAGTAAATGCTGCATTCCCCTCCAAGAAAATCATGAAAGGAAAGTATTGGGAGATGGTGAATGCAGAAGTTTGCACAAAGGGCCTCTCCTCACACTTAACAGGTCGTTTTCTGGAGTTAAAGGCCCAACCGAAGCTGGAAATATATTGGGATGCCATAGAGAAACAGCTGGACTGCAAACTCTATTTTCAGCTTAGAATAGGCTGCCTTCCAGTTAGATCTTTTACAGCTAAATGGGCAGGTGAAAATGGCAAGGATAAATGCCCTAAGTGTGGGGAGGAACGAGAGACAATAAGCCATCTCCTTGTTTTCTGTCCCTTGTATTCTGCCCCCAGAGCTATGTGGGTTAAGCCAATTTGTAAGCTGCTTGGCATACGCAGATATGCAGAGGCTTTAAGAATCCTATGTACAGACCCTAGTCCGCCAATTGCTATTGCACTGGCTAAATTTTAGAAATGGGCATGGGTAATTAAATGCGAGTAATTGTGGCTGAAACCTGAATATTAAGTATTTATCACAGTTAATAAGTTGAAAACTACGGGGATGCTCTATTTGTATGAACTTCGTGCAATATACCCTGGACTGTATGAAAAATGATGGACTTTTTAGTATTTTATGGAATTGTAAAAATGAAATTCGGCAATAGTTTACAGTAGTTTAATCCTGTCTTAATATTTATTGTATTGTTTTTAATGGATTTTATATTGAAAAACTGTGGATTTTATGTATGCTTATATGACTTAATTGTCGAATAACGTTTTGAATGCTTAAATCCTTTGGATGCTTGAATTGGGAGGATCCTTGAATTAGAAGGATCCTCTGCATCGATCCATCCACATGGACACAGCTTGGAGACAAGGAAGAAGCGTCCTAGGTTCTTCTGTAGATCTCCTTACTAGAGCCCTTCGCCTGGGTGTGGGACTATGCCATGAAGGGCCTTAGTGAGATTTTTTCATTTGTTCCTCTGGATGTTTGAATTAGAAGTATCCTCGGCATCGATCCATCCACGTGGACACAGCTTGTAGACCATCCTCTGCAAGGAAGAAGCGTCCTAGGTTCTTCTGTAGATCTCCCTACTAGAGAGCCCTTTGGCCAGCTTGGGAATGTACCATGAAGGGCGTTAGTGAGATTGTTCCTGGGCCCTGGGCTCTATCAAACTCTTACATTGGAGTTTTTTTTAAGTATTCCTCTACAGACCCTCGAGGTGTGCACCTGCCATCTATTCTGCAGGCTTAAAGTCTGGGGGCCTGAAAATCCTCAACCTTTCTGTGTGCTGTTACTGCACCTCAGATGGGCAACTGTTTCTCAATTTCCTTTTTATCTTTAAGACCTTGGTGTTTTAAGATGCTGAAGTTTCTTTTGTTTGTGAGAACCTATCACAGTTCGTCGAATCTTAATCATAATTGCAATCAAAACTATCACCCATATTGTGATCTGAGACTTTAGGGGAAGGTTAGCAGTAATACTAGCAAGTTCTACAAAACGCATCTAACTAAAAACAAACTAAATGGGCAGTAAAAAAAATCTGAATGGTTTGGGGTAGAACGAAAGGGGTTTTAAGAGACCGCACTATTATGAATGATACAGGTTTGGGTGACTCAAATAATCCAGTTCCCTTTAGTTCTGTCACTTTCTGTGCCCTCAAACGTCCTTGCACGACTAGCACTAATTCCTAGGTACAAAGGAAATCACAAGCTTACATTACAAGGCAGTCTTTCAGCTTTTCCTGAGAGCCTTCTGTAAATGTCAGACACCAAGGAAGCCCAAGTCCTCGCATGTTAAGATGGACACCTCTTGTGCATTACACATAGTATTGTCCAAGGCACTCTCTTGAGGGGCGGGCACTTACAGGGCATGTGTACACCCCATGAAAATGACTGCTTTGAAATCGCTGTAGAATCCAAGGGTCTACAGCAGATACTTCCACTGAACTGTGCAATCCATTTGAGGTTCACCCGGTCTAGAGTTATTTCATTTAATCGGTCTTTGTCTGAACTTCTTTCTTGCTTCATTCAGATACAACACCAGCTCCCTCATCTTAAGGCCATTGTCCAGTACCACGACGAGCTCAAGGAGAAAAGGCCGAACCTGTACACGGTAAGAGATGAGCAAGCTCCCCATGTTCTGAACCTTGCTGCTGTAGATGTAGACATGTTCTGGTCACTAATTGATGCCACAAGAGGGAGACTCCTGTCCCACATCATAGAAGCAAAGCTGCTCCTCATCGGTCAAGTACTGTGCTAGGAGGACTACTGGGAAAGACTATGCTATGAGGTGTGCTTCAAAGTAGGTACCTCTGTCCAACCTCCACTCGCAGTTGTAGGAGGATGCCCAGTAGCACCGCACAGAGACCATGAGCTGTGGAGCTTTGGGAGGGGCTGGAGCTCTTCCTGCTTCCCTATGTATGAATGTTGATAGTCCCTTTCTCTTAACTGCTTTTTTATCACAATGGCTTGTCAAATACTAGACAACACATTTTGTTATAAGTCTACACACTTTGTGAGATGAAGTGCTTTTCAAAGTGTGTTCTGCGGCTGGTACTCATTGAGGTGAAGTTGCGCCTCTGTTGGGGCATCATTATGAGATAGTAAGGTTCAGGTCAATAGGAGGTTTGCTATCATCCTCCTATTGATGTGCCACAGAGCTGTGTACATGCAGTGCTTTCTCCAAACTGTTGTTTTCAACCCCCTTGTAAACTCTGCTTAATCAGTCTATTAATTAGCACTTTTGTTGACTAATTGAGGGCCGTCGCACCCCAAACATCCCCCCACCGTGGTCTTTTTTAATTTAAGTTCCTCTGTCTCCAGTGGAAAGAGTTCATCCAGTTGGGGGCGGATGTTCCTGATTCTCAACTAGATGACATCATCGCCTCTCAGAAAGCCAATCAGTGTTGTATCCTGATCTACACATCTGGGACCACTGGACAGCCCAAGGGGGTGATGCTGAGCCACGACAATGTGAGTAACTGAAATGCAAATGTTAAATTGCCCGATTGAACTGAATGCCATCGATGGTCATCTGGTAAGTGATGCCACATAGGTATTTGTAGGATGGTCTCCTTGCTTTGATCACATGTTTGTAGCCTGGTTCTTTTACTAAACGTTTCCTTGCTTCAGTAGCTGTGGTGGTATAAACTGACAAAGACCATCACAGGCGGTCGACAACATTGGCTGGTCTGTCTCTAGCATGAAGGTGTAAGTTACTTCTCCAGTATTAAGGTGTCTTTCATAGATTCACATGCTTGAATATTCCCCTTCATCGAAGTGGGCGTCCCACGGTAAATAAAATAGCAATAAAATACCAATAACATATGTATGTAAATACATAAACATGAAACAATACTAGAAAATACATAATAAATACTCAAAAACAATTCCTACATAGGAATACATGGTAGAGAGAGAAAACACTTGTAACATATTCCTGTCATTATGTTAGTCCGAACTACAGCCAATCAGGCGCCAGCACCCTTCCAGAACCTTCACCACAGAGCTCAGACCCTCAGATTTTCTACTGCACGTCGTATGAAGGGAGCCTCCCTGAGCTCTGCTCAGTTTTCTCAACTTCTTCAAGTTCCAGTCTTCTCTGCATGTCTTAAAGTAAGAAGTCTTTATCTAGACCTTGCTCTTCTTGTGGGAAATTGCATCTTCACTCTTAAGACCACCACAAAAAGTGCATTTATTGTCTTTATCCTGACCATGAGGTTGGAAACTGAAAGTTTTGCAGGACTTTCTCTACAAAGACCCCTAAGGACAGAGAAGGCCGTCTCCTCATTTGGCTCCAGCGTCTTAAGGATAAGGATTCAGCACTGTCAGATGCAGAAAGTTTGCAGTCTGGACCTTCTAAAGCAGCCTCCAAGCGTAGTTTCTGCATCTGACAGTGCCTGTAGGCAGATGGCACCACCTAAACTTTGTCATTCCACTCGCACGTCACCTTCGGCTCCTTGGTTCTCAGAGGAGATCGGGGAGCATAAAATTATCTGCAAGAAACTAGAACGGTTATAGAGGAAAAACTATTGTGAGGCTGACAAAAACAGATATAAATTGGAACTAGCTGTATATAAAGATCTGATAGGGAAAGCAAAAGAGTACCTTTTTCTCCAATCGCATTAGGGAGGCAAGAAACTCCCCTAAGGAACTCTACCAAACCGTTCTTACCCTGGCAGCCCCAAAACCAGTGGCTGTGCCCCCTAGTCAGGAACTATGTGAAGATTCGGCGAAATTTTTCCAAAATAAAGTGGAGACCATTTTCAAATCCCTGGATGGTCAAACTAAGAGTAATCCTTTAGAGGATAATCCTGAACAAGTAGAGACCAATTCCCAGGAAAGTAGACTCCTGCGCTTCTCCCCGGTAAATGAGGAGGAGGTAAGAAAGCGGCTTTTGAGGCTAAAATCAGGTTCCCCCATGATCTCTGTCCTGCTACCATAGCAAAGCTAGCTGTAGCACCGATTGCATCGGTGCTCACATCATTATTTAATAATATGCTGGAAAGCGGGGAATTCCCATCCCGTTGGAAACAGGCATCAATCCTCCCTCTTTTTAAAAAAAAACCCCACAAATCTGGACATTGACTATTTGAACAGCTATCGACCCATTGCCAGACTGCCGTTACCGGCCAAGATTATAGAGGGAATAATGAATTCTCAGCTAAGCTCGTTTCTTGGCGCTGTGCAAGCTCTGGACCCATCTCAACATGGATTCAGGGCGGGGCACAGCACGGAATCGGCTCTAATTAAATCTGCGGAAGACATTTGGAAAGTGATGGACGCCGGAGGAAAAGCCGCCCTGATCCTTTTGGACTTGTCTGCGGCCTTTGATACGGTCCACCACATGATACTGGTGGGCCGGCTGAGGGCCGCAGGGATTCAGGGCAAAGCACTCAAGATCCTGAAAGCTTTCCTCTCCAACAGGAGTCAGGTGGTGACCTTGGATGACCAAGAATCCAGTCCGTTCATACTCCCTTGCGGGGTGCCCCAGGGCTCTTCACTGAGTCCAACGCTTTTTAATATTTATGTTTCAACCCTAGCACCTGTGATCAGAGCCTTTGGTTTTAACTTAACATCTTATGCAGACGACACACAGATTGTGGTGTCGCTGCTACCGGGAGGAGAGGAAAGCACGGCCAGCAGGTTCAAAGACTGCATGCTTGCAGTCAGTGATTTGATGGCAGGGAATTGCCTAAAACTGAACTCTGCCAAGACCGAGGTTCTCCTCTTCGGGGCTAGAGAGAATTTCTGGTCCCCAAGATGGTGGCCGGAAGAATTGGGCATCCCTCCTTCACCTGTTGCCAAGGTGAAGAATCTTGGGGTTCTGATGGACGATAAACTTTCCTTTAGGCCTCAAGTTAATGCGCTTTCCTCAGCTACCCTCTTTGTTCTTAAGACTCTACGCAAAATCCTGCCCTTTCTTCCAGATGAGCATAGAAAAATAGTAGTGTCTGGATTGATCCTGTCCAGATTGGATTACTGTAACGGCCTTTTGCTCAATGCTCAACAGGGGTTTCTAAATAAGTCACAAATTCTGCAAAACGCAGCAGCTCGCCTGATCACGGGCATTCCCAAATTTGCATTGGTCACTCATGAGCTGGTGAAATTACACTGGCTGCCTGTGCGCAAGCGGATTGCATTCAAAGCATTATGCTTAGTCTTCAAGGCACTCAAAGGGCTGGGTCCGCAGTGTATGACCCAGTACTTTCAGTGGTACAAACCTGCAAGATCACTGAGATCAACAGACCAGGGGCTGAAAGTGATCCCAAGAATTAAGAATGCCCGATGGGGAGGCAGGAGCTTCGCCTTGGGAGCGGCAAGGGCCTGGAACGCCTTGCCAGTGGACCTCAGACAGGTACCAGACCTGATGTCCTTTCGGAAGGTCTTGAAAACATGGTTATTTAGGCAATAAGCTCTGCGGACAGTCTTTGGAGTGGTCAACCAGCGCCAGGACACCGTTTGGTAACAGTGCGCTTTACAAATGTTGAAAATAAAATAAATAAATAGTAGTGTGCAGGATATGCCTTCACCTTTTCTAAAGGAAGATACTTTACTTGTCTAAGGGTCCTGCGGTGTCCCCACCACCTCCTACCACCTCTACGCCCACGAGACCTGGCTCTTAGGCGTCTTCTGCTGCCTCCCATGATGTTTCTGCTCCGAAACATGTTTCATCGTCGACGTGGGCATCGACTATCGTCCCGACGACGAGATCAGCCGTCTCCGGATCGTCGACTGCGACAGTGACGACAACATCAGCCTCCGGATCGACGTCTTCCATGTCGACTAAGGTATCACTTAGCTTCAAGACTGTCTTGTCGACGATTCCTATTTCCTCGTCGTCGACTAAGAAATCTGCTTCGTCGTCAGCCAAGTCATTGTCGACGAAAGCTCACAGGAAATCATCTTTGTCGGTCTCGTCGACGACTGCTCCGTCGACGGTGGCTTCATCATCGCCGACGACTTCTTCGACGACCTTACCTTCTACAATGGTTCCGTCGACGGTGGATCTTTCTGCAACAACTTCGTCGATGCCTCTGCCAGCGTCGTCGTCTGCACCATTGACTGTGGTTCCTTCATCGTTTGCCTCATTGCCTTTGATGCCCTCGTCTTCCACGGGGTCTGGCTCTTCCACCGCCGACCCCTTGCATCATTGTTGTCAACGGCCAGTTGACCAACTATCCATTCCAGATCCGCAGCCTCCCTCGCCCATGTTCGCCACGGGCTCTGAGCAGGATTCTGACTCTGACGATGATGTGGGTGATTCCTTCAGAGTGGCACGCAGTCCTTCGGATTTGATTATTAAGTGCCAGGATGACGGTGATGATGATGAAGACGACCAGTATTCTCAAGCAGAAGTTCGACTGCGCCACTGCCTTTGTCGCTCATCTCAAATCTCCAACATATATTGGATGACTAGAACCGGCGTTTCCTGCCTTCTCCGCAGGGTACGCCTATGCCTCATGTGCCTGCGGCTGCGACGGCTCCTGTCCCTGTTCTGCCACCTTTGCCACCAACGCCTTCACCACAGGTTCAGACATCAGTGAAGATACACACTACGGTGTACCTGATTGATGATGATGATGATGACGTCATTCCGGAACGGAAGATGGAGAGGTCCATGATGATGATTATGCCGCCACCCACATGGCTGAGTGGGAAGACTACCAAATTCAGACGCCTTCCCCTCCTCCGGTAGAGCCCGGGGATTTGCCTCCGGTGGACATTGCAAGTTTCCATCAGCTGATGGATAGAGCGGCCCAGCGCTTCAAGTTGCCTAGAGTCCAGAGGGAGGAGAACTGTTTCCTCTATGATTTTAAGAATCAACCATTCAAGCAAGTCCACACTATACCCATCATAGACTTTATATGGACTGAAGGGGTGAAGCTCATGCAAACTCCAAATTCACTGCCAGCTCAACTGCCTCGCCTTGAGAAGAAATGCAAGGCACCCATAGGATCTCCAGCGTGCCTTGTTGCTCATCCAAAGCTTGTCTCAGTGGTCACTCAAGCTGCACAACGTCGTTCCGTAATCCGGCATCTCCAATTTCAGCTCCTCCAGATAGGGATAGTCGTCGCCTGGACGCTATTGGATGCAAGTTCTCCACTATGGCATCCACTACGGTGAGGGTGGCTAAGGCTTTAGCCATCTGAGGCTGCTAAGACCACCAGATGTGGTCGGACTTGTCTGCCCTGGTGAACCTCATACCTGACGCTTCCAAGGCTGAAGCTTTAAAGATTCTGCAGGACGGAGAGAGGACATCGGAGGAAATCATTGATTGTGCAGTTGACATTGCGTGCACTGGCTTTCGTCAGCTTGCTGGGGCAGCGGTCTTGCGGAGGCAGGGTTGGTTACGGTCCACCTCTTTCCGCCAAGAAGTCCAATCTAAGATCCTGGATATGGGGTACGATGGTGAGTGCGCACATAGATGAGGCTTTGCAGTCCATTAAAAAGGACACGGATATTGCTCGCTCATTGGGGACTTTACAGTTTCGGAAGCAGCCATTTCGCGGTGCACGGGGACGCGGCACCTCCCTAACTTTTCGTGGAGGAAACACACTATCGCTCCTGCTATCAAGGTAACCAACGTTCTTCTTCCAACCAACAGCAGTCCTGACAGCAGTCGTCAAAATCCTGCAGGGAAAAATCCTCGTATAGAGGATCCACTGCCAAACGTCAATGACTTGTGTATCCCCCCCAGTGTTGGAGGTCTAATCTCTCTGTTCTTTTCTCAGTTGTACTCCATCACCTCGGACCGCTGGGTTCTGGACATTGTGGCAAAGGGCCATGCTCTAGAGTTCATCAAGATTCCTCCTCCCACTCCACCGTCTGGCTCGCCTCCTCCCCACCTCAAGGAGCTTTTCCATCAAGTTTGTCTTATAATTCAGAAAGGTGCCGGCGAAGTGGTTCCCAAGTCTCAGAGTTGAAAGGGTTTCTATTCCCTTTTCTTCCTAATACTCAAGAAGACGGGAGATTGGCGACCGATTCTGGATTTGCGAGCGCTCAACAGGTACCTCAAGAGCCAATCCTTCCGCATGCTTACACTAATCGAGATCCTGCGTCTTCTCTACATAGGTGACTTCATGACCACCATCGACCTTCAGGATGCTTACTTCCATGTTCCAATTCTTCAAAGGCACCGGAAGTACTTGCGATTCCGGGTGGCACGGAGAGACTTCCAGTTCAAGGTGTTGCGCTTTGGCCTCTTGTCCGCCCCTCGTATTGAAAGTATTGGCTCCAGTAGTGGCTTACCTGCATCTCCGAGGCGTCCACATTTTTCCATATCTGGATGACTGCCTCCTCAAGTCAGTCTCTCAAACAACTGCTGCAACACACTCGTCCTTGTCAGGACGTGTTTCGATCTCTCAGCCTAGCCATCAATGCCGACAAGTCTCAGGTCGACCCAGCTTAAAGCAGAAATTTTCTGGGAGCAACATTGGACACAATGCTTTCAAGGGCATTCGTGTCCCAAGAGTGTCAACAAAAGATCCTCCACTTGGTGTCTCTGATTCAGTCAAGACTGTCCGTTTCTGCCCGGATCTTAGTCATTTCTGGGGATGGCATTGTCTTGTATTGCACTGATCCCAAATTGCAGACTACGGACTCGCCCCATT
Source organism: Lissotriton vulgaris (assembly GCF_964263255.1). Classification (NCBI taxonomy): domain Eukaryota; kingdom Metazoa; phylum Chordata; class Amphibia; order Caudata; family Salamandridae; genus Lissotriton; species Lissotriton vulgaris. Next base: position 174,610 of record NW_028250242.1, read on the forward strand.
CAGGAGGAATTGGACGTACAGTGGCGTCAGATCTCCGGTTCTTTCAACGACCTCGTGAGTGTCATCGCTCGCATGAGATCAGCTCTCTAATGGTGGGCGCAACCGTCCAACCTTGCGACAGGAACTTCTTTCCTCTCCACCACACCAGAACTCACGCTCACAACAGACGCCTCCTTAGAAGTCTGGGGTGCTCACCTTCAAGGCCTTTCCATCAAAGGCAAATGGTCTCTACTTCAACGTTCCTGGCACATCAACAGGCTGGAGTTGATGGACATTTTTCTGGCACTCAAGTCGTTCCTTCCTGTGATTCAAGGGGAATCGGTGCTCATTCAGACGGACAATACCACCAGTATGCACTATGTCAACCAGCAGGGCGGAACCAAGTCTCCACTCTTGTCTTGGCTGGCTCAGTCGATCTGGGATTGGGCAATCAGTCAAGTTACCCTGGCGGCGGTGCATCTGCCAGGCGTCTCCAACATCCTAGCGGATTCCCTCAGCAGGTCCACGTCATCGACCAACGAGTGGGAGTTGCATCAACCAACTCTCGACCTCGTTTTTCAACGATGGGGTCGTCTGTCTCTGGATCTCTTTGCAACACCGGAGAACCGGAAATGCCCATCTTACGCAAGTTGGCAACCCCACCACGGGTCGTGCGGGAATGCCCTTTTGATGAATTGGTGCGATCTAATCGCCGACGCTTTTCTTCCGATCCCGTTGGTGCCTCGTGTGCTGTGAAAGATGCGGAGGCAGCCCTGCCACATTCTCCTTTTTGCCCCCCGATGGCCCAGATAGGCGTGGTTCTCGGAGTTGCTCCTTCTGTCCCAGTGCGAGGCCATCCTCGACCGGACCTCCTCACGATGGAAGAAGGTCAAATTTGCCATCCGAGCCCCTCCTCTCTACAATTGTAGGCCTGGAACCTGAGCACCTTGAATTTGCGCATTTAAACATCTCGCCGGAATGCAGAGACATTCTCGCTCAGGCCAGAGCTCCGTCTACCATTAAGACTTACAAGCTCAAATGGAAGAGGTTCTGCCATTGGTGCGTGGCTACGAATATCCATCCTATCCTATCCATTCCACTCCGGAGCAGCTACTTCCGTTCTTTTTGGACCTTCGGAGCAGCTACTTCCGTTCTTTTTGGACCTGGCTCAATCCCGGCTTTACCATTTTTCTTTGAGAGTTTTCTTGGCGGCAATCTCTCGTTTCCGGCAGGATGGCTTCTTGTCTCTCTGCTCTTCCAGGATAATTCGCCAGTTTTTCAAAGGACTGTTCCGGAAGTACCCACCTCTTCGGCATCCTCCTCCCACTTGGCATCTCAATGTCGTCTTAGCCCAAGTAATGAAGGCGCCATTCGAGCCTATCCATAGGGCGGACTTAAAGTTTCTGACCTGGAAGGTAGCCCTTCTCCTTGCTCTGACTTCATCTCGTTGCGTGAGCGATCTTCATGCTTTCACTGTTAAACCTCCTTTTCTCCAATTCAAACCTGACTGTGTGGTGCTTGGCACCAACCCAACTTTCCTGCCGAAGATGCCTACGGATTTCCATCTAAATGAGCCTGTTTTCTTAAAGACTTTCTTTGCCGATCCTCCATCTCCGGCAGAGCAGCGATTACACTCTTTGGGACATCAAACAATGCCTTAAATTTTACATCAGCAGGACAGCCCCTTTTCGCAGGTCCGATCAACTGTTCCTTGCCTACCGACGCATGCCGAAAGGGCGCCCTGTTACCAAGCCAACTATTGCACGTTGGATTTCTTCAGCCATTGTCTTCTGCCATCAGCAGGCCGGCAAGCCTCTATAATCTTCAATGAGGGCTCATTCCACTAGGGCGATGTCATCCTCTACCGCCCTGTTTGCTGGTGTGCAGCTTCATCAGATCTGCCGTGCAGCCACGTGGTCCAACAGGCACACGTTCACGAAGCACTACTGCTTGGACGCCATCAACGAGGTGGATACAGCAGTGGGACAGGCAGTACTTCGTCATCTTTTTAACTAAAGTGAGCCTCTGTCTTCCCTCCTCCACTATGGTTTTATGTGATTGCTATCAGTACTTACATGACTGTATTATTATTGTCTCTTTGGTTTCTCCATGCTGTTCCATAGCAATCTGGCCTCTTCGGTTGTTACTGCTCTCTATTCTATACAAGCATGTGAATCTATGAAAGACACCCTAATACTGGAGAAGAACAATGGTTACTTACCTGTAAACAGGTGGTTCTCCAGTATTGGTGTCTTTCATAGATTCACATGCGACCCACCCACCTCCCCTCAGAGGCTCGCTTCTCCTCATCAACTCTTTTGTCACTCTTGTGCTACGAAAATCTGAGGGTCTGAGCTCTGAGGAGAAGGTTCTGGAAAGGTGCTGGCGCCTGATTGGCTGATTTGGACTAACATAATGACAGAAATATGTTACAAGTGTTTTCTCTCTCTACCATGTATTCCTATGTAGGAATTGTTTTTGAGTATTATGCATTTTCTAGTATTATTTTGTGTGTTATGTATTTACATACATATGTTATTGCTATGTTTTTGCGAATCTATGAAAGACGCCTGTTTACAGGTAAGTAACAATTGTTCTTCTCAAGAAAAAGGGAAATTGTGTTGATGTTCCTCCTACCACTTTCCACTTCAAGGTCCTGTTGATGATTATTATTTTTTTTACATTTATTTATTGTTTTTTTTTTAGTTTTATATAGCGCTGACCTGACCCGGGGGTATTGGAGCGCTTTACAACAGTGTTTTCATAAAAATTACGTAGTAGAGCACTCTTAAAAGCATAAAGATTGGCAGTCCAAGAGTGCGGAGGCTTCTTGAGGCATAGGTTTCTTGAGGTAGTGATTGAGTCCTGAGAAGCCTCGTTGAATGGTTTGAGGTAGTCCGAGGTCTTGAGGCAGCTTAATTGTTTGCACATTTTCCTAGAAGCGGGCTGATGTGGATCTGAGCGATGTAGAGTCAGAGAGCATCGGCATCAGGGATAGCGTGCCGACGGCAGTTATCCATTCGGGAGGGAACGGTTGAGGAGGAGGGCTTTTAGGTGTTTATTAAATTTTGTGAAGGATGGGATAGTTCTGATATCTGTTGGGATAGAGTTCCAGATTTTTGGTACGTTTCCAGCAAATGACCTTGCGGCGGTTTTGTGTTTGCATGTTCTCAAGGGGATGAAAAGGAGGGAGTTCGAGCTCCTGTGGGTTACTTGTCTGCCCGGCCTTCTTGAGTTTGGCGGCCAGGTAATCTGTTTTTCCAGTGTGAAGGGCTTTGTGCATGAGGCAGGCCATTCTGAAGTTAGCTCGCTGTTCGACTGGAAGCCATTTTAGTTCTTTTAGTGCTGGAGAAATGTGGTCATATTTTCTTATTCCGGTGACCATTCTGGCTGCTGCATTGAGGGTTGTTTTGAGGGGGGCCAGGTGGGATTTTGTGGTGCAGGTTAAGGTTGCGTTGCCATAGTTGAGTCTGGATAGCACCGGTGATTGAGTGGCTTGTTTGATGTCTTTAGTAGGGATGAATGGTTTAATTTTGTAGAGAAGCTTTAGGTTGAGGAAGGCAGTCTTAGCAGAGTTTTTGATGCGTTTGACTATGTCCAGTTTAGGGTCTAGGGTGATTCCTAGGGATTTTACGGAGTTAGCCAGGGTGAGATTGCCGTTTAGAGCATCCATAGCTTTAAGCCATTCTGCAATGTGTGGGTTCTCTTCTTTGTTGGAGATGAGGAGGATCTCTATTTTGTCTTGGTCGAGTTCAAGGTGATTTAGGGTGAGCCACTGTTGAATTTCTTTTAGGGTGTTGTTTAGTCTGAGGATGCCGTCTGGGGAGGAAGTTTCCAGATAGATCTGGGTGTCATCGGCGTATAGGTGAGGGATTCCATGTATATGTTAAACAGTTGTGGGGAGAGCACTGAGCCTTGGGGCACACCTCTGCTGACCTGGTGGAGGTCAGAGGTAAAGTTTTTGATTTTTCTCCTTTGCGAGCATATTAAGGTTTTCTTCAGTCTTTCCCTTGAAGTGTCTTCTGTGGGTATAGAGCACTAGTTGGGGTAAACAATTGTGCTTGCTTTTGGGGACATGGAACCCAGGCAGAACTTGTGGAAGCAGACTGCAGTAACACAGCATGTAATCATGGCTAATATCCTGGTTCAGATGGACCCCTTCTGTTTTATGCAGGTCACTTAGGATAGTTGGAGCTGATGAAGATATTCTTCGGTTAGACACCTCATTGAGCACCCAACATACCGCTGGTCACTGTGGCATCCCCAATTTGGAGCACATCTGGAAGCTTGGTCAGGCGTTTTTGGCGACCGAGGCATATTCGGTGATTGTATTCTGAACGAATCCCCTCTCACCTGACTTTCTGCCAGTATCAACCTAAAAAAAAGTGCATTTGTAAGGCGTTTTCACTCCAAGGGGTTCTTTTGGCTAAGAAACTGATTTAATACCCTGTTCAGTTCTTAATGTTTCGACATTGGGTGGATGAAAGGCAAAGGGGACAAGCCTATATCCGGACCAGTGATAATGGCTTCAAAAGCAGATCCGTTGATTGATGCATTAGACTTGTCTGCAGGGGACGTACAGCCAGAACTTGCTCTGAACTTGGACTATGCATAAATCTACCCACAGTTTGCCAGCCTTAAAGTTGTATCTTTGCAGGTTTGATATATAGTCGTCCTGGAGTCGGAAGCACAGTGGCACTGTCACTAATGGCACTGCCACTTTGTCCAATGGAGGTCTACATGGTATTTGTCCCCAAGGATCACCTGAGAGCATCTCTGGATAGGCTGAATGTTCACATGGCCCGTTCTTTAGTTACCATGGGGTACAGTGCTCATGTCCACATCTTGAGGTGGCCCCTGCCCCATAGACCCAACCCTCCATAGACACTGACTTCTCCCTTAAAATCTTAACATTGCTCCATGCAGATTCACATTCTGGCCCAGAACATGTTCGAGGCATGTGAGCCGCTAAATTCATATCTTGTGCATAGATCGCCGCCTAGTGTTGGGTCCGGATGATTGCACCTTGTTGTCCTGGAAGAGTCTTCGAAGTATCACGAGATAGGTGGCTCCTACCCTGGACTACAGTGCCCATGGACATCATCTCCATCCTTAGATTGTTTTTTTCCGCCATTGGGTTCGGATGTGTTCTGTGACTCTCGTTCGGAACCTATAGGAAAAACTTGTTTTCTTCAGGCCAAAAGGCCTCTTTAAGCGTCGGTATTGTACTTCGTTCGGTTCTGAGTTGACTTATCCGATTCCCGGATACTTGAGCACGTTTGCTCCCAGCTTTTAGGCCCGATCGAAGATTGACATCGACGATGGAATTCCAGGCCACGTTTAAACGTTGCCCAGTCTGTAACGCGAAGGACCCTCTCTCAGACGTGCACCCTGTGTGCAACAGATGTCTGTCTCCAGACCACGACGAGGAGAGTTGCTTGGCCTGTTGGAAGTTCAGGTCGGAAGAGGCGCTCGCTCTTCGACGTGAGGCGAGACTACCGGCGCGGAGAGCGTCGCATGTGGAGGATATCTTCGAGGCTGGTGACGACGAGGGCGTCCAAGAGGAGGAACCGGAGCACTTCTCCAAACCGGCCTCCTGTCAAGAGTCTTACTACGGTGAAGAGGTAGACGATGGGAACATCGAAGACGATGAAGCCGTCGAGGTAAGAGACCTATTACTATGGCCATTGGGGCCGCAGAGGACGGCTCCAATGATGAGCAAGACCCAACCGAATCTTCGGGGGTCGGAAGTGACACTGTCTTGACAAAGGCTCAGGTCGAAGCATCGCCGGAAGGCCTTAGCCAAGATCTTTATACTCATTCTACAGCCCCGCAACCTGGCCCGGCTAAGAATATTTCAGAGCCTTCGGTGGGTACACCTTCGAAAACGAAACTGACAAAAGATAAATCGAAACCGAAACTGGTCAAACCAGTATTTGTTTCGCAAAGCCTCGTTCCATCGGATACAAAGAAGGCTCGGAGTGTCATTGCCCCTTCGGGGTCACAAAAGGGTGCCAACCCGAAGGTCGATACATCCAAGAGGGTGCCGAAGGCCAAACGAGACGGAGCGACGTCATCCAACGCTGCCCCCAGGGGCGTGGACACTGAAGACGGACTTGAGTCGCAGGCGCCCCTCAGTCCAAATGCATACAAGTTGATGCTGGTGAAGGTTCTCGAAGACCAGAACAAAATGGCCGCGTTGGAACGTGACACTTAAAACCGCGGCCATTTTGAGAGTCCCAGCGCGACAACTGGCTCGAAGTTGGCGATGGCCGTGCAAAAAGTCAAACAGCCATCGGGGCCTCCACCTATAGTCTTTGGACTGCCTCCGACCGCAAGACCTAAAACGTCTAAGCCGGCACAGGGCGCCGACCCTGAGAAAATGATGTCAAAACTTAAGGGGACGACCGCCACTCCTGAAGGAGTCGGTTCCAATCAACCTTCTTCTGAAAGCTCAAAGAAGTTGTACATTGACTCTGCAACCGAAAGACTCACCCTTTTCAAACGGAAGATCTTGTCGGAGAAGCCAATGGAATCCTACCAAATTCCACTTAAAAGGAAAAGAGACTCTGCTTCCTCGTCAGTTCTTTTCGAGTCCGTAAGGCCTTATGGACAAGCCTTTACACATTCCCCCACACGCACGAATGATGGTGGGGGGAGTGACCAAAATGGCGAGCAATTCAACTATCCTGATGACTCTAATCCGGATTACTCGCAGGATGTGCCTGACTATCAAGGCACGGCGGACACCCACTGTTACCAAGTCAAGACAGCACCAGCAGAGGATACTGCGGCGTTCAACGCCCTGATTGAAAGGGCAGCGTTGAACCACGATGTGGTCATGCATGCAGACCCAGTTGAGAAGGACTTTATGTTTGATACCTTCTCTACATCGGACAGATCGGTGAAGACGCTGCCGATGCTGAAGGGTGTCCTTAAGCACGCCAATGACATTTTCAAGGACACAACCAAAACAAGGGTCGGAATCCACGTATTGAAAAGAAATACAAGCCTGCTCCTGTGGACCCTACGTATATAAGGGGTCAATTGCCATTGGACTCTTTGGTGGTCTCCAATGCCCGGAAGAGGGCGAACTCACAAACAAGTGGTGATGCTCCTCCCCCAGACAAAGAATCTAAAGTATTAGAAGCCTCTGGGAAGCGGGTTGCTGCGCAGGCAGCAAATATTTGGAGAATAGCCAATACACAGGCTCTACTGGCTAGATACGATAGGGCTCACTATGATACACTAGAGCATTTGTTACAACACTTGCCTGATGAATATAGAGAGGGGGCGGAAATGTTGATTCAGGAAGGGAAACTGATATCAAACGCTTCTATCAAATGTGCACTAGATTCAGCTGACACTGCAGCCAAGGCCATTAACACTAGTGTAATGTTAACAAACAAGTTTGCTCAATCACCCCGTTAACCCAGATTTCTTGTTTGGGCCTGACGTTGACACAATTCTTGAGAAGATCAAGAAGGACACAGATGGCTAAGTCTATGGGGGCCTTGCAGTCTCAACAGTTCAGAGGGGGTTCTTTTCGTCGCTCAGGTAGTAGAGGGCCGTCAAGAGGGCAAACATCTCAGCAAACACAATACAATAAAGGTGGTGCACAGACCACCTTTAACAAAAACAATAGAGGTGGATACTGTGGCAACAGCACCAAAGGCAGAGGACGTGGAAATAATAACACCAGGTCCAAAGCAAATACCAAACAGTGACGTCTTGTCACTGCCCCCGGACCATGTAACACCGGTCGGGGGACGACTCCAGCAGTTCCTGCCGGTCTGGGAAGGCATTACAACAGACAGGTGGGTGAGGCAACTTATCCAGTACGGGTATTGTTTAGAACTGACATCCACTCCACCCGACATACCCCCAAGACACCATACTATGTCCGCAGAGCACATAAACTTATTACAGCAGGAAGTGGCCAGCATGCTGCAAAAAGGGCCCATAGAACTGGTGCCTCTAGAGGAGCACGGAACAGGGGTGTACTCTCTATTTCTTAGTCCCAAAGAAGGACGGGTCTCTCAGACCAATTCTGGATCTGAGACCCTTGAACCTATACATCCTTTCAGAACATTTCCACATGCTGACTCTGCAGCAGGTCCTGCCATTGCTCAGTCAGGGGGATTTTCTGGCAACCGTGGATCTGAAGGATGCCTATTTCCATATACCCATACATCAGGCACACAGAAAATACCTCAGGTTCACCATACAAAACAAGCATTACCAGTTCAAGGTACTACCCTTTGGGGTGTCCACTGCTCCCAGAGTGTTCACCAAGTGCTTGGCTGCAGTGGCGGCACACCTTCGGAGACAACACATTCATGTCTACCCTTCCCTGGACGACTGGCTTGTGCAAGCAAAGTCGGCCCAGCAGTGCGCCAGCCACGTGTCACGCACAATTCATCTCCTGCACAGTTTGGGATTTTCTCTGAACTATCCCAAGTCGCATTTTCAACCCGCTCAAGTACAGCAGTACCTGGGAGCGACGTTGGACACTGTGACAGCCACAGCCCAGCCAAACTCTGTGCGAATCGACGGCATGCAACTGCTGATTCGCAAATTCAGACCACAACACTCACTACAGGCGTGAGTGTTTCTGCAGTTGATAGGCATGATGGCCTCCTGCATATTCATAGTCCTGCACGCGGGACTGCACATGCGACCGCTCCAAGAGTTGGCACGATAGTGGAATCAGGCTCAAGGACAATTGAAAGACCTAGTGTTGGTGACCGGTTGTGCGTACAACTCTCTGCATTGGTGGAATCCACGCAACCTTTGCAAGGGACGACCGTTCCAAGAGCCTGTACCACAAATAGTGCTCATGACAGACGCATCCCTCCTGGGGTGGGGGGCGCATCTCCTTAATTACACAGTGCAGGGACTATGGTCGGATCAACAGAAGAAGATGCACATCAATCTGCTGGAATTGATGGCAATCTTCATGGCAATGAAGGCTTTCAAGATACATCTGTGCAACAAGGTCGTGTTGATCCGGACGGACAACATGACGGCCATGTATTACAATCAGAAGCAAGGAGGTACTCACTCTCCACAGTTGTCACACTTGGCACAGTGTATGTGGAAATGGGCCATTCAGAGGAACATTTTCCTCATGGCGGAGCACCTCCCGGGCCAGGACAACCAGATGGTGGATCTGCTCAACAGGCACAGTGATCAGGTGCACGAGTGGGAGATTCATCCATCGGTGCTGCAATCGTACTTCCGGCAGTGGGGGCATCCAGACATCGACCTGTTTGCCACAAACGAGAACGCAAAATTCCCAAACTTCGCCGCCAGGTTCCCACACCCGCGGTCTCAGGGCATTGCGATATGGATGAACTGGCCAGGCAGATTTGCGTACGCTTTTCCGCCGGCCCCACTCATTCCTCTGGTGGCATGGAAACTCAGACAGCACTCGATGACTCTCATCCTGGTTGCTCCAACGTGGGCGAGGCAAGCATGGTACACCACGTTCCTAGAACTTTCCGTGGTGCCTCATCAAAGCCTGCGCCTTATTCCCAGTCTTCTCACTCAGAACCATGGCGAAGTTCTGCACCCAGATCCGCAACAGTTAAACCTTGCGATATGGCTCCTGAAGTCATAGAATTTGGTATCTGAATCTGCCTCCTGATTGTATGGACATCATTAAGGAGGCACGACGGCCTACCACTAGGGCCTGCTATGCTATCAAATGGAAAGGTTTTGTCATTTACTGTTCCAGCTGTGACATAAACCCGCTAGATGCATCGACACAGGACATTTTGTTACCAGTTACATTTATACAGATGCAATCTGGCATACAGTTCTATACGTATTCATTTGGCGGCAATGGCGGCTTACTTACAGAACAGGCAATGCCTTTCACTGTTCAGAGTGCCAGCAATAAAAGCTTTTATAGAGGAACTCAAACGAGTCATTCCACCCAGAAGACCACCTTCACCGGTCTGGAATCTTAATGTCGTTTTGACCAGACTGATACAGTTCCTAACGTGGAAGGTTGCCTTCTTAGTAGCGATCACGTCGCTGAGACGGGTTAGCTAGCTGCAAGCCCTAACCATTCAAGAACCTTTTATACAGGTCCACGCAAATAGGGTAGTACTACGCACTAACTCTAAATTCATGCCCAAAGTAGTTTCTCAGTTCCACATTAATCAAACTATTGAACTGCCAGTTTTCTTCCCTAATCCAGACTCAGTGGCAGAAAGATCACTGCACACATTGGACGTCAAAAGAGCCGTCCTGTGCTATATAGACCGGACGAAGGATTTCAGGAAGACTAAACAACTCTTTGTTGCTTTTTCACCACAGCACAAGGGCAACCCCATTTCCAAATCAGGTATAGCCAGGTGGATTGTTAAGTGTTTTCAGATTTGTTATCAGAAGGCTAAACGCACACTAACAGTCCCCCCAAGAGCGCATCCGACATGCAAGCTGGGGGCATCCATGGCTTTCCTGGGTAACATTCCATTAGAGGACATATGTAGAACAGCCACATGGAATAACATACATACATTCAATAAACACTACTGTGTTAATGTACATTTCCAAGCAGCAAGCTGCTGTAGGACAGGCTGTTCTAAAGTCCCTCTTTCAGGATGCTGCAGCTGGCTCTGGCAATCACTGCTAAGGGAGAAACTGCTATTTAGTCTATGCACAAGATATGAATTTAGCGGCCCACATGCATCGAACGGAATATGCTACTTACCAGTATGCATCTGTTCTTGGCATGTAAGGCCGCTAACATTCATATCGCCTGCCCATCCTCCCCGGTGCCTGTCGCAGCTGTAGCAGTCAGAATTATTTATAAAGCATGGTCATCAGGTATCGTATTGGACTCCATCTCTGCCACAATGGCGAAAAACAATCTGAGGATGGAGATGATGCCCATGCGCACCGTAGTCCAGGGGAGGAGCCACCTATCTCGTGATACTTCGAAGAATCTTCCAGGACAACAAGGTGCAATCATCCGGACCCAACACTAGGCGGCGATCTATGCACAAGATATGAATGTTAGCGGCCCTACATGCCAAGAACAGATGCATACTGGTAAGTAGCATATTCCTTATTTAGCGTACAAATCACACATACCTATACCTACCTCTCGTAGGGGAAAACCAAAAATGGTCCCTCTGCCAGGAGCTTTCACACATGCTCCGCTCATCTTCACCATTAACACGCACCTGCCAACTAGCTCTGTAGGAAGAGAGACCCTCACCCAGGGCATCATCCGACTGGAGATAAAGCGCAAAAGAGTAACACGTCTTCATCTATGCCCTCATGATCTGAACCAACGTTCCTTTTTTCTCCCGAGTTGCTCCAGCCTAGAAAATGTCTCTTGAAAGAACCCTACATCAAGATGCAGTCAAAGTCTACTGTCCAGCTACCACTTCTGTCACATGTCCGCTCTTTGCTTTTGACCTTGTGCAGCGCTCCCCTCCCATCGTCTAGGTTTGCACCATAGAATCCGCACAAACCTACACAAGACCCCTACTTGATGGCAGGTGTCAAGATGCGCCATCCTCTTGGAGACAGCTTTGGACTCATGGAAGTAATAAAGGTTACCCTTCACTGCCTGCTCCCACTTCACCAGTAAGAACAGCGTGTAGGATCTCACCTGTAGATGGTGACCTTTCAAGAGGTTCTGGCAAAAGGTGCCACAAAGCTAGGTGCTCTGAGCACAACTCCAGAATGACCTAAATAGCTCTGTTTCAAGGACTTACCAAACCAGCCGTGGCATAATCCTTGCCCCAGACATGACCAGGTGGCAGCTCACCACAGCAAGTAATCTAGTCCTTTAAACCTCATTTCCTTATTCGGTGACTAATATGAGGGATTACAAATGCCTTTGCATCTGGGGTGTACCCTTCATTATGGGGCTTTATATTTTCAAATTCATTACTATTCTATGAATGGGTGTAACACTTACTATAACATTTGAGCATTGGGTGGTGTACTCAGGGTGAGGTAAGGTATAAGGGAGTTGCTGTTTGGAAACATGTGCCCATCTCTGTCTTAGTGAAAAAACATTTGAAAGCAGATAATAAATGCTGTCACAATGAACATGCGTTTCAAAGAACAACAAGCATTTACAATCAACAGTCTCACCTTTGCAAAAGTTAGAGCTATTGGCATTGTTAATGAAATAAATGTGTATTTGTGTTGGTTTTGAACAGATTAATAAATTGCATTGTAATTTACAATGCCAATAGCTTAATCTCTCGCAAATGCGAGACCTATTGCATTTGCATACACACACAGAGCCACACACACACACACGGAGCCACCCACAGACGGAGCCACCCACAGACACGGAGCCACCCACAGACACGGAGCCACCCACAGACACGGAGCCACCCACAGACACGGAGCCACCCACAGACACGGAGCCACCCACAGACACGGAGCCACCCACAGACACGGAGCCACCCACAGACACGGAGCCACCCACAGACACGGAGCCACCCACAGACACGGAGACACGCACAGCCGCACACAGCCACAGAGCATAATTGCAAGAGCCAATGTAGTTAAAAAATTACTTGTGATGAAGCATCCGGGGCAATGTGGAGGCACAGACAGCTCATTTGCTTACGTGCGCCCGGGGCTCCATCACTAGGTGCTGAGGTACACCCTGCGTCACAAGGCTGCCAGAGACCTAAAGAAAACTACGGGTGGCGACGAGTCCAAGCTCGGCGGGCAAACACATATATAAATCACTTACTGCCTGCTTTGGATTACTTTGCAATATTTGCGTGTTTGTAATGGCACTGAGTTTGGATACTTAAAACGTGTCACGAACCACGCACGTCAGAATGGTATGATCTTATCTGGCAGTTCGGAGCTATGGGATTGGTAAACAAACAAGTGGCACACTTTGGGGAAACACCCGGAAGTGCCGAAGGGGGATATTTATTGTTCATCTGGTGCAACCGAGCCTCGACCCTGCCGCGTACTATCTTAGTCCATGATCGGGTGGACCATTAGGCTGCCCCAAGACAACCTCGAGGAGCAGAGCATGGGCGTAGGAAGTGTGGGGGACGCGGGGGATATGTCCCCCCCCCCCAGATTTTGGAGTGGGGGGGACGGGACAAGGGGACAAAATAATTACCCCTCGCCCTCCTGTTAATCGCAGGGCCATTAGCGTGTGAAAGCGCCACCTAATGGCCCTGCACTTGCCCTGCTGCAGTCAAAGAGGCCACCCGGCCCTGCCCTTTTGTTATGTTGTAGTAAGGCTCCGGTTCTGGGAAGGGCCGAGAAGGTAAAAAAACTCTTTGCCTTCATGCCCAGAGAAGGCAAAGACAGTGTCCACTTCTCCTGATCTGCCTCTGGCAGCGCCCTCCTGCCCTCTCTCTCTCTCTATTCATGCTCTCTCTCTGTCTCGCTCTTCCTCACTTGTGTGATTTGAAGAGACCGCTCTTACCTCTCTCTTGCCTCTCCTTTTCTTTATTTGTTCCCCTGTGAAATGGATCCAAAAAAGAGCGGAACACTTTGGCTGGAAATGTCCTAATTATCTGACTGTTTTTTTACTCCAAAGAACAACCTCGGAGAGAAAATATTATTAAATACCTATATAAAACAATACAGAGCGGGCAGCAGACAGGCCAGATTATTATTTGCACCCACACACATAGGTACCACTTTGCAGAGTTTGCCAGTAAAAGCGCTACTTTCTTTTTATCTTTTTTCTTTGAACAACATTATTTTCCCAGGGTGGGGAAGTGCACCATTCCTAAAGGTACTGCGATACCTGGTCGATGGGTGGAGTAGAAACGTTTAATATGATCATTTTCAACTGTTTTAATTATTTTAGCTTATAAAAAGTGTACAGTTTTTTAATCCGAACTTATTACATTTTGAAAGGATATAAGCAATGGACATTGAAACTGGTCCCTTCCTGGTCCTGACGTCATATAGGAGTTTAAAACCGTTAAGGTAACCATGTTGTTACTGATTACAGTTCACATGCTTTGCTTATTCTTGCATTCCTTATGAGTGTTTGCTTTTTCCAGGGTGTTATTAATTTTTTTTTCAGGCAGAATTATACTGTTGTCTAGTGCATAATTTGAATTTAGTCGCAGCACAATTGAGATGTAGCCGAAGGCAGTGCGAGATTCTCTCTGTGGGGCAGTATGGTGTTCAGTGTGGGAGAGGAAGTGGCACTCTGTCCAGAGCTGCTGAATTTGGACCTGGAGAACCGTGTTCAGCCTTCATGACCAGTCCATCAGACCACACTCCTGACAGCTTATTCCGATGCTACACCTTAGAAGGCCCGATAGACCTTAGAAGCCCTGGTGTCTTAGCATCCGCAGGTGGACCCTAACAGTGGCAAGTGTGAGTTAACCTTGAAGGCCTGTCCACCACAATCCATACTGCAGTTCACCTCCAGTCTTGCGGGCAGACCTACGAAGCACCACACCCTAGAGCGGCAGTGACTCTGTCACTGAGGTCACAATGTTGCGTGTTTATCTAGGTTCCTGATCGATACTGCGACCTTATGCCCCTATTCGGCTATAAATCCATTTATTCCCTATATTGGCTTAACCGTTCAAGTGCGATTTTCAGAAAAGTCATCTCTGGCCTCACACGAACAGAGCCACATTCCAGCATAGTTCTCTGCCACTTCCTTTGCAACCAATTAGTGCAATGACAGAGCAGAAGTCACTATCTGATATTCCTAGATTAACACTCCGAGTTCTTCAACAAGATAAAAACTCAGCAAACCTGGAAATCCCCGCTTGCTGTGTTTTGATTAGTAATGGAACTCTAATGAGCAACTGATAACTATCACTTCCTAGTGACATCTTTAATTGACGTCTTATGTCCAGCAAACTTGCGTCAAACCCGGCACCTGTCGGGTATAAATATTACAAACGTTGCCTTAAGCAATGTGAGCTGAAAGCTGTCGTGCTGTTGTAAGCTGCCGTGCACCCTGTTGTGCATCCCATTGCTGCTGCAGGCAGTACGCTGCTGCTGTTGTCCCTTGGTGGTGAAGCTACTGATACCATTATCGCTGCTAAAGCGCGAACGATGGTGCAGTACGCTTAGGAGCTGAACAGCCGTCCTTCTGCGAAGAAGCCCAGCAGATTCCAGCTGCCGCGGACGCTGTCCCCCGCCTCCTCCTCCCGACGCGCTGAAGAAGAGCCGCTGCCTTTCTCCTGCAGAGAAATCCAGCTCCGGTGTTTCCGGTCTGCCCTCGCGGGTGACTGGGATACCGAGTGCCCCCTGAAGGAAATACCAGACTTCCATCATTCTATTCAGAGGTATGGTGTTGACCAAACCCTTAGACGAGAATTCTTGAAGCAAACCTTGGCAAAACCAACTTAACTTAAAGCTACTTACTTACTCCCCTTCCACGTGTTAGGCTTAGGTCCGGCACACTGGGGTAGGCTTAGTTAGAAGCACCAGTTGAGTATTTTAGCCTAATGTATATATGAATGTATATATGTTTTATTACTTTAAACCATTGTATGGCTAAGAAACCATATCAATGCTTTTACAGTTCTATTTCGCAATCCTTATCTTACTGTACGTACTTTTTATAATAAGTCTTGCAATTGTGGCAATTCATTTCTCTTGTACGAGAAGAAAGACTGTTCAATAAATGTTAACCCTTTATTGACAAACGCCCGTCTCTCTGTTCTCTACATCTCGTGAAAGTAAACTGCACTAAACTGACTGAGTGAAATACATGTCTATTGTTTCACACGACCCTAGAGATTGACTCTTGATCTGAGGAGCAAAGTTGTCATGTTGCACGGTTGTTGGAAAACTGAATCCCTTATCTGTGCCAGGGAAGCTGATCACTTCCCATGCAGAGAAGAAAGTTTCCAGTGACCTCTGAGCTAGTTGGTAACACACCCAATTAAGTTTAGCATAGTCAGTGGAGGCCTGGAATATCCGCAGTTCCACGTCGATACTACTGTTTGTTATTCCAATGCGCAGGGCCTAGTGGGAAACTAGGAACTACACTACAACAAGACCCTTGAGGCCAGTCCACCTCACCCATTGGTGCCTCCAATGGCCTTTTTCAGCAGTAATAGTGCAACTTACCAGGGGTTGGCAATGTAGGATTTGCATGCACACCAAACTTAGGGGGTGATTATAATGGCAGTGGGACTCCCAAGTCACCCCATCGGTGGCGCCGCCATCGGTGACTGCATCACCGCCCGCCATATTATAATGGTAGGCTGCTCCCTGGCGGTCAGAAAGACCAACCACCACAAACCCGATGGGCACCTTGAGCCCGCCAGTGCAGCGGAGGAGCTTGTGGTTCCTACAGTCCTGGTTGTGGTGCACCGCAGTAGGGATTACGATGTCTCTTACCCGCCAGCCTATCCATGGCGGTTCACACACCATGGAAAAGATGACGGAAAGGGACATTGGGGGTTCGTACCCCTTTCCCCCCAGCCCCCAGACATCGGACCTGGGGGTCACCTATGATGCCCCACCTACATATCACTGCATCATGAGGCAGGCACCGCATTGTGCCTGCCACGTAGTGCATGGATATATGTAACCTGTCTCTTTTTTACATTGCAGTGGATGATGCAGCCAGCAGCACCTGCTGCAATATAAAAGATAGGCACTGCGAACGCCATAGTGGCGTTCGCATTGTAATGCAATCGTGGGGCCGCCACCTTGCAGGCCACGGGTCCCATTCCCCGATTCGATGGCAGACGGACTGAAGTCCACCTGCTATCGTAATCAGCCCCTAAGTTTTCAAACGTCATGGTCTCTGCTTCATGCACAAACACTTGTGCAACCTATTTTTGGGCCACTGGAGTTATGGAGCAATGGAGGGCAAAATGATGTTGCAGTGTTGACTAAATTATGCAACAATAAAAAGGCTGCAGCATAATGCGGTACATTTTATACTTTATTATTTTGACATATTTATACATACTAAGAGCCTCTGCAGAGATTTTGCCTCATTAGTACCTTCGTAACATACAAATGCAGCAGTGGGAAACGTGATCAGTCAACCTTTGCAAAGGGCCCTACACTCCACAGCAACATAAGTCACATTTCTTTTAGTCATTTTTGATCAGTTTGAGCTACAAAATTGTTTTGGGTGAAATTGTTAGATTATGCAGCAAATGATGTATTATGTGGCATATATGATACAGCCATTGTTAAGTGGAAACATTTTTCCACTTAACTTAATGTTGCCCCAACATTGTAGTTCATCATTTTGTAAGTTCCCCAAACGCAAAAGTCGATTTTGGGCACAATTTGCATTTTAAAAGCAGTCCTACAACACAGGGCTACTTTTAAACTGTCCTCAGGCTTCAGCAGTGCACACATGCAGGTGCAGAAAGGCTGCTGGTCTCTAAACTGCCATGACCTATTATATACTAAGGACTTAAAGATAGTTCTCCTCCCCCTGCCCTATTATGTACTAGGGCCTTATAGGTCATGCCAATCATAGGGGTACCCTAACCCATAGTGCACCCTAGTGCATGTAGGTGTTTCACAGTATCTTTAAGTGTCTCTTTCAGAATAGCACTGGTCCTGGGCCTGGTTAGGCAGAGGCCAGGGTCAGTCAGAGTCCGGTACCACCAGTACCAGTCAGCAAAACATTGGGGAGTGCCCAGGGCACAGGATGGCATTGCAAAGCAAGAGAAGTACAAACTCAGAATTAAAATCATAACACCTTATTTGGGGGTTCTCTTTAACAATCAGAATTGATTTGTATCCTTATGAACTCATTTTCAAATATTAGGATAAGGAAAGACTGGGGTAAAGTCATAACATTTTAATCTATACCTTGAGGTTTTCATGCAGTTCTTTGATGACGGTTGATAGCTTACTGATCACTGTTAAGATTTTAACTTATAAACTGCAAATACCAAAAGAATCTCTCAGACAAAAGCAGTAACTCACTGACCTATTTACATGATAAAGCAAAAGGAGCTGATGGACGGAGAGCTGAAACTTTTCAGACACTCACCCCCAGTCACAGATCTGGGTTGAATCCATCATTGTTCTTTAGATCATTTTGCCACCCCAGATTGCCCCGTTCATCTGAAGGAGTTCAAACAAAAGTCAATTATTGATTTAGCGGGGCTCCTGTAAACAACCAAAACACCCTGTTTCAGAACAGTGCTAAATGAAAACGTGCTTTTAACAGACTTTCTGCATTTTTCAGGTATCTTTATGCAGCAAGAATGCATTAAACATGTAACTGCTCGGTAGACGCTGAAGGTGGATGGAAATCCCGTGGATTTTTGCAATATTGAGGGTTCAAATGTAGAGCAAAATATAGGACTGTGAGAAAATAAAATATGAAGCTGTTACATATGTCCGAATATACATGGTAGAACCAAAACATGACCGTGAATATATGGAATCTGTAGGGACAGCGGTAATTAATATGAGCTTTGCAGAAGGCAATGGCCTATTGAATGTACCAGAACACCCCCAGCCCATCAGAAGCAGTCAATGCAGACCCCATGAGAATATAAAGGGGGTTGGGGCAGCTGTTTAAACACAGGAGACAGCCCGCGCCCTCCCAAAGAGCAGGCTTGAGACTGAAGGAGAGGAGTACGTAAAGTTGAGGTAAAAGACCGATACCTGCATGGCTTTGTGCGCCCCGAGCCGGGGGAGAATGGCCCCCAGCAGACCCTCGCTGCAGAGTAGCAGCACCAACGCTGTGCCAGCAGCCCCCTACCAGAGGCGCCGCACATTGTGCAGCACACACCGGAGGCCGTAAAGCGCCCCCACCTCTCACGGGGAACCCTCTTGCCTCACACCACACTGGCAGAGGGGAAACAACCCTCCTTTACTAATACGCAGCACAAACGCCACTGACCCTTGCCACTCCATAACTGCCCTCCCCAACACACACACACACGCAAGCACCGCATGCAAGTATGCATTTCGGTAAAATGCACGGTTCCTCCCTCCTTCAACTCCCGACAAGAGCTTATGTGGGGGACGGGGTGGCAGCGCTGCCGACCTGCTCACCTTCTGCGGGTGCAGACACCCTTTTGTTGGCACCCCGTGCTGGCGGGTGCGCCGAGAGCCCTCTTCTCCTCGAAGTCAGACTCCGCGTGTTTACTGAACACAACCGGCCTCCCAGGCAAGGTCACGCTCCAGGGGGAGATAGGGAGGACAGAGTCACAGGGGGACTCAAATCCACCCGCAGGTCGCGCCCCCCGCAGACGTGTAACGGGAGGAGAAGACCGCTACACAAAGTGCGCAGGCATGTGTATTTGGGGCAGAGAAACTAACGAAAAAGATGGCTGGAAAACACACGCTCTCTTAGTGTGCTTAAAGAAAGAGACAAGCGCTCGCCAAGCAGCCGCGGCATCCGCGCAAATTTACTTTTAACATTATAAGTAAAGCGCAGGTGCCGCGATTATACCAAAAGTAAAGAAATAGATGTGTTTTCTATTTCTTTACTCTTGGTATAATCGCGGCACTCGCGCTTTACTTTTAATGTTACAAGTAAAGTGTGGGTGCTGCGATTATTCGCCCGCCACGACGGTGGAAGGGGTCTTGTAAGGTTATCTTTTCTCTAGTGCCAGTACAAATGCACTGTAATTGTAAGATGTAAATTAAGAAGGTACAACTGCATCATGAGCTGAAACACACCTGGAGACCCACACCCCATCCATGTGGTGGGTGGCGCGGGTCTCCGGGTATGCTTCCCACCATGTAGGCCAGCATTGTCCCTTAGGTGCGCTGGTGAGTTGCTTCTAGCTCCCCTTGTATTAGAAAGGAGAACCCTTTTCTATTCTAGCATCTAAAACGTGGATCAGTATTGAACCTTGAGAAGATTGATACTCAAACCTGACCACGGCAGCACCTACACGGACATAAGTTTGAGCTGGTGCCGGTGACCGTGCTAAAGCCCTGAGGCTATTAAGCGCCACAAATGTATGTAAGGGTTTCTGTGATGGTAGACTTGACCTATAGGGCTGTACTCGGAAGGTCCATGCTAGAGTAAGGCCCTCAATTAGCCATTCTGGTTTTAAATAGTTGCCAACTGGATGTTACCTCATCAAAGTCTTTAGGGTTGGAAAGGGAGGGGGGGGGTTAAAGGACATTAAGGCTGCTTGTTTTTCATTATTTTCAAAAAAGCTGAGGGGGTAAAAAAACGGCTTCTGAAGGCAAGGAGAGGTGACTGCGGCAGCTGATCCAGACAGCAACTTGTGACAGCTGGAGAAGGCAAACGGGAGCTGGGCAGAAATCGAGAGACTGCAGGGGCTCAGGCAGGAGAGGGTCGCATGGGTGGATGACTGCGGCAGAAGCATGTCGCCCCGGATGCTGCTGTCGTAGCCCGGATTTTGATGAGGATCAGCGAGCTGTCAGACCCGTGACAGGGGATGCCGCCGACATCTGCAGGCGTAGCCTGTCTCAGTAGTCCCGGGGGCCTCCTGCCACAGACAGGCTGCTCCGACTCGGACTCTTCAGTACGATGCATGGCGTGTCTGCTGCCAGGACACCCTTCTCCAACTTGGTCTCTTCAGTGCGAAGCTTTGGCGGTTGCATCTGAGAAGTGGTGTACTTTATCTGGAAATGAAGGTCGCAAGAGGGTCACTGGAGCACTATCACAGCCTCCAGCCGTCCCTAGGGGAGAGGAGGGAGACTGCGAGGGAGGCTGTCACTGTCTCCGCGACTCCAGGGCACCTGTGCCCAGGCTAGAAAGGAAGGGCCGCTGCCTTTTTGAAAAATAACGGCTAGGCGGAAGAGACAGTCAGCCAGCGCGGCAGTCCCGATTGGTCGGGAAGACAGGAGCCCGTCGTTGGCACTGCTTACCAGGCTCCCTGGTGTGCCCAGGCGGCGAGCTGCCTCTTCCCCCCCTCAGCAGTGTCTCCGACACACCGATATCGCTTTCAAAACAGACGCCGTGCACAACATTAGGGGTGCGGATCATGGCAAAGGCTGGCAAAGCCCAGCGCCTAAACCCCTGCTTGTCGTGCGAGGGCACCTGCGTTTACCATCAGCTGGATACGGCCGCAGGTTAGAACTGTGATCGCTAAGGAGGGGCACCTGCTACAATCTGACATCTGAGCCGTGCTCACCGTTGTAACGCGGGTCTGATCTGCTTGAATTCTCAGCTGAAGCACAAAGGATTGGGTGAATATTCGAGTGGTCACGGCATGAACATGTCCAACTTAAAAAAAAAAAAAAAAGAGTAAAATAAATACTTTTGATCCTTCCACTGAACTGACGGTTAAGCATCGCTGCACACTGACACAGCACACTGCTTTTCACAACTGACACTGGGACACATCGAGGCTGGGAGAACTTGTCTTGAGATGATCGGCGCAGATCTGGTGAACTTGTGCATTGTCTGCTGCGGCACCGGGAAGCGGGACCACCGGCTGGCTTGTGACATACAGAGATTGGCACGCATATCGCGCTCATATTGGTTCTTGAGCCCCCAAGTTATGCGCCAGGTGCCATTTCCTCAGATTTGGTTACGTGTCTTTCCAGTGCATGGGGGTTTTGCCTGTGTGCCCGGGGTGGCTCTTCACACAAAGTTTTTACCATCCCAGTAATTGCTTTTGTGCTGAAAGGAAATCCTGTTTCACACGCACCATACTATGGGAAGACCAAGCATTGCAAAGCTGTTATATAAATCAGTGAGTAAACTCCCATGGACAGGATGAACAAGGCGATAATCGCTGCACTCGCGATACATCTAAAACAAAAAAAATTGGCTTTTGCTACGACAGATTAAATTCGCACAAGCAGGATTTTAACCGCTATTTCACTGGAGAATATTTCCAGTAGTACAAAAAAAATGGTTCAATAACTTAAGACCCTCTCGGGCAAGAGGGTTCACAAGACTAGCAAGGATACTTCCATCCACGAATCAAAGCAGTAACGACCCCCTCCAGCTCTAAAGATCATCTCGCCATGACACAGCCCGTCCCTTTCAGACTGACTTCCTGCTGACGTGAAAGGTTCCTTATCTTCTTTATGGGGCCAACTGTTGGACCCATATAGAGGATAAGAAACCTTTTACGCCAGCAGGAATTCCAGTAAGTCAGTCTGAAAAGGACGGGGCTTAGAGAGAAAGAATAACGTCACTATGTCCTCTTCTCCAATCGCTGGCCACCGTTTAGGACGCTAGCCAATGGAGAAGAGGGGCACGGCTTAACCTCGCTAGTGTAAGTTCCTCTATCTCATTGTCTTGCAAGCTCGACTGCGCATGTGCGCAGTCTTTTGTAGGCCGAGACCTAAAAAGGGCGTTTTTGAAGTGCGTGTGGCACATTAAAAATTGGCTACAAATGGCAATATGTTCAACCAGGACAACAGGGAAAAAGAAAATGAAGTAGTACCCCAATCACAGCTCAATCAGTGGAAGGACATCCATCAAGCTGAAGCAATCAGTACTTGCTCCAGCCAAAAAGTTAAACCAGCACACCCTGGCCAGTAAAGAAGAGGGAGAGTGAAGCTGACGAATGGTAAGCAGTGGAAGGCTGCAAGCCCCTTGTATACAATATCTCTTACATGTGCTATCGCAGTCAACACCTAAAAGCGGGTTGCTGTGCACCTGCACTTCTTTTAAATCAAACTGCTGCTGTTCTGAAACTGCATTCTTTCTATCTTGATTTTAACTCATTTGACTTTTCCTTAATGATGAAACAAAGAAAATATACATTTTCTGAGGAATTGGTCTGCTAATTTACTGAAATAGAAAATTATCCTTTGAAGGTTTAATGAAAGAAATAAAATATGGAACTACGTATACTGCAACAAATAAATGATTCTATTTTATGTGACACTGCAAAATGTTGTCATATCAGTATATTACTCTAATTGGTGACCTACGGCCCGGATGGCATCATGAGTACAAGGGTTCGTAAATAGCAAAGTCAACGACCTCTCAATCCCTTAGGAATATGGAATCCTCTTCTGGACTCCAAATAATCGGAGGCTGGTGGTGAGAGAGGAGTTGTGATAAAAGGAAGAGGGAAAGAAAAGTGTATTTGAGCACAGGTGGCGAGCTGTAGGTCTGCAGCAGGCCCAGGAACCAACCTGTCCACACCCACCCCTGCCTTGGAGCAGCCACAGATGCTGGCCGTTTGGAATCTGAAGCCAGTGGGTGCATGAAGGAGCCAGGATATTGCCCTTACACAGACCTGAGGAGCCCCAAGGGAACCACTGCTGTTCAGAAGCATGGAGGGGAAGCCACCACATACGCACAGTCACACTGTGTTCAAGCGGGGCCCTATGAAGCCAACACCATGGCACTTTCACTGAAAGTCAACAATAAACTCTGTATTGTATGCTAATTTACTGACTAACCTAACATGCCTGTTACTGTGTTACACTCAATAATGGAAGACAGTCGTCAGCGAGGATTTCAGAGGAAGATGTTAGTCTCTCAGGCGATCTGCACCTATGGTTCGATTCCCCCTTCTGGATCGATAAAGTGGGCCTCTGGTAGGTACTCTTCGTGCCTTAGACAAATTAAAGACTAGCAGTCACCTCAGCACCTCAATGATGTCATGTATAATTTACCCCAGTAGTACTCGCACCCCACAGTGAGAGCCTGATGTTTATGGTGACCTCCTGAAAGCAGTGTGTAAAATAGGATGTGTGCGCAAGCGAGCAGAAGGCCAGGACTGCTGGGGGGTAACACATCACCTAAAGAAAGTACATAGATCAAGGAGGGCTGTTTCATGGCAACTTTTCAAAATACAACCCAAAAATCGGTGGAGGTAGAGGTTAAGCTAGGTTTACCCTCCTTACTGTATATAGTTTCGCAAAATTTGACTATATCAAGAAAAAAACAACTATGAGGGGACCTAGAATTCAACAAATGTTCGTAATAATCGCCTTACTAGAAAAGACTCTTTTTCTAGAGACCCCTCACCCAACAGGGTTTCCCCTTCGGTGGCATTCTTCATCATTGGGGTTTCCTCTCAATCCTCTACGGTTAGAGGTGTGCAGCAACTTGCAAACTACGTTGGAGCCCTTAGTTATGGACTATGTGAGGTGCAGTGATGTGGAGTGGTCGTAAGATAAGTCTTAAAAATACATAACTAGTGTGCTACTATTTTATTCCCACCCCTAGCAGGGGTTAATACTCAGTATGCGGTCTCCAGGGACAGAAGTAGGTAACGAACCGAGAGGCGTGCTTTGATGAAGTTGTGACTACAAGCCCCTCTACCCCCTGTTGTTGACCATGAGGCAATAGTATTGCCTAAATAGGATTATGGAGTATCATTAAGTAACCGTATGTATTTTTTGTACACACATTAGGTATGCACTTCACTGTATCCTCATTGTAGGATTTATTAGGAGTGGTACGCACGGGGCTGGACCCCGTGTAGTGCTGATGAAGATCTTGTAGGGGACAGCTTGAAACATGTTGACAGACACAATACTAGGGGAACCAAACTCATTAAAGTCAGGTTTCCCCCTGGTATTACCCCCTGATTTTCACCATTCCAGCTAAGGGCGGGAATAACCTAGTAGCTCACTAGTTAGGTATTTTTAAGACTTATCCTCCTTCCACTTCACATCACTGCACTTTACATAGTCCATAACGAAGTGCTCCTACGTAGTTCACAAGTTGCAGCACGCCTCAATCCATAGTGGATTGAGAGGAACCCCAATGATGAAGCATGCCACCAAGGAGAAACCCTGGTGGGTGAGAGCTCTCTAGAAAGTCTTTTTTCTAGTAAGGGGATTACAATGAACTTTCGTTGAATCCTTGTTCCCCCATAGGTTAGTTTATTTTCGATATACTCCAATTTTGTGAAACTTTTCAAGATATCCATAGAAGATGCGTTTTCATGCATTGATTGTAAATGCTCCTCCCATATTTACGCTAAAAATCTAGCATAGATAAAGCTCTTTTGACATACTATTGACCGCGGAAGGGCACAGCTTTGCAAACGTTCAGTCATAGATTCTGCTCTCGCTTTTGGTACAGGTGGGGGATACTACACCATCTTTGATGCTCAGGTGGACCCTCCCCCGTCAGCATGGTTGTGAGCTGGCTCCATACTTGAACATATTTCAGTCCGCAATGGGCATGCAGGGACCGGACTTGTAGTTTCGCTCACCTATAAGTCAGAGTATACTTGCCTCTATAGGTTTAAAAAAACCTGTGCAGGCTAAACGGTACTCAAATCATGGCCAGGTTTAAACATATACATGAAGTTGTGCATCTGGGGTATGTCTTTCTCTAATGCTTCTGTACAAAGACAATAATGCAGTATCTCTTTCTGCTACTTAACAGGGAAAATGTCAGTTTAACCAACACATTCAAAGGGCCCAAATATTTGGGCATCTGGAGTGAGTTTTCCGCTCATATTCCCACATCAGTTTCCAGGCATTCGTTCATAAATCATGGGGTTCTCTTTTGTCACCAATGCCTTAAACTGGGCTCATGTAAAAGCTGTACAACACGGAACAGGGAATTTGTGAACTGTGCATAATTACACATGGCATATTAGTCATTTCAGGAGTTTTGCGTAACCAGTGTAATAAAAATCTCAAAATTAAGCTCATTTTGATGGCTTAAATTAAATTTCCCAGTGCCTAGCTATATCCACCTAGAACTTGATTTGTTGGCAGCTAGAATTTTCAAGCTACTTGATGGAGAGAGCTACTACTCGCTCTGGAGTAGGAGCTGCTACTCCTGAAACTTGCTCTTACAATACATGCTCTCCTTATCGATGCCATTTCGAGCTGTGCTTAATAAATGCTGATCTCACTATCCCAATGGTACTATGAAATAGATATAGTGCCAATTTCGGCAACACGCTTCACCCGCTAACCCAGCCACCTCCTAATAAAGAAAACACGAGACACATTGTTTGTTGGAAAAAACATTGCTGCAGGTTTATTTGCATATGAAATATGCCAATATAGTGGGTCAACTTACAGGCGATCCAAGTGCAGGCATCAGAGACACCCGATAGCTGTTCTGCCCACCTCAAGAGCCAAATTGCACCGTGGCCCTTGTAGTGTAGTTCCTATTTTCCCAATAGGCCCTGCGCATTGGAATAACAAACAGTAGTATCGACGTAGAAGTGCGGATCTTCCAGGCCTCTACTGACTATGCTAAACTTAATTGGGTTTGTTACCAACTAGGTCACTGGAAACTTTCTTCTCTGAAATATGAAGTGATCAGCTTCCCTGGCACAGACAACAACCGTGCAACATGACAACTTTGCTCCTCAGATCAAGAGTCAATCTCTAGGGTCGTGTGAAACAATAGACAGTTATGTTACTCAGTCAGGTTGGTGCAGTTTACTTTCACAATATGTAGAGAATAGAGAGACGGGCGTTTGTCAATAAAGGGTTAACATTTATTGAACAGCTTTCTTCTCGTACAAGAGAAATGAATTGCCACAATTGCAAGACTTGTTATGATAAAGAGTACGTACAGTAAGATAAGTATTGCGAAATAATACTGTAAAAGCATTGATATGGTTTCTTAGCCATACAATGGTTTAAAAGTAATAAAACATATATACATTCATATATACATTCGGCTAAAATACTCAACTGGTGCTTCTAACTACGCCTACCCCAGTGTACCTGACCTCAGCCTAATACTTGGGAGGGGAGTAAGTAAGTAGCTTTAGTTTAAGTTGGTTTTGCCAAGGTTTGCTTCAAGAATTCTCTCTCAAGGGTTTAGTCAACACCATACCTCTGGAATATAATGATGGAGGTCTGGTATCTCCCTCAGGGCTCGATATCCCAGTCACCCGCAAGGGTAGACCAGAAACGCTGGAGCTGGATTTCTCGGCAGGAGAAAGACAGCGTCTCTTCTCAGCGCGTCGAGGAGGAGAAGGAGGGGGGACAGCGTCCGCGGGCAGCTTGCATCTGCTGGGCTCTTGCAGGGGGACGGCTGTTCAGCTCCTAAGTTCACCACACCATCGTTCGCTAGTTAGCAGCGATAGCAGTAGCGATAGCAGCTATGATATCTTCAGCTTAACAGCAGCTTCAGGCGACGGGCAACAGGGCAGCAGCAGACAGCGTTTGCTTAAGGCAACGTTGGTAATATTTATACCTGAAAGGTGCCTTGGTTGACGTAAGTTTGCTGGACATAAGACGTCAAAGATGTCACTAGGAAGTGATCGTCTATCAGTGCTCATTAGAGTTCTATTACTAATCAAAACACAGCAAGCGGGGATTTCCAGGTTTGCTGAGTTTTTATCTTGTTGAAGAACTCGGAGTGTTAATCTAGGAATCTCAGATAGTGACTTCTGCTCTGTCATTGCACTAATTGGTTGCAAAGGAAGTGACAGAGAAAGCTATTCTGGAATGTGGCTCTGTTCGTGTGAGGCCAGAGATGAGTTTTTGAATATTGCACTTGAACGGTTATGCCAATATAGGGAATAAATGGATTTATAGCCGAATAGGGGCATAAGGTCACAGTATCGATCAGGATCCTAGATTAGAACGCCACACCCTAACCAATTGGTGCTCACCATTTTGGGGGATTACATTTTACATCCTGTGGACCAACAGTCCACCCATTTACACACGCCCCTTGAGAGTGCGAAGCGTATCCAGGCAAGCCCCCGGTTGCTTATGTTTACAACTGCCCGCAGGACTAACTGGGCACCGTCGTTCCTCCAGGGTCCTGCCGTATGGACTTCCTGGTGGTGTTTGGCATTTGCACCCTTGTTGTGCTCCTGAAGAGGGAACCCCTATGTACCATTCAGCCTCTGCATCGCCCTGTAACTCTGCCATAGCTCTGGCTGTGGCCCCCGTCAGACCCAGGGCCCCCCACCAATACAGGCATTCCTACTTACACACTGCTGATTCTAGGGCATTGCCCAGGTCCAACAGAAACCGGTCCATGCCCACTCTAGACAAATGATCTCCAGCCTCATTGAAACATACCGTGGACATGGCATGCAAGAGACCGTGCCTGATAAAACCAAGACCCCTCTGTTCAGTGAATTTGCTCAAGGCGCTGTTTACTCTTATTTGGAGAGATTTCATTGGCCTCTCTAGACCTGGCCCCATGCCAGACTAAACGTGGACTAATCTCTGACCACCATAATTCACATGCACCCAGTTGGTTGCTCAACTTGCACATAGTGGATTTCATCGCCTGCAGCAGAACCTTCCTACCCATGAAATTAAAGTCGTTGCCTCCCAGGTGAATGGCCAAAAAGTTGGGAGGGGATCTGTCTCCCGCTAATCTGTGCCGCAGCTTCTTCAGAAAGCTGTGCCAACACATGCCTAAGAACCCCAACCTGACTATCTCAGTAAAGGAAAACCCATGCCTCCAATTCCTGCTTTCAGCCCATTGCGCGACTCTAGCGATGTACGAATGGCCAATCACCCAAACCTTTGATCGTGGCAAAATAAAGAAATACAGAGTTGCAAAACACATGTTCGAGGCATATGGGCTGCAGATGGTACAATATGAATAGATCGCCATCTGGTGTTGGGCTCGGATGATTGCACTTTGTTTTTCTCTTGGAGAGTCTTTTGTATCTTGGTGACTCCTCCCTTGGTTGGTAGTGCGCATGGGCATCGGCTCCATCCTTAGATTGTTTTTTTCCGCCATCGGGTTCGGATGAGGATCGAGACGCTCCAGATCAACTTCAGAGAAAAGTGATTTATCGGCGCGTATTCCCTTTCCAATTCGACGGTATTGTTATCGAACGCGTTTCATTTCCATTCCGACGCTTTCCGAATTCAAAATCGAAGAGAAAAAACTTTGATCTACGTCGACGAACAGGAGGCCTTTCTCGATGCAGTCAAGCCCGGGGTCCATGGAAAGGACTCCATTCAAAAAATGTCCAACGTGTGGTGCTAAGTTCCCACACAAGGACCTACACGAGGTGTGCAACCTCTGTCTATCGCCTGAACACGAATCCAGGGACTGCGAAGCCTGCGCAGCAGTCTCCTCCAAGCTAACGATTAGAAATCGTCGAGCTAGATGACACGAGGTTTCCAGAATGCAGTCGGAGGCGATCCCGGAGCTGTTCGGAGACGAGCAAATGAAGGAAGAAGAGGATCAGTCGGGGTCGGAAGGGGAACAGTCGGATGTTGAAGAACTCGACGTGCAACAAACCGTGAGTGACGACGTCCCCTTACCGAAAAACCGACCCCGTGTGGTAACGACCCCGCCTTCGAGCCCGGTCAAACCGCAGAAAAAAGTTTCCGACGCCCCGCCCTCGGGCCCGGCAACAAAACCGAAACTGAAACCGAAACACTCGGCCTCCCACCATGTCGGATCCGAGAAAAGGTCGACATCGACTTCGACACCGAAGCTCCATACAAGGGAAGTCTCGGTATCGAAACATTCCATGTCGAAACATAAACATGATTCGTCGTCCAAGACTCACTCGATACCTAGGAAGTTGGAATCGAGTAGACACTCGGTGCCGAAAACACCGAACACTGACGATCGAAAACATAAGCACCTTTCGGAACCAGGACCTTCGGTACCGATTCAGGAGCAACAGACAGATCCCAAACAAAAGATTTTGTTTATCGATCCGCAAACTGGCAAAGTAGTGACGAAGAGAAAGAATGAACAGACAGAAGATAAATCTCTTCCTTCAAAAAAGAGAACACTGAGAACAAATACAACTCCTCCTGCTTCTCCTCAACCTAAAGTCACACCCTCTTCTCCTATTCCTCACACTATGCCAAATATTCCTACACCTTCCACACCAAGACCAGTTACACCTCAGTCTGATGTAGACAGTGATCCAGGGGAGGGAGAACCTCAAGGGGATGATGAAACCATCCCAGATGAGGATGACCCATGGGAAAATTATGACGTAGGGTCAGATGAGGACAACGACCCAGAGTTATATCCCTCTAAGCCTTCACCACCTGATGATAACACAGGGTTTGTACAGCTCATTAATAGGGCAGCAAAATATCATAAAGTAGATATACATACAGAACCTCAAATAGAGGATTTCCTGTTAGAGACGCTACCTTATGCACAAAGAACATCAGGTACTCTTCCTATGTTGAAGGGTCTTCTCAGTCACACAGAAGAAATATTCAAAGACCCAGTGAGGGCTAGGGTGTTAAACCCAAGAATTGATAAAAAATATAAGGCGGCTCCAAAGGATCCAATATTTATCAAAGGGCATGTACCTCTGGACTCGCTTGTAGTCTCAAACGCTCGTAAAAGAGCAAACTCATTATCTACAGGAGAGGCTCCTCCACCTGATAAAGAGTCAAAATTAATAGATGCATCAGGCAAGAGAGTAGCATCACAAGCGGCAAATAGCTGGCGTATAGCCAACACACAGGCACTACTTGCACGCTATGACAGGGCACATTATGATGAATTAGAAAGACTCATCACACATCTCCCCAAAGAACATCAGAAAAAGGCAGATCAGTTAATACAGGAAGGTAAAATAATAACTAATACTTCCATTAAGTGCGCCCTAGACGCAGCAGACACTGCAGCAAGATCCATCAACACCAGTGTCATGTTAAGGAGACATGCATGGCTTAGAATCTCAGGATTCAAACAGGAAGTACAAACGTCCTTACTGAACCAACCATTTGATCAAAAGACACTTTTTGGTTCAAACACAGATGAGACCTTAGAAAAAATGAAAAAAGATACTGAAACGGCGAAGTCAATGGGAGCATTGCAACAGCCAACACAAAGAGGTTCCTTTCGTAGATCCACCTATAGAGGGGGCTCAAAAAATACAGGAACACATCAGCAATCCACCTCTTTCACACCTACATCACCCAGAGGCAATTCAAGAGGAAATTACAGGGGTAACAACAAAAAGGTAGAGGCCGCGGAAATAATAACAACCGCAACGCCTCAACCCCAAAACAGTGACTTCATAGAACTCCCCCCAGACCACATAACACCGGTCGGGGACGTCTATCACAGTTCCTACCTGTCTGGGAAAACATCACATCAGACAAGTGGGTGAGACAGATTATCCAACATGGTTATTGCCTGGAACTCACAGCTACCCCACAAAACATCCCCCCCAAACAGCGTCCAATGAGTCAGGATCATCTGACATTGTTAAAGGAAGAAGTACTAGCACTTCTACAAAAGCATGCAATAGAGAAGGTCCCAAAAAATCAACAAGGGACAGGAGTATACTCTCTATACTTCCTAATCCCCAAAAAAGACGGGTCCCTAAGACCAATATTGGACCTCAGACCTCTCAATGCTTACATAAATTCGGAGCATTTCCACATGGTCACGCTCCAACAAGTACTCCCTTTACTGAAGAAAGGGGACTTTCTTTCTACACTGGATCTAAAAGACGCTTACTTTCATATCCCAATTCACAAAGCCCACAGAAAATACCTAAGGTTTGTACTAGAAGGACAACACTATCAGTTCAAAGTCCTTCCGTTCGGTGTCACAACAGCACCGAGAGTTTTCACAAAATGCCTAGCTGTGGTGGCAGCACACCTAAGAAGACAACAAATACATGTCTTCCCCTACTTGGACGATTGGCTAATAAAGGCCAAGTCACAAGAAGAAGGCCTTCACAACACACAGAAGACAATTCAATTGCTGCACCACCTAGGGTTTACGGTGAACTACAAAAAGTCACACCTGCAACCAAACCAGATTCAGCAATACCTGGGGGCTACGATAGACACAGAAAGGGCAATAGCATACCCCAACCCAATCAGGATACAGACAATGGTCGGGTTAATACAAAGATTTCAACCACAACACTCACTACCAGCACGAGTGTTTATGCAACTGTTAGGCATGATGTCCTCCTGCATACTGCTAATACCACATGCCAGGCTACAAATGCGTCCACTACAGGAGTGTCTAGCGACACAGTGGAATCAGGCTCAAGGTCAGATTACAGATCTGGTGTTGGTAAACGACTGGACGTATCGCTCTCTGAAGTGGTGGAACACAGAAAACATTTCCAAGGGACGGTCGTTCCTAGAGCCAATTCCACAAGTGATAATAACAGCGGACGCATCGCTCTCCGGATGGGGAGCGCATATGGACAAATACACAGTGCAGGGGAAGTGGAGTGTGCAGCAAAAGAAACTGCACATCAACTACCTGGAACTATTAGCAGTAGTTCTAGCACTAAAGGCTTTCCAAATGCAAATAACAAGCAAGGCAGTCCTGATCAGAACAGACAACATGACTGCAATGTATTATATTCAAAAACAGGGGGGGACACACTCTCTCCAACTATCCAAACTAGCACAGGACATTTGGAGATGGGCCATTCCTCAAAAGATCTATCTGTTAGCAGAACACCTACCAGGAGTTCAAAATCAGATAGCAGACATCCTAAGCAGACAGTCAGAACAAGTACACGAATGGGAGCTGCACGACCAAATACTGCAGCCATTCTTCCAAAGATGGGGACAACCAGAGATAGATCTGTTTGCCAATCATCAAAACGCAAAATGCAAAACCTTCGCATCCAGGTACCCACACCAACGGTCCCAGGGCAATGCACTATGGATAAATTGGTCCAACAAATTTGCTTACGCTTTCCCTCCTCTCCCACTAATTCCGTTACTGGTTCGGAAACTGCAGCAACACTCAATGACAATGATACTAGTGGCACCCACGTGGGCAAGACAGCCGTGGTTCATCACGCTACTACAACTCTCACAGGTGCCACATCAAAAACTAAGATTATTACCCATGCATCTTACACAGAACCATGGAGAAATAATGCACCCAGATCCCAAACAACTGAACCTAGCGATCTGGCTCCTGAAGTCATAGAGTTTGGATATTTAGATTTACCACCAGAATGTATGGAAATCATTAAACAAGCAAGACGTCCTACCACCAGAGCATGCTATGCAGCAAAATGGAAGAGGTTTGCTATACACTGTAACAGTAAGCACATCAACCCTCTGGACGCATCCACTAAACAAATCATTTGCTATTTACTACACTTGCAGCAATGTAGCTTAGCATATACCTCTATCAGAGTTCATCTCGCAGCCATAGCGGCATACCTACAAAACAGGCAACATCTTTCCCTGTTTAAAGTACCAGCAATTAAAGCTTTCATGGAAGGACTCAAAAGAGTCATTCCACCAAGACGACCACCTTCCCCAGTCTGGAATCTCAACATAGTACTTACCAGACTAATGGGGCCACCCTTTGAACCTATGCATAGGTGTGAAATACAGTTCCTCACATGGAAGGTGGCCTTCCTCATAGCTATCACATCACTTAGAAGAGTAAGTGAGTTGCAGGCTTTTACGATTCAAGAACCATTCATGCAGTTACACCAAAATAAAGTGGTTCTTAGAACAAACCCAAAATTCTTACCAAAGGTAATTTCAGCATTCCACATCAATCAGTCAGTGGAATTACCGTTTTTCTTTCCAAAACCACAAACAGTAGCAGAAAGAGCCCTACATACATTGGATGTTAGAAGGGCAATATTGTACTATATAGAAAGAACACAAACTTTCAGAAAGACAAAACAGCTATTTGTTGCGTTTTCTCCGACACATAAAGGCAATCCCATCTCTAAAGCGGGCATTGCCAGATGGATTGTAAAATGCATTCAGATATGCTACTTAAAAGCAAAGAGAACATTAACTGTTCCTCCTAGAGCTCACTCTACACGTAAACTAGGAGCATCTATGGCATTTTTGGGAAACATTCCAATAGATGACATATGCAAAGCAGCTACCTGGGTTACACCGCACACATTCACAAAACACTATTGTGTAGATGTGCACACAACACAACAAGCTAGAGTGGGACAAGCGGTACTAAAGACTTTATTTCAGACAGTTGCAACAGACACGGGCGACCACCGCTAGGGAGAGAACTGCTGTATAGTCTATTCATAATGTACCATCTGCAGCCCATATGCCTCGAACGGAATATGCTACTTACCAGTATGCATCTGTTCTTGGCATAGAGGGCTGCAGAGTGGTACATGCCCTCCCAGCCTCCCCGGAAACCTGTGTCTGTTCCAACATTATCTTATTTAGATACACTTACATGGGCATTCTTATCTGTATTCTATCATACTACTCCATCTAACCCTACTATGGCAAAACAATCTAAGGATGGAGCCGATGCCCATGCGCACTACCAACCAAGGTAGGAGTCACCAAGATACAAAAGACTCTCCAAGAGAAAAACAAAGTGCAATCAACCGAGCCCAACACCAGATGGCGATCTATTCATAATGTACCACTCTGCAGCCCTCTATGCACATGGTGCTTCACAGTGCGGTCAGTCCTTGAAGGCTTTACAGGCGGATGTAACGTGTGAAACACTGGGATTCCCACTGCCCAACCTGCCTGATGCGGTCTAGTGACATGCCAACCATGAATGCTGAAGTAGCTGCCCCTATTCTAAAGGAAAGGCTGCAAAAACTCTTGCCCGACCCGCATTACCGGACAGTATTAAGCATGACTTCATGACCTGTTCAACCTGAAACTTAGAAAGGGGCGTGCAGTCAGCATGAATCAATACGTAGCCTTCCCCAAGAGGGTGAAGGGCCAGGTAAGCTGCGACCAGGCCCACTGGGCAGTACCTCTTGTCCCCCAGTTGATGTAACCAGATCCCCTTCTCCGCCTGGTCCGTTTTAGATCTCTTAACTAGGATTCTAAGGGATTCACAGTGAGCACTGTATCCTGTCCCCCTATTGACGTCCCCAATGTATTCTCCTTGGAACTAGCCACTAATTCAATTATTCTCAGCGCCCCGAAAAAATACCAGGCTGAAAGCTGCTGAAAAGAGGGCGGCTTCGAAATGCAAAAAGGTGCATTGTGTACTACATTGATCATGTCCTGTAATGTTCGAAATCCGAAGGGGGACCTGGTGTCGGGGCCTGGGATTCTCCTCTCACCCAACCCTATAACGCTGCTCTGATGAGGAATAACTTTGTGGGATCAGTCTGTCCATTCAACTAAGCGTAATGACTCACTGCACTAGTTAGCCTGAGACCCAAGAGTGGCTCTTGCCTTGGTCCTTATCCCACACTATAAAGGTTTGGACCTTGCGCTCCAAGGATGTCAACCCTTCCTCCCAGGCCCCCACCACTTTACAGAACAAAACACAAGCTTTGGAACACCTCCTGGTCCCTGGTGCTAAGGAAAGCTTGCCTAGTTCCCTCAGTCGCTGTTCCACTGGAAGAGGAACAGAGGTGCAGTGGGAATGGGGTCACCTCTTCCCTCGCTCTCGGCCACGCCTCCCAGAAACTGCGCCACTGAAAACGAGAGAGCGCCAGCTGCTACATTCTGCACCCCCTGGATATTCCACATTGTTGTACAAGCAAGCCCGCACCAGTTCCCTCAACAAGCATAGCACCAAGGGACAATTTGCTGTTTGCGTGTTTATAGCCTGAACCATTGCTAAATTATCTGACCAGATAAGCGCTTGTCTGGCTGCCAGAACTTCTGGCCAGAGATGGAAAGAGACCACTATTGAAAACCGTTGTATAACCGTTACATTGGCTGTTATTTTTCTCTTGTGCCATGCATTCGGCCACCTTTCAGCGCTTTAACTTGGCCAAAAACTGTGCCCACATGCTAAGGTCTTTCTTCATTCCTTTACTCAACCTAACTAGGTGGTGTGTCTTCCAGACTTTGGCCGGGGCCCTGGCCAACCTCTTTGCAAAGACCCTACCAGCTGGGATCACTCTTGCTGCAAAGTTCAATTTCCCTAAGAGGCTCTGGATAGATCCCAAGTTGGCCTTTTCCTTTTCCAGGGCTGCTTGAATATCATGAGCTAACACCTGCACCTTGTTTGCCAGCAGTCTTGACTCACCTGCAATAGTGTCTAACTCAATTCTTAGGAAAGTTGATACCTGTGCTGGGCCCTCAGTCTTACCTATTGCCAGTGGGACCCCCAAATGTTTGGCTAACCTTTCAAAATCCAAGAGCACTTTCCTGCAGTCCTGCGTGCCCTCCACCCGAAGTAAAATCATCAAGATGGTGGGTAACCCCTTTCACATCGCAAGTCACCTGGAGCGCCCATTGCAAGAAGCAGCTGAAAGCCTCAAAATACGCACAGGAGACTGCGCAATCCATGGGCATGCATCTGTCATAGTAATACATGCCATCCAGTTAGAAACCTAGTAAACGTTGGCTACTCTGGTGGAGTGGCAGCAAGCGGTACGCCAATTCGATATCTGCTTTCGCTAGCCAGGCCCATTCCCAGCCCTCGTGACTAAATCTGCTACTATATCAAGGGCACAATATGACACAGAGCAGGTACCCTCCTTTGGCCCATGATTCACTGATTCACCGTCAGGGTAAGACAGGTGATGTATCAGCCTGAATGCATCCGGGTCCTTCTTGGGGACTACCCCCAGAGGGGAGACAACAGTTATCCAGCGGGGGAAGGGTCCAGCCACTCTACCTAACTCCTGTCTTTCTCCACCTTGGCCTGCACTACTGCTGGATGTGCTTTCGCATGTCTGAGGTGGTCTGCTTCTCGGCTTGCAATGGGGCAACATAGGGGATCCTAAAGCCCTCGAAAAAAACAGATGACAGCAGCTGACTATCCTGCCTGTTAGGGTAACAGCTGAGCAATGAGGTGAGGTGCTCCAGGGCTACCAGAGACGGGCCCTTGACTGCACACACCGGTGCTGGGATGCCGACCAAGTGAGGAGGGGTGTTAGCTTGAGGTAGGGGGGCAGGAAGGACCGGGAATGAGCTGTGAGGGATGCCGGGGGAGGAGGTAGGGGGTGTCCTGTTCCATTTCAACTGTCCTGCTTGTTCTTGCCGAGTGGCTGCTGCTCGTGGCTGCTGCTCATGGTTGCTATAGCAGGCTGCTGAAGGGTGGGAAGCCCCACATTTGTTTCAAGTGTTTGTGAATTTACATGCTTTACCCCAGGAGTAGGCTCTGACATTGAAAAACCTACAAGTCCCCGAGAACGTGCGTTTGAAAACTCCCCTCTGGCTATCTCCCCCTGCATGCCTTGATAGGGCTGTTTGAAGTTATGCCTCCCAGAATGGAAAGAAGCCCATCCTGCAGAGTGCCCACCCTGGTTTGTGTTATGGTGGTCTTGTTCTGCGGCGTGTGCTTACCACTTTGTTCCATCCAGAGTTGAACTTCCTTCTGGTCCCAACCCATCTCCGTGCATATGGCCATTTTTTTCCTGAACTCCCTATCGTATTTATACCCCCCAGTGCCTCCCCACTTGAAGGCCTCGTTGTGAATGGAATATTGGAATAAACCTGGTCCCAATTCTGTTTTTTCCCATTATTACGGCCAACGGTATGGAGAAAGCTTCCACCCACTTTTCGATTGTTTTGTCCCATCAGGCTTGATACTTACCCTTTTTCTCATCATCTTTACCGCCCATTTTTCTTGTGTCTTGACCATCTAGCCCATGCATTAAGAGTGTGTAAAGATATCAATGAAGTCCCGTTGCACTATCCCTTCCTTGGCCACAAGGGGGACCTGCCACGCTAGGGAGCAACGACCAAACAGGGGGGCAACGGTAATCAGAGGCGGGATGACTGGCGCTAACAGCGGTATATTTGAGGATATCTTCTTTGCTTCATAAGTCTTGCCTAATATCCATTCGATTAATGTACCTTATCTGCTCAGACTGCTCCCACTTTCATGGTGAGGCCGAATAGAGGTACCTTTACTTTTTGGGATGTCTTGCCTTACATTGAGAAGTGTGGCTCAATGGTTAGAGCGGCAGACCCTGATGCAGATGTCTAGCCCGGGACCAGGGTTCAATTCCCCGCCTCGGCGGGTCTTTGGCTCAAATATTCCACGGACCTGATAATTCTTGCCTCGGTTCCTATTCCAATCATGGAGTCCCACTCTGCAACTCTGGGCAATAGCTTGCTTAATCTCCACAACGGCCCCCACAATGCTAAGGATGCCTGGCCTCCACCTTGGGGGTGCCCAGGAGTGGACGCCTCACAGGGAAAGCCAGGATGGGTTCCACAGCGGTATTCGTACAAGCGCCTTGAGACCCTTGCGGGTGAGTAGTGCGCTATACAAGTATCAATTCAATTTACATTTACATTGCCTGAAAAAAACATTTGCACTCAATCACTTCGGCGCCGAGCCTTCGTTTTCTGGCTTTGTCCAGCATGTTAACCCTGCTTTTTGGTTATCTTGCTCTGAAAGGGTGAATAGTTTCTCATTTGAGACGGCTCACCATGATCAGTGCACTAATAATTAAACCTTTTCTTTATCTACTGAGTTTGTAGCAGTTCCTTGATTTTAAGCACAGATGAAAACATTCCTCCTTAGGCAGTGCACCCACTGAACTGAAACTGTCCCCTCTTTTTGGTACAAGTCAAGCCTGTACCATCTTATCCCTGGGGGCATCTGAGAGTTCCAGCTTTGCCATGCGGACTGCAGTGGAGACCAAAGTGCCTTTGTTTGTGTATTAATGTGAGGAGTGGAGAAGAAGCTACAAAAGACGTTGGACTCTCATGTAAGTTTGAGACCTTGTCTGGGCAAGACCGTGCGCCAGTCAACACTGGCTCAACACTGTAATCTTTACCCAACATGTCAGCTTCACTTGGGTACAGACCAACTAAAATACTAAAACCGATAGGGAGCATGATAAAAAACCATTTATTATTTTAAAATGGTATACCAAAATATGTGATAAACCTTTTGCCAGACACAAACCTGCCTTCATAACACATGTAAGTCTTTCCAAGAGTAGGCCCTAAACAGTGCAGAGGGCAGGGTGCAGTGCATTTAAAAAGTAGAACATGTACTTTTAGGCCTATCTCTTCCATAGGATAACATTGACACTGCTTTATTACATTTTATAAGTGAAATTTCCAAATGGGAAGAAATACCATTTCACGTTTGGGGTCTTTTGAATTGAAATTAAAATCCTAAATTGTGGTGGAGCAGACTTAAAATTGCAATTCTAAAAATGGCACTTTTAGAAAGTTGCCATTTTTCTGCCTTATCCATTTATCACATGACTGGGTGTAGCTGACATTTGGAAATGACTCCTAGACAGCAGCAACGAATAAAGGGCTTAGGTGTGCCTAGATGGGCCACTGAAACCCAGATAACCTGTGTCCTGTCTGCACACAAATTGCTGCATATACCCCGTAGTTAGTCTGAAGCCAGGACCGGAACGGCAGGATTCCTCTGGACTTTAACCCTTTCGATGCTGACGACGAGCTGGGCTCGTCATGGTGCACAGTGGTCGTGTGCTGATGACGAGCCCAGCTCGTCATGAATAAAGGATAATTGCAATTTCCAGCACAGGCTGAAAATTGCCTTAGCAGCCAAGGTGTTAAAGGCACAGCAGGTTATAAACACTGGACCTCAGATACCAACTCATCTGTAAACTTCTGGGCCTGTGGATACCCTGCCAGTAAGGATGATGTATGTGCTGCTAATGGACTGTCACTCTGCGGACTGCACTCTGCTTGACTCTTGCTCTGCTGACCTGCCAGCTAACCTCTTGCCTGGGTGAGAACGACTGGACCTGCATCTCTTGAACCCAGAGTGACTCCAAGGGCTAGTTGGCTGGCCTGATCTGAAGCCTCAGGGACACACAACAGGCTTCCAACAACCATGCATCTACGCCTGAACTCTGCTGTCTGTACGTCAACCCTTCCTAAATGGGATCACCCCAGTCTTGGACCTTTCCAATTAGGCTTAAGGTGCTTTACCTGCCTCAGTTGGTCTCCTGGGAACAGACACATCTCTGCTGTGTGGTGCAACGAGGAGCAGAACAGACGCAGCTCTGCTGCTGCTTGGATTGGACCGGTCACAGAACCTGTAGTGTAGTTCCTATATCCCTGATAGGCTCTGCGCATTGGAATAATATACACTATATTTTTGACTTAGGACTGAGATCAGTATGTCTCTATCGAGTACATTAAACTTAATGTTCGAGGCATGTGGGCTTCTGAATTCATATCTGTCCTTAGATCGCCGCCTAGTGTTGGGTCCGGATGATTGCACGTTGTTGTTCTGGAAGAGTCTTCGAAGTATCACGCGATAGGTGGCTCCTCCCCCGGACTACAGTGCGCATGGGCATCCTCTCCATCCTCAGTTTTTTTCCGCCATTGGGTTCGGATGCACTTTTCTTTACTCAAGTTTGGAAACTTTTCTAAAGGCCAAAAGGCCTTGAGGGTCGTCGGTTTTGTTAATTCGATCGGTGTCGAGTTTTTTGTTCCAGTTCTTCCCGTGCAGGACGTCGAAGAGAGCCGCGTGGCCTTTTCGACACCAGAGGCCCGATCGTCGATGGAACGGAGCCCGTTCAAACGATGCCCCCTTTGTAACTCTTAAGTACCCGCACATCGATGTACACCCGGTGTGCAACAAGTGCTCATCACCGGAGCACAATGAGGCCAACTGTCTAGCTTATGCTCAATTCAGGTCGAAGAAGCCGCTTAGGATCCGACGCGCAGCGAGGCAGACTATGACGAAGCCAGCGCCCGACCCGGTGAATATCTTCGATGAAGAAGACGATGAGGTCGTCGAGACTGAGGATCCAGAAGAGCAGTCGGATCCCGGTTCGGAGCATGACTCCAACTATTATGAAGATGACGAAGAGAACGTAGAGGATGAAAACGTCGTCGAGGTAAGGGACGACGTACACCCATCGGAGCAGTCGACGACGACTCGAGCGATGAACCAGGCCCAACAGTGGGTAAGGGGCCCGGAACAGACACTGAAAGACTTTCAAGGGCTCAGGTCGAGGCATCGCCAGAAGGCCTTAGCCAAGATCATGACGAACATTCTATAGCCCCGCGTCTCGGCCCGGCTAAGAATATATCACACGAGCCATCGGTCGAACTACTTCAAGCGAAACCGAAAGCCATTGAGTCGAAAATGAAACCGAAACTGCTGAAGACAGTCTTCGGATCAAAGAGTTCGAACCCATCGGATTCGACGAAGAGAAGTGTTGACGACCCTGCGGGGTCAAAAATAAAGGGTGTCGAACCGAAGATCGGTGCGCTGAAGTCCATCACTAAAGCCAAGCACGTCGAACCGACGAGGTCGACGTCGACTGACAGCGACACAAACAAGGGACTCGAGTCTCGGAAGGTTCTCGATCTGAAGCAACGAGTCAACAGGCCACAGCTCGTCAAAGGCCTCGAGCCAAAATCCAAAAGCGCCTCGAAGGAGCACGTCGAATCGAGGCAGAAGAGCGCGCCTCCAACGCAACAAGCGCCGAAGTCGACGCAGGGCCAAAAACATATTGGCAAAAAGGCAGTCGGTCGGACCTATATCGACGCCGGCCCCGAAGAAGGTCAGTCTGTCTAAAGACACTATGCCACCGATAAAATTCGGACTGCCCCCGACTGCACGCCCTAAGGCGCTCGATCTGAAAACCGGGGTTGAAACACCCAAGAAGGTGTCGATGGGAAAGAGGAGGCATTCTCTAGAAGAGGACATTGTGTACCAAGAGCCCTCCTATAATGAGCAGTCGAAGCTACATATCGACTCCGAATCTGGCAGACTTACTATTTATCAAAGGAAGATCAGGTCAGAAAATCCTCTTGAATCATATAAAATTCCACTCAAAAAGAAAAGGGATTCTTCCACATCGCCTGTCCTTTTTGAGACTGTAAGGTACCATAGCCAGGACACTTCTGCATACTCACCCACACGCACTAATGAGGATATGGGGTATGACTATGATGAACAATATAATTACCCCTTTTGGCCTTTAGAAAAGTTTCCAAACTTGAGTAAAGAAAAGTACATCCGAACCCAATGGCGGAAAAAAACTGAGGATGGAGAGGATGCCCATGCGCACTGTAGTCCGGGGGAGGAGCCACCTATCGCGTGATACTTCGAAGACTCTTCCAGAACAACAACGTGCAATCATCCGGACCAAACACTAGGCGGCGATCTATGGACAGATATGAATTCAGAAGCCCACATGCCTCGAACATTAAGTTTAATGTACTCGATAGAGACATACTGATCTCAGTCCTAAGTCAAAAATATAGTGTATATTATTCCAATGCGCAGAGCCTATCAGGGATATAGGAACTACACTACAGGTTCTGTGACCGGTCCAATCCAAGCAGCAGCAGAGCTGCGTCTGTTCTGCTCCTCGTTGCACCACACAGCAGAGATGTGTCTGTCAGGATGACCAGACTCAAGCCTGGACAGACCCTGTTGACCCGGGGGAGTCACAGACTATTCCTGACACTCCTTCTTATCCTGTCAAAACTTCGCCAACAGAAGATACAGCTGCGTTTAACACATTAATAGAAAGGGCAGCACAGAATCATGATGTGGAAATGCATGCTGACCCAATTGAAGAGGACTTTCTATTTGATACTTTCTCCACTTCAGAGAAATCAGTCAAGACATTGCCAATGTTGAAAGGTGTCCTTAAACACGCAGGAGACATTTGCAAGGAAACCACAAGAGCAAGGGTTGTTTACCCCAGAATTGAAAGAAAATACAGACCGACGCCTGTGGACTCTACATATAT
Source organism: Lissotriton vulgaris (assembly GCF_964263255.1). NCBI lineage: Eukaryota > Metazoa > Chordata > Amphibia > Caudata > Salamandridae > Lissotriton > Lissotriton vulgaris. Next base: position 216,939 of record NW_028250242.1, read on the forward strand.
TAAGGGACAGCTGCCATTGGACTCTTTGGTGGTATCAAATGCTCGTAAGCGTGCCAACTCATAAACTACTGGTGATGCTCCTCCTCCAGACAAGGAGTCTAAGATATTAGAAGCTTCTGGAAAAGGGTGGCTGCTCAAGCAGCTAATATCTGGAGAATTTCTAATACACAAGCCCTATTAGCCAGATACGATAGGGCGCATTATGACACACTAGAGCAACTGCTACAACATTTGCCTGATGCCTACAAGGAGGGAGCAGAAACACTGATATAAGAGGGGAAACTCATATCCAACGCATCCATTAAATGTGCGCTAGACGCAGCAGACACCCTAGCCAGGGCCATCAACACAAGTGTCTTGCTCAGGAGACATGCTTGGCTACGCATCTCTGGGTTCAAACCTGAGATTCAAACCACATTATTAAATCGGCCTGTGAACCCTGATTTTTTATCTTGTCCTGATGTGGACACAATGTTAGTGAAGATTAAAAAAGACACAGACAGCCAAGTCTATGGGTGCCTTGCAGTCACAACAATTCAGAGGAGGCTCCTTTCGTCGCTCCGGTAACAGAGGAGCTACACGAGGCCAGGCATCCCAGCAGACTCCATACAATAAAGGGAGCACGCAGACCACCTATAATAAAAACAATAGATGTGGATACCGTGGCAACAGCAGCAAGGGCAGAGGACGAGGGAATAACACCACCAGATCCTCCGCCAATACTAAACAGTGACGCCTTGTCACTGCCCCCGGACCATGTAACATCAGTCAGGGGACGATTACAACAGTTCCTGCCAGTCTGGGAGAGCATTATCACAGACAGGTGGGTGAGACAACTTATTCGGTACGGCTATTGTCTAGAGCTAACCTCCACTCCACCCAACATACCCCCAAGACACCGTCCTATGTCCGCAGAGCACATACACTTATTGCAGCAAGAAGTCATCAGCATGCTGCAAAAAGGGGCTCGTCCCCATACAGCAACAGGGTACAGGGGTATACTCGCTGTACTTCTTAATCCCCAAAAAGGACGGGTCTCTCAGGCCAATACTGGACCTCAGGCCCCTAAACCAATACATCTTGTCACAACATTTTCACATGCTCACTCTACAGCAGGTTCTACCATTGCTCAGTCAGGGAGACTTCCTCGCAACACTAGACCTAAAGGATGCGTATTTCCACATACCGATACATCCAGCACACAGGAAGTATCTCAGGTTTACCATACAGAACCAGCACTACCAGTTCAAGGTCCTGCCTTTCAGGGTAACAACAGCCCCCAGGGTGTTTACCAAGTGCCTAGCAACAGTAACTGCACACCTACGGAGAAACCATGTTCACGTCTACCCCTATCTGGACGACTGGCTTATCCAAGCAAAGTCAGCCCAGCAATGTGCCAGCCACATGTCTCGCACTATTCACCTCCTACACAGCCTTGGATTCTCATTAAACTGCACAAAGTCTCAAATCCAACCCGCCCACGTACAACAGTACCTAGGAGCGACAATAGACACTCTGGCAGCAAAGGACAGCCAAACTTAGCAAGAATCAGCAGCATTCAATTACTGATTCAGAGATTCAGATCCCAACACTCGCTCCCAGCACGGGTGTTTATGCAGTTGATAGGCATGATGGCCTCCTGCATCTTCATAGTCCCTCATGTGAGACTACACGTCTGCTTCAGGAGTGCTTAGCACGGCAGTAGAACCAGGCTCCAGGACAATTCAAAGACCTAGTGTTGGTGACTGGTCGCGCAAACAACTCTCTGCATTGGTGGAACCCACAAAACCTTTGCAGGGGACGACCGTTCCAAGAGCCTGTACCACAAATAGTGCTGACGACGGACGCATCTCTCCTGGGATGGGGAGCGCATGTCCTCCATTACACAGTGCAGGGACTATGGACGACACAGCAAAAGAAGATGCACATCAACCTGCTGGAACTGATGGCAATCTTTATGGCAATGAAGTCGTTCAAGGTACATTTGTGCAACAAATTCGTGTTGATCCGGACGGACAACATGACAGCCATGTACTACATACAGAAGCAGGGAGGGACACACTCTCCACAGTTGTCACATCTAGCGCAAAGCATGTGGAAGTGGGCCATTCAGAGGAACATCTTCCTCATGGCGGAACACCTCCCAGGCAGGGACAACCAGATGGCGGATCTGCTCAGCAGACACAGCCACCAGGTGCACGAGTGGGAGATGCATTCCTCAGTGCTTCAACCGTACTTCCAGCAGTGGGGTCACCCAGAGATAGACCTGTTCGCCACAAGGGAAAACGTAAAATGCCAAAGCATCGCCGCCAGGTTTCCACATCCACAGTCTCAGGGCAATGCGATATGGATGAACTGGTCAGGCAGGTTTGCGTACGCTTTTCCCCCGGCCCGCTCATACTACTAGTGGCACGCAAACTGCGACAACACTCAATGACACTCATCCTAGTTGCTCCAACGTGGGCGAGGCAGCCATGGTACACCACGTTCCTAGAACTTTCCGTGGTGCCTCATCAAAGGCTGCGATTAACACCCAGTCTTTTAACGCAGAGCCATGGTGACAATCAGCACCCAGATCCGCAACAGTTGAACCTTGCGATCTGGCTCCTGAAGTCAGTTTGGTTACCTGAACTTGCCTCCTGACTATGAATATTATCAAAGAGTTAAGAAGACCTACAACCAGGGCATGCTATGTGGCGAAGTGGAAACGATTTGTCATCTATTGTAACAATGACATAAATCCGCTAGATGCATCTACTCAAAATATCATATGTTACCGGTTACATTTACACAGATGCAATCTAGCCTATAGTTCCATACGTATACATTTAGCTGCGGTGGCCTTAGCGAGCGTGGACCCCCGGAGGACTGTCTTTTGATTGTTATTTTGGTCCTGAAGAAAGCTGATCAAAACATGCAGTAAACAGCAGAAACATGTTGACCGCACACACTGGGGTTCTAATACAAACCATCAAGTGGCCTCACTGTTTTTAATGTGAACAACTGGCCCTTTAATAAAGTTGTTTGGGTCCAGCTGTGATCTTTTATCAATCACTCTATCACCACTGATCACTTATACCACTTCACACAGGCGTTGAAGCTCACAGGGGGGATACTCGGTCCCTCCTGTGGGAACCCCATGATGAAGCAGGTCACCACTAGGGGGAGTGAGGGTTCTTTTAGAAAATAGTTTTTCTTTTTCTTTCTTCCAGTTCTTTTGACCGCACGTGTTAACTTAGTCTTTTTACACTGTTTTTCTTTAAATAGGGAAAATGTCACTTGTGAATTCACAGCATTAGGCGCTCTTTTGTTGTTGTAACCTGTTACATTTACACAGATGCAATCTAGCCTACAGTTCCATACGTATACATTTAGCTGCGATGGCAGCTTATCATCAGAACAGGCAGCACCTTTCACTCTTCAGAGTGCCTGCTATTAAAGCTTTCATGGAGGAATTCAAATGAGTGATTCCTCCAAGACACCCACGTTCACCTGTCTGGAACCTGAACGTGGTTCTAACCAGACTGATGGGACCACCTTTTGAACCTCTACACTCGTGTGAGATACCATTCCTAACGTGGAAAGTGGCTTTTTTAGTGGCAATTACATCACTTAGAAGAGTTAGTGAGCTGCAAGCCCTAACTATTCAGGAGCCATTCATAAACATTTACGCAAATAGGGTAGTGCTACGTACAAACCCTAAATTTATGCCAAAGGTGGTATCCCAGTTTCACATCAATCAACCTATAGAACTGCCAGTGTTCTTCCCAAATCCAGATTCAGTGGCAGAAAGAGCTCTACATACCCTAGACGTTAAAAGAGCTCTCCTGTACTATATAGACAGGACAAAACTTTTCAGGAAAACTAAGCAACTATTTGTTTCCTTTTAACCACAGCACAAAGGCAACCCTATTTCCAAATCCGGTATAGCTAGATGGATTGTTAAGTGCATACAAATTTGTTATCAGAAAGCTAAACGCACATTAACAGTTCCCCCAAGAGCGCATTCAACAAGCAAGTTAGAGGCATCCCTGGCTTTCCAAGGAAACATTCCTCTAGAAGACATATGTAGAGCAGCCACATGGACTACCATACATACATTTACCAAACACTACTGTGTAGATGTACACTCCAAACAGCAAGCAGCTGTAGGACAGGCTGTACTCAAGACTCTTTTTGAGACTGCTGCAGCTGGCACAGGCAACCACCGCTAAGGGGGAGACTGCTATACATTCTATGCACAGATATGAATTCAGCAGCCCACATGCCTCGAACGGAATATGTTACTTACCAGTATGCATCTGTTCTTGGCATGTAGGGCTGCTGACATTCATATCGCCCTCCCTCCTCCCCGGTGCCTGTCGCAGCTGTAGCACTTAGAATTAATCTCTAGCATGGACATCACTTACTGTATCATACTCCATCCCTGCCACAATGGCGAAAAGCAATCTGAGGATGGAGAGGATGCCCATGCACACTGTAGTCCGGGGGAAGAGCCACCTATCTCGTGATACTTCGAAGACTCTTCCAGGACAACAACGTGTAATCATCCGGACCCAACACTAGGCGGCGATCTATGCACAGATATGAATGTCAGCAGCCCTACATGCCAAGAACAGATGCATACTGGTAAGTAGCATATTCCTACTTGTGTGTGCCAGCTACCTCGGAGGTCACTAGAATCTTCTCGAATGAACAAGAAGGGATTCGTTTCGGACAACGGCATAAATATGGCAACTTTGTTTCCCTTAGAGTCGGAGCAATCTCAGAATCGTGGAAATAATAGATAATCGTTTCACTCAGTCAATCTTGCATTCTTCGTTTCTACAGAGTTTGCACAGAAATAGGGAGACTGGCTTTTCAATAAAAAGGGTTTATTGAACAGTCTTATTTCTTATGCAAGAGATATGAACTGCTACAATCGCAAGACAAAATGCGAAGTATAATACGTACAGTGTTTGCAGCAAGATAAAATAATACTGTAATAGCATGGTTTGTAGTTATGACATATATTCATAAAATACATACATAAATAAAACAGGCTAAAATACTCATCTGATGCCTCTAAAATAATCCTACCCCAGTGTACCCAACCTAAGTGCAGTACAAGGAAAGGAGTAGGTGCTGTTTAGCTATAGTCTAGTTTAGATATAGTTGCCAAGAGTCCCTCTAGGTTCTAGTCTGCTACATACCTTAGAATGAGAGAGGTTGAAATCTCTTTCCCGGGTCTCGATCTCTAACAACCCGCAAGGGGTGTCAAAAACACTGGAGCTAGATTCTTTGCGATGAGGATGGCAGCGTCTGGTCAGTGCGTCAGTTGAGGACTTGACGTCCTTCTGAACGTGCCTTGGCGAGCCACGTCGTGCAAGTAGGCACGGACCGAACCGTGGTTTGCCATGGCCAGTGAAAGCATATTTATACCTTGAAGGTGTTTATGAATGCCAGTATTGACGTAAAAGTCGGGAAAAAGAAAGTCCTGAATCAACCCCTAGGGAATAGATGTTCATGCATAATAAATGAGTTCTTGGAGAAATCAATATCCAAGCAAGGGGAAGTCCTAAAGTCTTAAGAGTCTGGTTTTACAAGAACTTGTGACATAGATGAACGGATGTAGGTGGCCATGCCTGTATTTAGTTAGCATGAGCAATGCCTAAATAAGGGTTGGATTTCTATGCCCAAATAAGGGCAATGTGAATTGTACCTATATAAGGACATAAATCGGGAAATTCATACAGAATCTAAATAGACGCACAACAATCCGCATCACCCCACAACGCCTTTGGAACTACCAGTATGCAGCACATCCTCTGTGCGAGTCCTCACTGCTCTTGTCAATGGCATTCTCGACGACGGACTCATCTCAGCCTCACAGCTCTTTAGAACTGATTAATCGCACCGATTAATCGCACCAACCAAAAGTGCTGCTTCTTTAACACCTGACTTTTTATCGCAAGCCCTATTGACTGGGTCCTCGATGACGACTTAGGCCCTCACCAGAGCCTCATTGCATTTCAAAACCCACGTATCACTTCAGCTGCATGACATATCTTTGAAATGGATCCATGCAACACTCTGCAAACCAGATTTTAAAATAGTCTTGCGGGCCTAACTGGCTCCATCGCGGTCTGCTTCCATTAGCGACTCTGTCCCGGTTTGGTGCGACCAGATTTCCACAGTCGAAGCTTCACTCCTGTTAATCCTATTTACTCTCCAAATAAAAAAATGTATTCCGTTTTCGGATCTACTATTTGGATGTGTATCATTTTGGGCTTCTTTTATTTATTCAATACTATATTTTTCTAACTGTTGTGGCTCCTTCTATGATTTATGTTTACTGTTATTGTTTAAAGTGTTGCATAAATACTTCACCTGACTGTGCTGTGCCAAGCTACCCGTGGGTTGAGCACAGGTTAATTTAGGGTTTGCTTGTGACTTCACCCTGAGAAAAAGTTTGGTTTCTGCTTGTGGTTTCATCTTCTCAACCTGTCACAATACCAGTATCAATATCCTACAGCATGTACAGTGGACACATGAACATATTAGGGTTATGGCCCAACAATGCTAGGCGACTAACACACAAGATCTTGCACATCTTCCTGAGATTTTTCCATATTTTATGAAGGACCCGAAAATTTTTAAATCTAGTGTAAAAATTCCATTTTAATTCGACCTTTCGGGGGTTTTGTACCAGGGCCCCTTCCTCGATAGTTGGGGTAAAAAAGCAGCCCAGAAGCCATTCTTTTATACCCATAACACACAAAAGACAAATAGAATTCAACAAGATGAATTTTTGTAACATAACACCCAAATTGATGGGTATTTTAAGAGAATATATTGCAGTGAGGCTTATATGCTGCCAGGTGAACTTCTGCCAGCTTGATTCAATGTTTTCAAAAGAATTTCAGTATATAAAGTTAGGACCCTAAATCGGCAAAGAGTAAAGCACGATCACCATTTTTAAAACCCTGAATAAGCCAATCCAGTTTAGGAGCAACCATTTCAACTATGTTTCCAACAATTTCCCATACAAAGCATCTTAATTCAAACGAATAACCTCTTATTCATGGAAACCTGAAAATATATTGCTGAAGCTACAAAACGTGGATCATTTTAGGTGGATCAACCTCTATAGGATAGGATATATGTTTATAGAGCGCTCGATTGCCATGGCGTCTTGGCGCTAGTGTATGAAGAAAGGAACTATGACCTGTAGTTACTGAAAGGACTATATGCTAGTGAACAGCCATGTTTTCAAGTTCTTCCTGAAAAGCTGACGATTAGGTTGAAATTTCATAGCCATAGGCAATTTGTTTCAAAGCTTTGGCGCACAGTGCAGTATAGTTCTACCACCCCATCTTGCTCGTCCGATATTAGTAGTTGTAATAAGACCCAAGTTAGCAGATCTAAGGGCACGCGGGCGAATATAAGGTGGAAACACTCTTTGATTAGTCCCCGCACCTCCACCATGAAGTGCTTTGTGCACCAGGCATAAGGCCTTGAATTTCACCTGCTGTTGGATAGGAAGCCAGTGTAGTGACTAGATTCCTGCTGAGGTAGATTGTCCTTTAAGAACGTTTAGAAGTAGTCTTGCTGCAGCAATCTGTAAAGACTGCAGTTTTCTCAGCTGGAACTTGTCAATGCCCAAGAAAAGGGCATTGCAATAGTCCAGTTTAGACAGGAGTGCCACCACAACAGTCTTTTTCAGTTCTTGTGGGATGAACGGAAAGATTTTTCTCAAGGTTTTTAGTAAAAAGAAACAGGATAAAGTAAGACTGTTTACCTGGGCAGAAAAATGTAATTGGGCATCAAGAATAACCCTGAGGTTCCTGACCTTTGGGATGGGACACAGGCATTCTCAAGCCTCCACTGGCCACCAGGAGTCATTCCAAAGGAGCCGGCCTGGGCCAAACTCAATCACCTCAGTTTTGTCAGTGTTAATTTTCAGGAAGCTGAGGTCAATCTATGTCATGATCTCTGTAAGACAAGCATGAAACCTGGCAGCTGTGGCCTCAGGCTGATTGTTGTTGATAGAAATAAGCTGAGTCGTCCGCATATGAGACCAAGGCAAAACCATGCCTCCTGATAAGTCTGGCCAATGGAGTGACAGATGTTAAACCTTGTTGGAGAGGGCCGATCCCTGTGGAACACCACATGGCAGATGGAAACTATCCGATTGTAGACCATCCTAGTACAACCTTTGCTCCCTTGCCTCCAGAAAGGAGACTAGGGTGGCCAGGGCAGTACCATCGACCCCCACATCCCTCAGCCGCTGCTCTAACACCTGTCCACTACTCTACAAATCTCTTCTGTTGTAGTAATCAGAGCGGATTCGGTAGAGTGGCAAGACTAAAACCATGCTGTGTGGAATCCAGTAAATTGTTAACGTCCAGAGACTTATTTGTCAACACCTTATTTACTGACTTCTCCAGTATTTTTGCTACTATTGGCAAACCAGCAATTGGGTGATGGTTCTTTTTTTCGGTAGGGTCCAGGGTTGTCTTATTGGGAATTGGCCTAATGGATACTTTTTTTCAAATAGCTGCGTAATTACCTGATTCTAGAACTTTGTAACAAGAGGGATTAACTTTCCACAGATCTCCCCAGCGGCAAGGTGCATAATGGCTGGAGGGCAGGGGGCGGGGCAGGAGGGCAGGGCAGGTAAGCAGGATATTATAGTGGGAAGTTTTAGTACCTCGGCATTAGTTATTGTAGGGAAACAGGATCATCTATAGTGGGTTAATTGAACCTCACCGGGCAGTTGACATTGCTTATCTTGGGTCTCCCCACCGCTCGGGTGGTCACTATAGATTGCTTGCACCTTATTCTGAAAATATATGGCCAGTTTATTACACATGGCTTGATCTGGTTTAAAAATGTTGTCCTGCTGCGGATTGGCCTACAGTTTGATTGATTTAAAAAGTTTTGTCGCGCCTGACAAAGATGGCCGCGTGAGTTCTCGGCTCCAAAGAGTCTGTCCGCCGGCCTCAACCATCCTACCGTCCTTTTCTCCCTGCCTTCACACATCGGACTGGGGAGCCCTGAGACCCGCGGATCGCCTGGAACCTCTGAAGGTGGGGGCGAGTTTCCCTGGATTAGAAGATGGGTGAGTGGGGCCGTGATTGTACATTGGGCCCCACCCCGAGTGAACTGGTACCATTTAAAGGTCGACAGAGGCCCAGGCAAGACAGATATCCAGCCCCAGTGACTCCGAAGTGCCTACCTCCGGGCCTACAAGTAGGAAGGGGCTTGGTAGAGGTGCAGCCATTGTGAGTAGAACGCTTCTCACCCGATGTGCAGCTGATAGTGGGGACAAACACGTTGCTGGGCTATATTACGGCTTCGGAGAGCTGGGCCGTAGCTGTGATTGTATTGGAGCTTAGAAGATCATCCGGGGCTGGTGTTCGGGCCAACGTGGGCCCCCCCCGGCGGGGCTCCAACTTGAGAACTGCAGGTGAGGGGTTAGTTGTGCCAAAGGGACTGAAGAGCGGAAACTCCCTGCGCCGAGTTGCCAGATAGGGGGTCGGACCAGAAGGGGAGTGGCGCTAGACATGGCGTCCAAGCAAGAAATTACGCTACAAGATGTTATGGCCGCCATTAATGGTGTTAAATCCTCCCTGGGACAGCAAATGGAGACACTGGACACGAAGCTGAACACTGTGTCCATTGAATTCAATCTAATAAGAGCAGACCTCACCAAGGTCAATGAGCAGGTCAAATCCCTGGGTATTAAAACTGCTAGTTTGGTGGATGATGTGGCGCAACTACAACGGGAAATGTGGGAGCTCAAATCCTCCCACGAACAGACGGAACATCAGCTGGACGAGTATGAAGGCAGGGCCCGACTAAACAATGTTCGTATTTTGGGGGTACCCGAGAAGTTGGAGGACCCTGCCCCAGACTTGTTTGTGGAGGATTTAATCCTTAAACATCTCTGTCCTAAGGCATAAGTAACTTCTTCACCATTGAGCTCGCCCCTGGAGTCCCGGGAGGGGGGGGGGGGGGGGGGGGACGAGAGCTGGGTCCCGCCACGTCCCATGATCGCCAGAGTTCTGAATTTTCGGGACAGAGATATAATCCTGCAGGCGGCAAGGTCGGGGGGGGGGGGCCCATCCTATATGAGCACGCTGCCCTTTCCTTTTTCCCGGATTTCACACAGGCGGTCCAGAAGCAGCGACTGAACTTTTTGGCTGTCAAGAAGAAGCTGAGGGACAGGGGGATGAAATATGCCATGATGTTCCCGACACGTTTGAGAGTTGAAGCTAACGGGAGGGCCTGGTTCTTTGACAATCCATAAACTGTGGCTGACTGAATGGACAGTATCCCTTGGGATGCCCCAGTACCACCAGATCAATCGGAGGAACAGGCGACGGCGGGACCGGAATAAGGTCGCCATTTGTTCTCCTGGTTGGCATCAGACCTGCCAGGTATCGGAGATATTGAAGCCGCTGGGCTGGTGCATATCTCTCCAGAAGATTGGGACTGTAACGAGACAAGGGGACTCGGAGAGGAACTGATTGTTTTTTGTGGTGAGGGGTCAGGGTGGGATATCGACTCCTCTCCTCTTTACTACCTTTAGTAACTTAGTTTGCACAGTTGTGGGGTGTAGGGCGACAGGCACTCTGCTAGTTGGGAATGGGCGAATGCCGTGTGCAGGTGTGGGGGGATGGGGGCATGGGTTTCTTCATCTTTTGTGTTACGTTTTTCATGTTTGTTTTCTTCTACCAAGCTGAATAGTACTGCAGGGCTTGCCACTCTTGTGCGGGGCGGCATGTCACTTAAGTGAAGGTGAAGGTGCTCAGCTGGAATGTGAATTGCCTGGGGACAAACTGAAGCGGGGGATGGTCAGCCAGTATATCATAAGGCATGCCCCGACGTGATTCTCTTGCAGTAGACCCATCTAGTGGGAAATAGATGTATGGGGCTTCACAGGGGTGGTTTTAAACTAGTGGCCCAGGCCGGTTTCACGTCTGGTTCCAGGGGGGTTGGTGTCCTGATTAAAAATTCCTTTCCCTTCACGATCCAAAATGGGCAGACAGACGCAGGAGGTATGTTGGAGTCTCTGGGAGGGCAGGGTGGCTACTTTCTTCTCTATATATGTCCCACCCGGCCTGCAGGCAGATACTTCCAAGGATCTTGGCACTGTGTTTCTCGCCCTACCGGTGGGCATCCTGGTGTGGTGAGGAGACTTTAACTCTGTTATGTCTGGGGAGGAGGATAGGCACCCTCTGCGTGAACTTCGCCTGGGCTTGAGGTGGCTACCTGAATTTGCGCACACTTTGGGATTGGTGGATGGGTGGCGGCAGCAACATCCTGGTAAATTGCAGTATACTAAAAAACAAAAAGATGTGTGGAGGGTCAAAGGGGAATATTTTACGACCTGTCTGCTCACTCCCCTGTTATCAAGAGGCAAAACACACAACAGAGCAGACCAGGTCTCAAACTGGTGTGTAACTATACCAGTGACTGTGAAACAGTTGGATGCATGTGTGAGCAAATGCTATTGAAAAACAAAATCAAGAACAAATCCCATCAGCCCACCCTTATGGTGGAATTTTCGTCATGTGGGAATTGCTGGTCATACCATACCACGTCCGACCATATAGTGTTGGTGCGGGAAGGGATGTCAGTAATCTAGCCATGATGTTCATCATAGAATGGTGTTAATAAAGTGCAGTGCTCAAGTGATAGTGATAAATAAAATTGACTACACAAACTCTAAGACACGTACAAACAGAAGTCCGTGTGTCAAGGGTTAAAAACACGGCGAGTAGTAAGACTACCCTCTGGCGCTGTGCAGGACGGTCGACATGTTTCAGCCATAGGGGCATTGCCCTGGCTTTCTTCAGGACTCTAGACATAGAATAGCTACTGCAACTACAAATGCAAGTGATATCTTAAATGAAAAATGACAATAATTGTACTGATAAGTTCCTGGTAGATATGTAACTTTAACACTTAAATGTCCACTGGAGGGAGAGAAGCATGTCTACTTCCTATCAAATAAACAGAAAATCAAAGAATTTTTTTTTTTTAAAACAAACTAGATTGCACACATACAGCCGCATCAGTACACAGAACGAATAGACACACACACCTGCATGAATAATTTGCATTCTTCATTTATAAAGGAAGCATAATAGCTTGGTCACCTAGAGGCATTTCCTCACAGTGATACTCACCCAGCTTTGTGTGGGTGAAAACATTACCTCCCCCGGCAACCGCTCTGGAGTATGAGGCCCCGCTCTACGGTGTAGAAAAAGGACACAGTGAGCACACAACTCTACAGTGCCCAATCCAATTACTCTACACATATAACCCAACAAACGTGTGATAGAAACCCAGCTGTCAAACCCAGGACTAACCCACACAAGGGCTCCCCTAAGACACTTTGAAATGGCACAAATACGATATTTCTTATGTCACAGGACACAGTATAGACACTTATGTGTGCCTCTAAAAATCTTCTTTTGGACTTCTCAAAAAATTGTAGAATATGAGTATAAATTGCCCATAGACAGCTATCTAGGCCACCACAGTCAAAAGCTCCTTGAATAACAAGGAGCATAAAAACGATAGGGTCCCAACTTGGAAACAGAGTCCTATAGGGATCAAGGTTCCTTCTAATTTCAGCAGGAGGAACTGACTGATATGGAGAGGCCACCAGGCGACTCACCTGTCCGTCGGTACCCCAGATTGTGAGCCAAGCGGAATTGCAGTATACACACATCAGGGGCCCACCACACTATGTCCAGAATTGACTATATCTTCGTCCCGGGAGCGCTATCCCACTTGATACGGGACGTCCAACATCTGGGGCACGGGATATCGGATCATTCGCCTGTATGGGTCCGTATGGAATGCGATTATGTTAACGTCGGTAGGGTGGCTCCAATTAACCCATGGTATCTTAAAGACCCACAGTCACAAAGCAAGTCAATCAGAACCACAGCTCTTTACTTTCAAGAGAATGTTGATACAGTAGAATCGGCTAATACATTGTGGGAGGCTTACAAGTCGGTGATCCGGGGTGAGGCATTGTCCAAGATAGCAGGGAAAAAGGAGAGGGTGGCCGAGCTTGAAAAGGCAAAGGAAGCAGTAGTGCAGGCGGAGGAGGATCTAGCCAGGGGGCCCACCCCAGAAGGGCTCCATATGGTTCGGCTCAAACAGGATGAGTTTCAGAATATCGTTAGAGACTGGGTAAGAGCGTAGAGTAGGGAGGTTCAGGGCAGGATCTATGAGCTCGAAGATAGGGCCGGATGGTTGATAGCGTGGCTGGGTAGACGGGAGTGGGCGTCCCTGGTGGTACCTGTAATAGAGGGGCTGGATTCGGCTCTGGTCACGGATCCCCAGGCCATTGCTGATGCTTTTGCGAGTTATTTTCACTCCGTATACACTGCAGAGTCTGTCTACACTGAGCTAGAAAACGCGGCAATACTCTGGGATATACAACTCCCCTCCCTTTTGGATGAGAATAAAGCATACTTGGATTTCCCCATCACAGACGACGAGGTGGAGTAAACTCTGGAAAGGCAACGGAACCTAATGGGATCCCTATCGAGTTACACAAACTAATTTCCAAAAAGCTGGCCCCTCACCTCCAAATCATGTTTATGGAGAGCAGGGAGAAGGGACGGTTGCCATATGATCAGCGTGTCGCGAATATAGTGGTGATATATAAACGGGGTAAGCCTAAGACGAGCTGTGCGGCATACAGGCCTAGATCATTGTTAAATGTGGAGCCGAAGGTTCTCGCTAAGCTATTGGGGACGAGATTGGTTAAAGTGATTGCCTCTCTGATACACCCCGACCAGTCGGGGTTTATTCCCCACCGAAATACAGCGCTTAATCTGCGGCGTCTTCACAGGGTGCTGGGAAAGGGCCACCACAATAACGGAACCGGCAGTATTAGTGTCATTGGATGCTACAATGGCTTTCAATGGGGTGGAATGGCCGTACTTGTTTGCAGTTCTAGCCAAATTGGGTTTCGGGTCAGAATATTGTGGGTGGATCTGTCTTTTGTACTCTGATCCAAAAGCAAGTGTAGTGGTTAAGAATCGCAAGCCCCGTGACTTCTCCCTTAATAGGGGCACCCGTCAAGGGTGCCTGCTGTTGTTTGCCTTGGCGGTGGAGCTTATGGCGGCTTGGATACAACAGGACCTGTCTATCCGGAGTACGAGGTGTGCTCCAGGCTGGGAAGGTAAGGTGTCTCAGTATGCTGATGAAATATTGTTGTATCTTACAAACCCTAGGAAATCATTGATCTGTCTCCTGGACATATTGGCAATTTATGGGAGATATTCGGGATTTTTTTGTGAACTGTCTTAAGTCGTTTGTGTTTGTGGTTGAGGTGGCTGTGGAAGTATTCCGTTACATCTGGATATATATATATAACACTTGATCCTGCCCTCTGTTATGCAGGGAATCTGGTCCCACCCTTGCAGAGGCTCAGGAGCGATGAGGCACATTGGCGGGCACTCCCTTTGACGATGTTAGGAAGGGCAGCCCTGTTCAAAATGATGGCGCTTCCGCGCTTCCTTTATGCGCTCCAAAATTCGATGGACCCGGTGCCTGTCTCCTACTTCAATGAGGTCGAGGGGCTCCAGAGGCAGTTGCTGTGGGACGGAAGGCCGCGTATTTTTTTTTCACCAAACTCGCGCTAAATTGGTATGATGGAGGAATCAGCTTACCAGATATACAAAAGTACTACTGGGCTTCTGAGCTGACCGCGATTAACCACGGGGTCTATGGGCTACTGGATAATCCCAGGTATGCAATGGACAGGTGGCTGCTCCCCTGGGGGAATTATTTTAGAGCGCTGTTCCCAAAGCCGCGCAGATTTCTGAATTCGGCCGTTACCGATCGGTAAATGGCTATTTTCGGCCACCTACATCTGGCCCCTAGATTGGTGTATGTTTAGGGAGAAGGCGGTTTTCATTGCACGGCGTTGCCCTGGGAAGTGTAGTAAGATCTGGGGAGCGTTGTATGAATATAGAGGGGACATTTGTCCCCCACCGAGGAGACAGGGTGACACGGAATCTGCTGAGACCCTCCCCCTGGTCAGCTGAATGTAACATTGGTCATTTAATTTGGTCAAGTGATTTTGCCTCTGAATTGGAAGACGCCAGTCTAAATATATGCACATGTCATTGTTAATGGTCGACTGTTTAATTAAAAGAATATAGAAAAAAAAGTTCCTTTGTGGAATTGCCAGCATTTTCTATCTTCGTTGTAAAGAATAGCTTTTTTTCAGCAATAATTGCTTCTTTATACTGTTGGATAGCTAGATTATTTACTTTTCGTTGCTATAATCTGGTCTCCAAAGACGCTCTGTTCTCCTACAATAATTTTTTAGGGACTTGAGTTCCGGTCTGTACCAAGGTGATAAATTCTTAGATCTTTTTACTGTCGCCAATTTTTCAGGCGCCACCTGCTCGGCGGCTGACGGTAGCCAACCATTAAACTGGGAGGCTGCTTCATTATTATCCTTTGCTAGCGGGGAGGGGAGGTGACCAAGGGCCTGCTCTAGGTCATTGCCTAGAACTTTGTTCCAAGGTTGTATTTTTATCTTGGATGGCTTACTTGGGGTGCAGTGGTTATACTGCATTACTTTGCAGTTAAAATGGACCGCCTTATGGTCAGTCCATGGGAGAGTGGATATTTTAATCAGGTTAATATCAGATGTTTTAGTGAAAATACCATCCAAAGTGTGACCCACCACATGGGTGGGTTCGACTACTAATTGGCCTAAGCTGAATGCTGCAAGATTATCTAGCAGTCTGGCAGTATCCGAATTATTTGTTAGTTCTAGATGATAATTAAAATCACCCAGAATTGTGAAAGATTGGGAGTCTGTATAGGACTCCAAGAGCATCAAAAGAGCTTGGGAAAAGCCGGTCTGGGCCCTGGTGGACGGTATATGAGTATCCCTTGAAAGGTCGAGAGATTATTAAGTTGTATACAAAAATGCATCGCTGGTAGAGCTGAGATTCCTTCCACCCGCACCTTTAGGTGATCTCAGATAATAGCTATGACCCCCCCCCCCCCTTTCCCTTCCTCCCTACCTTGCGAGCTGACAGCATAATCCTTAGGTAGCGCGATGTTACAATCTGGATTTGATGTATTGTCCGTCCAGGTTTCTGTCACAAAATCTATATCCGGGGTGGCTAGCTGGATCAGGTCTTCCAGCTGATATTTATGCTTCATCAGTAGAAAACACTGTATGAACTGCTCAGGTATTGCCTTAGGGACCTTAACACGCCGAACTGTAGAGGTATTGTCCATCCTCCTCTCCCCCCCCCTACACTGACCTTGGGAGCCTCACACTTTCCTTCTCTCGATCTTCTCACTGCTTGGTTTGTGTGCTCATGATGATTATAGACGCCTTGATTGAATCGGAAAGAGCACTTAGGGCACAGGAATTCACCTCCATTCATATTTAGCAGGGATATGTCTTGATCCCTGCATATGCCTCTTTCCAGGTCTAATGGTTGGTTCCTACTGTAATTTGGAGCTTTAAACGACCAGGGGTTCTGGCGCTGGGTGCGCTCCGGGCACAGACAGGCTTGCCTTTGGCGCGCGGCCGGCACGCCAACTGCGCGGTCGCTCCAGCGCCATTTAAATATTGTAGGGAGGGGAGAAACCTGCAAGAAACTAGAGCCTTAACTCCAGTGCAATGCACGCCCGTTTAACATCCGGGTGCCGCCGGTGTAGATCAGGAAGCAGTACACCAAATTAAAACGACTTTTATAAGCGTCTCAAAGTAAGTTTTAAAAATTTCAAAAAGGGGTGGGGTCGCACACCACTCACGCACCAGCGGGATCGCCCCTAAGGACTGTGGTCAGTGTAGTTTGTATTCCGCGATGTATCTTCTTTCAGGTATCTGTTATCTTCGCCATCCCTGTACACGTGTTTCAGGGTATTTACCCCTCATCAGCAGGGAATAGGCCATCTTCTTATCTTCTGGGGTTGCCGGTGGCTGCCAAATATTGCCAGGTCTAGTACCACTCAGGCGCGCAGGTGCGGGGTCCCAGGCTCGTCAGCTGCTGGTGAGTGAGTGGTGTGCGACCCCACCCCCTTTTTGATAAGTTTTAAAAATGTATCCTTCGTAAAACAGATATGTGCAAAGTGCAGTTGTCTAGTGAGGAGGAAAAAGCCCCAACACGATATATTGGGCACAGTTCCCTACCGCATACACTATCTGTGTGTCCTCAATATTAAGTTTGTCAGGGAACAGCCCCAAATTCTCCCACAGGAAACTCGATTGCAACTAGAGACTTAGGAGATGCTGAAGGCAAGATGGGGATGTAATCCAGGTAGGCAAGCACTCTACCCCTCATACTGAAGTGACGGGAACGTTGGCAATGCTTTTCAAGTTTGGATATATGGATCTAAAAGTGCTAAAAGTGGTCGGGAGAGGAGGCAGCTTTGACTCATTCCATATTTATCTGATTTCTCCCCACCCCACCCACAAACTGCAGGAAGGAAAGTATACAAAGTCATTACCCGACTTAAGCATTTCAGGACCTAAGCCCATCTAAGTCATTGTTGACCATTCAAAACCACCAGGTGACCCTGTCCTTTGCCTTTTTGCCATCCAATAGGATCATCTCAATGGGCTAGAGACCTTGAGTGCTGTTATAGAAGCATTAATATGAGGACCACTTGTGTCGCTTGCTGAAAACAAATCCATGCTGCATAGGATCTGCAAGCCTGGTAATGGATGTAGCCAAACGATTGGACAAAAGACCTAGCATAAATGTTTGAATCTGCAAGATTGGCTGATAAGAACTGCACTTCCTTGTCAAGGTGAACCAAAAAATTCACTAAATAAACCTGTGCTTAACCATCTGGTAGCTTGGCACAAATGCAGTCAGGCTTAACTCTGAGGCAATTTGTAAAAGTATTTATGCACACAGAGTAATAAAGTGAAAACACAATACATGAAAAATCCCAACCAATTTAGAAAAATAGTCTACATTTTAATAAATGTTTTGAGACAGAGCAAAAATCAGTAGTACCAAAGTTAAACATTGTAATTTTTTTGTTGTTGTAAAAACTAGCGTCTAAAAGATCTAAGCGCCTACCGCAAGCATGTAGTCATGCAAGACCAGGTCAGACTCGAAAATATGGCTGACCATGATGGAGCGCTGATATTATAAAAGAAATGGATTGGGCCTGGTCTGCACTTCCCTTTGACTGAAAAGAAATGTTAAAGAAAAGGTTCTGAGAAGGTTAAATCAGTGGGGCAAGACTGCAGGTCATGTGTGAGGCCATGAGTGTGGAGGATTCGTCGTTGGGGAGCCATTAGTCTTGGTGAAGATTTCTACGTTCAGACTTAGTCAAGTCAAAAATCTCCGGCGGGGCGAGGCAGGAGGCTGTAGTCCAAGAGAGTTCTAGGAGGCTGCATACCACTTTATGGTTGAAATGTTTTTTATTGGTATTTCAAGAATCGTGCCCTAAGTAGCAGTGACGGCCTTACGAAAGCTCAGGAGGCCCCTAAGCAAAAAAAACATGTTCATGCAATCCAATGTCTGCAAACAGTCCCAGTCCCCAACCCACCCTCTGCTACCTCCCCACACTTTCCATTTGCATCACGTATGAAATGACTTCAACGATTTATTGCTTGCGAGTGCTCCGGTTGCAGTTGTGTGGCCATCTCCTGTAGGCGCAGACGGAGGAGGTTTTTTGGAGAGTTCAATTCCCGAAAAGCGCATGAGAGCAAGGACAAATGGGGGCGATATAAGTCCCTGAAGGAGGCGTCCTGACCAGAAAAAGTGAGTGTGAACCTTTCCATACCTAGGATGTACCACCACCTGTGGAGACATCGGTATGTGTTGGAATCTGCGAGGTTCCCTAGTGTATAAGGATGGTCTTTATGGCCGTCCCCAGTGCTAAGCTGATCTATGTTCCTCTCCTGGACTTTAGGGGCTACGTCAAGGGATTTGGTAGGCTCAAGATGTAAACTGTGAATCGTGACTATTGGGTTTCAAGATGGAGATCTATGTCATTGAGGACCTGTGACCAGTATTGGAGAAGCTGGGGGCAATCCCACAGTATATCTACCAGTGTCCCCTGTAACCAGCAGCCCCTCCAACAGTCTGCACTCCGCACCGGGTTGACCAATATTTAGCCACTTTGGAGAGCGTTTCGGTGAGTGCCATATTGCTCTGTGGTGTATCACCTCCCATTCCTTGAGTTAGGCCTATTTTGTGGGTTTAGTGTTCAATGCCGGGGCTTCATGTAGCATAGGTGCTCGGTCTCAGGGAGTCCGTAATCTGTGCGCACTTGAGTAAAAGGGGGCACCCCGCCTCATCAAACAGGTGTCCATAGAGTGACAGTCTGATTGTCGCCACCTCACAAACTTTGGATTTACCACTCTCGGAGCAAAGTCTGGATTGTCTAGTAGTGGTGTCATGGGTGAGGGAAAGGAGGTCAGTCCAAATCAGACACTCATCCAAATGCTGCCATCGTTGCCTTTGTGATCATGATCAGGGATGGGTGTAAGTTCCGCAGTCTATTCATAGTCTTAAGAAAGGGGGCCTTCCAGTGGGACGTACCTGCTACAGCTCTGTCCTGGAACAACCAGTGTTTCTCAGATTCAGCCCTATTGCACTCTACTAAGTTGTGCAATTGGGCTGCCAGATAGTATGGTTGGAGGTTCGGGATGCCCCAGCTCCGGGGGGGGGGCCTGGGGGAGAGAATGCCCAGTTCTTTCTTCATGCGGAATATTCCCCTCCCTGCCAGATAAATTGTAGAAGCTCTGTTTGAAGCTTAGAGATCATGCACGCTGGCAGCAGGAGAGGGAGAGTTTGGAAACAGTATAATATCTTTGGGAGAACAGACATCTTAATAGTCCCCACCCTTCCAAGTCAAGAAATCTGATGTTTCCAGCAAGCTAGGTCGCTTCGGATTTGCCTGTGTAATGAGCAGTAGTTGATAGAGGTGGTTATGTGGTGGCTGCCAAATTGATCCCTCGGTAGGGAATTGTCTCAGGCACCAAATGGATCGGGTGCCGCATCGCCAGCTGGTCCACCATCTGAGCTGGTAGGGAAAGGCTGGGTGCCTGTGATTTCTCCACGTTAACCCGAACACCGATGCGTTACCAATTTTTTTAAGCTACCTCAGGAAGGCTGTCAAAGCTATAACTGGCCTATCCAATGCCACCAGCACATGGTCTGCATGTAGGATTATGGCATAATTATCACCTTCAAAAGTCACTCCAGTAATATTGGGGTTGTCCTGGTGTCTCTGGGCTAGAGAGCGAATAGCAGGTGTGACAGAGGACACCTCTGCTTTTTGAGACTACCTATTGGAAGGGGGACGGAAGCATGGCCATTGGTCCAGATCATTGCCGCGGGTGAGCCATAACTATTTAGAATCTGTGTTCTGAAATTTTCCCCCAGTCTGAAATGCATAAAGCCCTGTTCCAGGTTGGGCCAATGGACCCTATCGAAGACCTTTTCATATCAATCACTAAGAGCATGAATTCACCTGGGGCATGTGAGGCCTTCTCGATATGTAAAATACATTTGGTATTGTCGCTTGTTTGCCTATGGGGTATGAAACCTGCCTGGTGTGGGTCAATGATAGAATGCATAGAGGGGTTGAGGCTGCTAGCTAGAATGCCTGTAAACAATTTCAGATCCACATTTAAGAGAGATGGGTCTATATGAACTGCATTATGACTGGTCTTTTCCCGGATTAGGAATGACCGTATCGCCCCAGGGTCAGTAAAGGAGTTGAATAACTGGGTTAAGCTAGGCGCCGGAATAGAACAGAAGGTCTTGTAAAAGGCCAATGAGTAGACATCTGGGCCTGGGTACTTTTGCCAATTTCATCCCGGGGATGGGTGATATGACTTGCTCTATATGAATATTTTTCTAGCGACTTGGCCTAGTCTAGTGAGAGATGGGTTGTTTGCGCAGATTAGAGATACTGGGTGATGTCCGCGGGGTCTAAATGTTGACCGTAGGATAAGTGCATGTAAAATTCCTTACAGGAGTTCGCTATGGCTTTGTCTTCTATCACCAGTTCTCCCCCTTGAGTATTGAATCGAGGGCAACGCCAAATCCTGCTGCTGAGCGCGCAATCTATCTTAACAATTGGCCACAATTATCTCCACTGACCTAGAAGGAATGGCGTAGGCAGAGAGCTGCGTATTCTTCCCGATCCAAATCGATGGCCGTCATTTAGCAGCAAATGGCCGATAGCTATGCGTTGGTGGATGTGTTTTAGCTCATTTATTAATTTGATAAGGGCCTCCTTCTCTTTTCGGGCTTTATCTGCAGCTGAGATTGCAATGATCCGCCCCAAACTACTGTTTTGAGTGCATCCCATAATATAGCGGTAGAAATGTTGGGGATGTCTTTGTATGCGAGGTAGTCACAATTGTTCATTGGATCTGTGTTACCACCTCTGGGCGTTGTAGCATAGTTACTTGTAGGCGCCACTGACCAGTGAAAGGATTACTGTGACATGGCCTGAAAGCGCTGCCAGAAGGATTTTGGTCTCTGTGGGGAGTGCATGCATATCCTTCGTGGGCTGGAAATAATCTAACCTGGCATATGCCTTATTTGGATTGGAGAAAAAGGAATATTCACATATGTGAGGATGGACAACCCTCCACAGATCCTTAAGCCCCCATGTCCCTAAGCCATGTGAGGCCTCCCTCCAACAATGCCCCTGCCTGTCTATGCCACTGTACCGATCTGTCTAGAAAGTCATCAAATACCAGATTGAGGTCTTCTCCCATTAATACCCTCTCTCAGTGGTGGATATTGCCTCTGCTAGTGCCGTGCTAAGATGTCTCTTTACCATCATTTGGGGCTTATATGGAGCCCACCACCAAGGATCGGTCCCCCAGCGTGAAATAAGTGAGGAGTCTGAAGGAGACGGATATCTGTGCTCCAATTTTCCAAATATACTGCCCTGCATTTTATCAGGTGGTTAAGCTCTCTCACGTTAAGGTTAAGGACTCTAAGTGGGGTGATCTGCATTAATGCTGTACTGAGAGAAGTAAGCTATGGGATTTAGCAGCCCACTCAGTCTGAGGGATCTGCTAGTTGCAATGAGGGTCTCCATGACTGCCCTGTGTTTGTGTTGCTGTGTCTGTTTTGGAAGTGAGTGTGGACCCCAAGCATACAACAAGGAAAACTGAGAAAAGGAATAACTTGAGAATTTGAACATCAACTTACTTTTAGTCCCACTTTCGGTGCGTTTGACCATAAGGGGGTCCATGTTGTGGCCAACATTCCCCAACGCCCTCTTCCCCCCCACCCCACCACCACCACCACCACCACCACCACCCAGCCTCTCTGCTTGTACATAGATCTGTTGGATGCCCAGTCCTCCTAAGTGTTTTCCATCTTGGCCAGCACCGCAGGGATCACCTCCAATGCTGCCTGTTGTCCTTTGGCTTTCTCAGTGGAATCTGGTCACTTCGTCCTTTGTCTTGCTCCCTGTCTCTACCACCGTGGCTGTCGGTCTCTCGGTTCGGGGTAGGAAGGGTTTCCCTTCCCAGCGGAATATGAGGCGGAATGGATGTGTCCATGAGTAGGATATATCTTGGTTTCGCAAGTGCATAGTGACAGGACAGAACTTCTGCAGTGTTAGTGCAGTAAAGTCCTGGTAGAGGTTCGGGGTCTGGTCTCTAGTCTCTGAAGGCGATTGGGTGCATTTCCTGAGCTTTGCGCAGGATTTCCTCTTTGACTTTGAAATCATGCATACATATTAGAATGTCTGCTGGGGGTGCTGTGTTCAAGTGAGGCAGTCCAGCACGGTGTGCTCGGTTAATCTTTATTTCGGCATCCAAGGATGTGCCTAGGATATGGCAGAAGAGGTTGATGACATAGCCTAAGATGTCCTCTCCTTCGGCTTTAGTAGTTAAGTACTGTATGCTTTCATTATTCTGGTGGGATCTGATCTCAAGATCTTCTAGGTGTGTCTGTAAGTAGATATATTGCTCAGAGAGATGGATGGCCCCCTGTTGGAGGGATACAACTTCTTTCTCTGTGTCATCTCCCCTGTCTTCCACTGCTGCAACTCAATCCCATAGGGAGTCTGTCTCTTCATACTTTCTGGATATCCTAAGAGAGTTCTCTGGGGATCGCTGGATGAGACCCGTGGGGCCGGCGAGCATTTCTTCGAGGGCGCGATCTTTATTGGTGCGGTTGGTTGCCATCATTGGGAGCAGTTGTTGTAAATTCTGCCAGCCCCTCCGGCTATACGTTTGCACTGGCCCCCACTTCCCGGGGAGCCTCTAACTCTCTCCTCGGAGGAGAATGTGGTCAGTAGCCCTGTATGGAGCACTCTCTATGGGTATGCCTCACTATAGGTATGCCTCACTGAAGGTGCCTGTCTGTCAGGTCTGTGGGTCTGCTCTCAACAAGGGTGGATCTCCGCTCACCTTCCAGCACCCATTGCCTTGTAGGGGTCCTCCCGTCGTTTAGATCCCAGGCAAGACGCCGTCACCTCCTGGCATTCGTTAGGTGTTAGATCTTTTGGGTCTCAAGCGGGAGCGTAAACCACCTCATTGCTAATGGAGAGGAGGGCAACAGCACTCCAGAGTGCCGACTAGCAGTCAGTGCTGCTGGAGCACCTTCTCAATGGGCAAAACAGTTCTCCTTCTGATGTGCACCTCTGTATGTTGCTTCTGGTTAATGTGTTCTGTTAAGGTCACAGCAGTGTAAAGGGCCCCAATCCCAACTGGCCTGGTCAGGGCCTTCCCGTTCACAGCTCTAGGCACGGTCCAAGGCCTCAGGATGCCACTTCTACAACCCTAAGCGCCCACACCCTGGCTCTGCCCAGTGTGCCCAGTTCTAAGGCGGCTGTCAAAGGTGTGCCTTTCTATACTGATGTTTGTACCACCAATCCGTGTGTCCAGGAGCCCTCCACTCCTTGAGCTTCTGCGGCCTACACAGCCAGCCACGTCGTGAGTCAACTCTGGCCGTTGCGATAAGGCTCTGGTGCACTCAGCAGCCACACCAGGGAAGGTCCTGCGCTTCCTGGACCCGGTCTTGGTCTGGCATCTGCTGGCTGCCAGCACCTGGTAGGCCTCTCCACTGCTCGGATGCTGGCAGAGTTAGTTGCCACCTCCGCCTTTCAACCCACCCAAACATTCCCATCCGAGGGCAGCCATTACTCTCCCATCCCTTATCCCCACCCAAACATTGTCGTGACTAAAACACTTGACAGCAGCTGTGATGACTTCACTAATGATCCCTTAACAATCACAAGAGACACCCGGTGTCAGCAGCAGCCAAAAAGACGTGTGATTGAAAGCCTATTCCGAAGAGAAAACCCTAACATTACAGATAACTATGCAGTATTTCATCAAAGCAACCATTCATAATTGCCATATTTGCGAGCAAGGTATGAGTGTCCCCACTTCATTGATAGTACCTTTTAGTCTTAGTGAACTTGACTCTGACTGAACTAGACACTTCTGTCAGTAGCTTGGCATTGGCTGAGCAGGTTCTGCACTTTATCTTGATACTTAGAGTAAAAGGTTTGAACCTTCTAGTTAATGAATAGGTTTGCAGGTTCGAGCAATGAGACTGTTGCCTCAACATTTTTAAGGGCCTGTATAAGTTCACAGAATCACCAATGGAGCTCCACAGCTCATGGTAAAAATCATACCCAACAAACTCTGTACTACATGATTGTCTGGAGAGCATAGACAGACATCATTAAAAATAAGCTGTCTTAGAATAAAATTCACAACATAAATAAGCGTGACCTGTCAATACTGCGACACCCTTCCTTTGCGCAGTCTAATGAAATTGAAAACTAGGGGATCCCTTAATGAGACAGTCCATGTCCCAATCTGCAAAATGAGGAAATGCTTGTTTAAACATTTTTCATTTTTTTCAGGAATCCCTAACACATGTAAGTTGTTCTCTCATACAG
Source organism: Lissotriton vulgaris (assembly GCF_964263255.1). NCBI lineage: Eukaryota > Metazoa > Chordata > Amphibia > Caudata > Salamandridae > Lissotriton > Lissotriton vulgaris. The sequence continues at coordinate 241,845 of NW_028250242.1, forward strand.
TTCTCTGTATCCTCTAGCTTAGAGCTAATTTTCCTTATCTTGATTCCATGACCTCCCACTTGAATTTGAGTTGCCTGAAGAGACTGCCAACGTCGCAGAACAATTCTGAATGTCATTCAAGCAGCATTGATATGTCCATGTTTCTAGAAGTTTTCCAGAAGACAGCCTGTTTTTCAACATGCAAAAATTTCTAAGCCAGCCTGTCATTTGCACCTTCATCCTGGTGCAGCGGAATTAGTCCGTAAATGGAGGATAGCATTGGAGTCTGAGAAGGACCATGCTGCTTACCATTGCTCTGAAGTTTTAGAATTGAACCTTGGATGCAAGCCTGACTTAAAGGGCACCTTAAGGAGCTGAGGCTGGCCAGAGGGTAGGGCATGACCAGCTTTGCTCGTTGTCGCAGCTCTGAGCATTTTGTGGTGTTAATTCAACCCCTCAAAATAGGTGAGAGCAGAAGTTCTACACTCTGTTTGAGGTGTGCACATTTACACTTGGACCTGAAATGGTCCTATTCCTTAATTCATCACTGTTCAACAAAAATCCTTGAGAAAAAGTTTTTTTTGAAGCATCTTCCAATGCAATGTTTTATTCAGTATTTTTCTTCATTAAACGTGTATTTTCAAATATTTGCGAGATTCATTGCTTAAAGCATTTCAAATCAACCCAATGCATTTCAGGTACAAAGGGACCCTTCCTCGGGGGTCTCTAAGAGACCGAAATAGCTATATTCAAATTCTTACGTACACTGAGGTTAAAAAACTTTCAATAACCTCCCGCCAACCTGACAGTACAAGCAAAGAATTCAGAGTTAAGAGCACATTTTGTGCACCCATGTCACATAAAACAATTGATGCCTATGAACGAGTGATCACCACAGAAATAAAGAAGATAAATTACAAGAGCGGTACTAAGAGTAATTTTTCTAAGAAAGAATGGAATACACTTAAATCTTTGAAAGAAATGACTGAAATAACTATACAGAAAGCGGACAAAGGGGGAGCCCTAGTGGTAATGAATTCGACATTTTACAAGGAAAGTGTAAGTCAACATTTGGAAGATACTAATATCTACCATAAACTTGACCAAGACCCTACGGAAATCTTTGCAGCCACACTCAAAGAGATACTAGATAAAGCTTTGGAGATGAAATGGATCACCAACAAAACTTATCAATTCCTCAACATAAAATATCCAAGGAGGCCACAGTTTTATATGTTGCCAAAGATGCATAAACATCCAACACGACCACCATTAAGACCTATTGTATCTGCTTGCGGTTCACTTTCCGAGCCAATCGGACAATATTTAGATTGGTTTCTACAACCATTAGTTCAGAACTGGTGTACCCACATAAAAGACACTACTGCATTTTTAAACATTCTACAGAGCGTTGAAATTCCACAAAATGAAGAGATATGGCTCAGTTCAATTGATGTAACTGCACTGTACACCTCGATCCCCCATAACGAGGGATTAGAAGCAATGGAGTGGTGTTTACTACAGAATGAAGTAGAAGGACCAGACAAAATCTTTCTGATGGAAATCCTACATTTTGCGCTTTTTCACAGTTACTTGGAATGGGAACAAGAATATTATGCACAATGCAGTGGAACCAGCATGGGTTTTGCTGGGGCACCGTCATATGCGAACATTTTTATGTCCAAGTTTGAGAGTGACCATATACTTGACAACCCAAATTGGAAAACAGGACTACTGGTTTATAAACGTTACATAGGTGATATTTTTATAATCTGGAGAGGTAACAAAGAGAAATTGGAAGCAAACATTCAGATGTTGAATTTGCAACATGAAAGGATTAAGTTCACACATGTGATTGACCAGCATCAACTATCTTTTTTGGATGTAAAAATTTCCATAAAAGAGGTCCAAATGTGAACGAATGTACATATTAAAGAAACTGATCGAAATAGCGGACTGCACTCTGCTAGCTTTCACCATCATTCTCTCAAGAGCCATTTACCACTATCTCAATTTATTCGCTATAAAAGGATCACATCGGATTCCAATGATGTCTCAGACACTATCGACAGACAGATCAAAAAATTTGAAAAACAAGGATATCCAACCAAACTATTACAAGAGTCAAAAACCAAAGTCATGGCCATGACTAGAGAGTCTTTACTGACAAAAAAGGACAAGTCTAATCAGAAACTCAGTTTGTGTTCTTAAACATTCTATGCAGGCACGTCAAATCACCAGTATCATGAGAAAACATTGGTCTATCATTGTTCAAGAACCTGATCTTCAACCTTTGTTCGCAGAACGGATAACATTTGCCTATAACAGATCTAAAAATTTAAAAGAACTGCTAAGAAATGAATCAGAGAAAGACAGTCCACAAAGGAATGCGCAAATGCGAGAACTGTACGCATTGTAATAATGTGATGATAGGGCCGTCCTTCACACATCCTAGAACTGGGCAACTGATTCCACTACGACATTCAAGCACTTGTGACACCAAAGGGGTGATTTATGGTATTAAATGCCCCTGCGGTAAATTATATGTTGGGCAAACAGAACGGAAAATCAAGATAAGAATAACAGAACATAAGAGCAACATCCGTTTAAAAAATCAGAAATCAACAGTGGCAGCACACTGGGCAGAAGCAGGTCACAATATTTCTCAGTTACGCTTTACTATACTGGAGGTGATTGAAACACGCCCAGATATGGATACACATAAAATGAGACTAAGAGCTGAATATTTCTGGATAAAAAAGATGGGGAGTCTCCAGCCACATGGGCTCAACGACAGACTAGAATTATCATGTTTTCTATAAAATCACCAGGAAGTTATTTGTTTTTCCTGAACTGACACCGGTTTACTCTGCTGAACCTTGGTCATATCTCATTACAAGATAGCAGACACGTTACCATCATGACAATGTTTATTTGTTGACTCTGCTGAACCTTGGTTATATTCCACTCTAACATGGCCGACACGCTATCATCATGATAATGTTTACCTGTTAATTAATCATTTTCGTCTCTAGTTTACTCATAGCACGATTTTGAATGTGTTTTATGCTTTACTTTTCTTTTCAAATAATCGAGTGAGCACACTTATTGGGGGAAATGTAGTACTTTAACAGAGTTCTGTTTATTTTGAAATTGCTTAGTATAAAATTTCCCATGCTTCGAGCAATCGCGGTCATGTGATCGCGCAACCAACCTATGAGCATTCAAATAAGAGTTAAGAGCCATTCGGGTTATCTCAGCTATACTGGCATTGGTGGAAACTAGAAGCAGAGCGTGCATGAGCATTTCCGTGAGTAACTGACATGAAACTAGAGCCGTTTTGACCTGAGAATGTTTAACAGACAGGCTTTTTTAAACAATTGTTATGTTTTTCATTTGACACAGTGATCGAGTTAGGATGGGATAGCTATTATAACTGAAATAGCGAGACTGTGATAGAACACTGCATATAGTTGACATTAGCATAAATCAAGAGTCTTGTTATCACCGAGGGGCCACTTCAGAAACTGACTGGCAATCACGTTTGTTTTTTAAAAATGCTAACGTTACACAGATGTTTACGTTTTGGGTTAAATCACTTAGTGCTTTGAATCATGTAACCATTATGATTTTGTATATCTTCAAACATAGCTTTGGGCTCAAAAAATGTTTTTTTGTTCTTTTACTTAGAGACCCCCGAGGAAGGGTCCGTTTGTACCCGAAATGCATTGGGTTGATTTGAAATGCTTTAAGCAATGAATCTCGCAAATATTTGAAAATACACGTTTAATGAAGAAAAATACTGAATAAAACATTGCATTGGAAGATGCTTCAAAAAAAACTTTTTCTCATGGATTTTTGTTGAACAGTGATGAATTAAGGAATAGGACCATTTCAGGTCCAAGTGTAAATGTGCACACCTCAAACGGAGTGTAGAACTTCTGCTCTCACCTATTTTGAATGCACGTAGACAGTGTTTCTAGACAAAACACTTCAGGAGGGAGTCGCACAACGTTAAAAAAGTTCTAAACAGAAGTTTAAATCAAGATAATAAGAGTGCAACTGATGGACATATAAAAGGTTAATTCAACCCCCTCACAGTCCCAAGACAGCTCAACTTCTTTGACCCATATGGCGTCATATGTTACACTTATGGAGGAACTGATCAGTTCCTCCATAAGTGAAGATAAAGTATTCAGTGAGGTCCCCCTCCCCGATCGGTATATTTGTACTTTGTAAGTGCCATTTGCCAGGAGCTTTTCTGTGATGTTGCTGGTCAACTTTGCAAGCCTTTACCGTGTATTGACTCGACTTTTGCTTCTGAAGCTGAGGATGTAATTTGGCCAAATGCATCAAAAAGGAGAGAAAAACCTACCTGAGGCTTCTGTGTCAGGGGTGGCTGGTGTTTGTGTGACATTGATTACAAGTGGATTTAAAACGGTCTAGCTGGACAAGTAGTGTTTGGCAGTTGAACTTCTGACCCTTCACAATTCCTCACCTTCGAAATCAGACCCCATTGTAACACACGAAGACAAGGCCCCTCGTCCCCAGCTTCATCAACTGATGAAGGACCTCAAAGCCTCGAATGCCCTGTGACCATCACTGTTAGCACGACCCATTCTTCGTCAACGGTATAGAAGAGAAAATGTCATGTTTTCTGGGCGTTGGACGCCTGAATAGCCACGTCCTTTGTCAGTGCCTGGGACCCCTGAATGGCCGCTTCCTTAGTCTACTGACTCAGTGCGTTGTTGGTTCAGAGCAGGTTGCAGTGTCTCTCCCAGGACTTCCACATCTGCACCAGAGAAGCCCGGATCTAATCCCTTGTAACGCCAGTCAGGCCAAAGAGCGCGCTCCTGCTGGTTCTGTCTTGCTGAGCCATTTGACCATGGTCAACCGTGTAAACATCCACTGCCATGAAGTGCCATCAGTTCCGCAAACAGCAGCAAGACCCAAAGCGACATAAGAAGATGCTGAGGCTTCCACAGCTGTGGGACCTGAGCAGCTGATGCTGAGGGAATCCGCATCGCCCCAACCCAGAGAGCAGTCGACACAAATCCTCAGATGCCCTGAGAATTATACATGTCCTCCACTTGGATAATAGTGCCAGAAATCCAGAGAGCAGTCGACACAAATCCTCAGATGCCCTGAGAATTATACATGTCCTCCACTTGGATAATTGTGCCAGAAATCCAGAGGGTATTTCTTTTTGTGTCTGCAGCGTTGCGGCTGCTGATCATCGGTGGGTCTCCCAACATCCGCCTGGGATCAGCCTCTTTCCACCCATCTTGTTTACTTGTTTACATCCCATTTTGCGAGAACAACTCAAAGCTACTGTTTAGATTGGAGTCAAAATGTTTTCTTGTTTATAAATACTTATTATCCAGCACTGACGTTCCACACAAGGCCCAACGGAGGAACATTGCTATGATCTGGAGAACCAGTGTATGTTCAAATACAACCATATCTTCACCAGGACAAATAAAGCTTGTTGAGTGATATGGAATAGTGTCCAAAATCTCCAAGGTCTGCCCCGTTGGCTCTGATCGGTTCAATCAGTATATGCTGCTTTTTAAAATATTAGATTTCTCGGCCACTAACTGTGATCGTTTTCTGCTGTCAATTCAGAAATCATAGTAAACAAAAGTCTGCATTTGAAGTAAAACGTCAACCAAATATTTGTTTAATGCTTCAATTATCCTGTGTAGAGTTGTCTCAAATCTTTTTATTTAATAAATATGGACAATATCTTTCAGAAGCTTTTGAATAGCCTCTTTAATTTCTTGTCTTCCATTCAAATACTTTTCACAGTTTCTTTATTACGCTTCTCAAACTCCTTTTCTTTTTTTATGATTTTTTTTGAAGTTTGTATTACCTCTGGCTTTATTTGTAGTGCTATTTGGGTTTTTCCTGGCCTCATTCTAACTTTTTTGGATGTCCTGCAGCAAAGTTTTTCTCTGGCTAGGTCACTAAGGAAGTTTCCATATAACATGTAGATCAGCTTTGGCCTTATGAGTGGCCGAAGGTTTGTTTCACGTTGCTCTTTAAAGACTAATATAACATGAATCATGGGCTGGGCCACATTTGTCCGAACACGCTATTTTTCTGTTCGTTGCTAGGTGAAGGGATATTTGTGTGGTTGTTTGATAGAGGTTGTTAGCTGGTCTTTTGAGCTCAGCTTGTGTGTGCCACAGTTTGGGCATATCCAAAAGAAAACTCTTGGCTCCCATCCAACACCTGTGCTTCTAGCCTGTGAGCCCTGTGCAGAGTAGAGAGCAGTCTGGCACCTAGGCCCTCCCATGGGATGTATCCTAGGGGAAGTCCTTATGGAGACCTACAGCAGACCTTTCGGATACATAGCATAAGATGCTTAAATGGGAGTCCACATACTCAGAAGCATTTAAATTCTACATTACCATAGTAGAGTATGTTGAGAAAGATCCTTCTGATAACTCCTGTTCTTGAGAACCGCTACGAAGGTAAATAAAAGTAAGGAGCACATTACGAAAATACCAAACATTAAGTAGGGAGGCAGATGGGAACCCTGCTCAGTCTCTACTATGATAAGATATGTAGTAACAGGTCAATTCATTTGCCTTTCATGAACTGGAGGCAGCCCTTGTCTGTGTGGCCCCCAGATGTTGGAGGCAGCCCTTGTCTGTGTGGCCTCCAGATGTTGGAGGCAGCCCTTGCGGCTCCCACATCTTGGAGGCAGCCCATCTCTGTGTGGCCCCCAGCTGTCACTGAGGCGCATACCCCTATCAGGAGCATATCCTTCAGAGGTCTTTCTTCATGATGGTCTCTGCTTTTTAGCTATAAATACATCTTTGACTCACTGAAAATGAGGGTAGATTTTTGTTTCCAAGGCATTGGTGAGAGCGCTTGGTGAGAATTGTGCACACTACTAGTTCTAGCAATGAAAATGTGTTTGCCATTCAACGCGTACATGATTATTATATAAAAAAGTCCTCACTAAAAAGAATACCTAGATATCAAACGCACTCTTTTAACATAGTGAATGATATGAGCCAAATTTAATGTATCCTGCTATAATTGTAGGTCGGGGGCAGAGGTTTTGGTTGATAGGTTATAGGGAAGAGGCCTGAATGGAAATGACACTTGGTTTGGTTGTGCTTTCAGGGTTAATTCTCTGTTCAACTAAATGTAACAAACTGAGTGAAGAATTGCTTGAAATATTATCATCCAGTGGCAATTGCTCACATTTCAATCAATTGTTTTTGCCCTCTGTTCCTTCAGATAGATGTCAGCCTTGGTCATGTAAATCCTGGCCCTGCTCCAGTAGGAATATTCCATCCCAAACTTCCAGAACAGCTCTCCCTTAGACAGGAACACAAACCACCCCAGACTGGTTTTGGCCTACTTGGGCATAGTCAGTGAAGTAAAGCTCTATTCCTTTGGCACCGTGAGCACAGACCCACCTTTGGGCATGCCAGTCTGCCACCACAAACAAAGTGCAATAAGGATTGCTGGAATTAATCTCCTTGGTTAACATACAGGAGAGAGTATGCCAGCAAATACGAAGCCTTGTTGGAGCCAGAGCCCCTGGCCCTAGATGATGGGGCAAGCCAGTCTTAGGTGTCTGACCAGCAGAAGAGAAGATGCGGCTCAGGGGGTATCATGAGGATGGGGAGGCCTACCAAAAGACACAGGGAAAAGATGGGTTTTTAAAATATGCTGAATTTGAGGTCGTTATTTTCCAGTGTTCAGTAAAGGGGTAAAGCGTTCTGGAGACAAACGCCCTGGAAGTTAAAGAACTGACTCCCAGTCCATCTGGATCCGAACTGTTAGGCCCTCTTTCAAGATCTGCGGCTTTTGAATGGCACAGCCAAGAAGGAACTTGTGAGCAAAGTCGACTTTGACCAGATTCCCTTTCCTAACAAGTGGAAATTTCAGGGGAAGGTGGAATGTGGTCGTGATGTTGGAGGCAAAGCCAATGGAGTCTGTATAATTTGAGTTTTCATAGAAAAGTAAGGAGGAAGTCCGCATAGGGTGTTTCAGTAGTTACCACAGTAAGCAATTAAGCAGTGGCAAGACCCTCTCCAGCCACCATACATGGTGGAAGGTAGCCTACAGCACACTGCATTGCCCTACTGAAAATCTTCCATTTCTAAAAAAGTTCTTTAGTAATAAATAAAGACTTTCCACAGGACCTAACCTGGTCCCTATATCCGACCATTGTTCCATCGCAGTCGGCCCTAATTTTTTTTACTTTGACCCTGTCTAGTGTAGCCAGATACCTGCGGTTGTCACTTTCCACTAGAAACACCTATAATTTTTCAAAATCATATCTCTGGTTCCCTACCTCTGATTTATGTAGTTCTTGGTGTATATAAGGAGACCAATTTCTGCTGAGTCCTGCCGGTTTTCCACTGAGACTGTGGAAGCTCCAACCAAAGTCGTAATGCTGCCTCGATTCCACCGCGTCTAGAAGACAGAACCCGCTAAACATGCTGAACACGCCGATCCTTCAGCAAGCAACAGGAGCACGTCCTCTAGCGTCCTCTAGCCGCCGCTACCGCCGCCGCCATCGGCCTCATGGAAGGAGCGGGAGGGGCAAGGGAACCAGGTGCAGGTGCTACGTGGAGGCGTGGAACTCCACCGTAGCAGCCGCAATGATCAGGACTCAGCAGAAATTGGTCGCCTTATCTCCGACTATTGGATTTCCGAGGAAGGCTGATTTATGACACCCATTATTTGGCATTTCAACATCGCTGCTGACTGGCGGCGGCAACTTTATAACTAGTCTGTTCTGGTGGCAGTTCTGTGAAGCGCTGGGACAGGCGGAGCGGGCGGTTTCCTGGCTGAGTTGCAGTTTAGGAAGGATGATTTTATTTTTACAGTACATTTGCCCACACAGCCTGGACTACATCACCCACAATCCTTTGCTGCTCCCCCGCTCCTACAGTTTTTTCTTCTAGATTAAACTACAAGATGGGCAAACTTTTAAACACCTGTATCAAGGCGAAAGCGCGCCGCCTGCAGGCCAAGGAGGCTGCCGCCAAGACAGTCGATAAGGAAAACGATAAAAGCGACTCTCCTCCTGAGAGCTCCGACGATGAGGGAGATGTACCGGTAAAGGCTCTGCCCGACTCCTTAGCACTGACTAGCCCAGGTGGCAATTCGATCGCGGTTGAGTTAGACACAGAGAGGAAGCATTCTTGCTTGGGAAACGGTCAAGCAGGGCATCTTGTAGCACCACCAATTCAGAAACAATTTCCTCTATTTGAGAAAAAAGCGGCTTTAGCTTCCATTGGTAATTCAACGAGTAACTCTGTTTTATCGGGGGCTCGGCTCATGGTTCCATCTGCTGACCCATTGGTTTCTTTAGGAGCGGGCAATCCCCCAGTAACATCAACCACTGCATCTCTAGTCAACGCTACAAAAGAGACTACTAGCGCAATTTCCAGCACCAACTCTAAAGTCAATCCTCTCTCTGTCTATGCCCAAGCTCAAATGTCCATCTGGGTCTGTTCAAGGAGGTGCTGAGCAGTTTAAGCTGGTAGAGACTGCCGCCCCTATTCTCCTGAGTAAGACTGGAAGCTCAGGCCATAATGACATCATTGATGGCAATGTCAACACTGGGGCTTGCAGCCCATTTAGCCCAATTTTTGAGTTGGATACAAAGACTATTGATGGGCAGGAGATGACAGTTAAAGATAGCCTTAACCTGATCCTGGATGAGATTCGTGAAATGAAGCGTTTCCAAAGAGAAGAGTTAAGTGCGATTCATCGGCGATTGGACAAAATTGAAGATCTGGTATCCTCTTTCCCTGCGTGTCTTCAAGAAGCCGAGGCCAGAATATCCGGCTTGGATGACAATATGACAGTTGTCAATAAAGATGTTTCGGCTATCTACAAGGCATCTAAAGCGCTGGAGCAGAAAATGGACGATTTAGAGAACTACAATCGTAGATCTAACCTTAGAATAGTGGGGGTCCCCGAAGGGATCGAGGGGTCTAGCATGGTTCATTGGGTGACCACTTTTTTACAACAGAAAGTGGTCCCAGAGTTTAAAGGCGATTTAACGATCACTCGCGCCCACAGGGTCCCAGCACAGCCGTTCCCGAACTCTACTCTCCCGCGTACTATCCTTTTGAACTTCTCTGATGTTTGGATCAAAGAGTCAATTTTGTCTAAAGCTTTTGAACAGAGACAGTTTTTTGTTAATGAAACCACTAAATGTCGGATATTCTCCGATATGAAGGCTGTTACAGCTCGCAGGAGAAAGGAATTTGTTAAACTATTACAACGTTTCAAGGCTAAAGGCGCTCAAGCCTCAATTGCAAAACAGTCTAAACTTAAAGTTTTAGTTAGGGGAATTTTTTTTTATTTTGTCTGATGTAGAGTAAGCGCATGACTTGCTAAAAGAAATTTAACTTCTGTTTCCTCTGGCTAGGCTTCTGTAAGCACGTTCTTGGTTGCACCTTCAGAAGGAGGGGGCTGAAGGAGTGAGGGACGGGGCCCAGGGGGTCGAAGGGGTGTAATACCACACACCTCATGGTAAGGGTTATGGGGCTGTGGCTTGCGTGGGGTAAGGGATCAGAGGTAGGGCCACATAGTTGGGTTCATGGGGGTGCCAAGGGGTTGGGGTGGGGGGGGGGGTGAGGGGGTGATGGTACAAAAAAAATGAAGTCTTGGATGTTTTCGATTATCAATGATTGGATGTCTGGACAGGCATATTTTAAGTTGTATGTTATCGATAAAAGGTTCAGAGAAGTGGTTAAAGGGAGAATGCATAAGGGCTCTGAGACGCCTTGCTGGCCATTCTCCGCGTTAATTGGTTTCAGACTATGGGTTTGAAAATCATATCTTTCAATGTCAACGGTCTAAACAACAAGAAAGAAATGCGTGCAATAGAACTAAGGGCTAAATCTAAAAAAACAGACTTGCTTATGTTACAAGAGACCCATTTTCAGACGGTTAAAATTGAGGAGTTCTCAATGTTTAAAGCTTGGTCCTCTTACCGGGGATTTTCCTCATTTTCGGAGTCACAGCGGGGGGCTGCGCTCTTTTTAAATAAGAATCTACACGCCCAGATCGTTCATACAGAGCAAGGGGGGCTAGGCCACTGGTGTTGGGCGACATGTGTAATTCCGCATAGAGTAAGCCCTGTAACTTTTGTTAGTTTCTATGCCCCAGTAGAGGACAGGCCAGAAATTTATGAGGAATTGTTTCAATCTCTTAATGATTAACGGGGATATCGTTATAGGTGGGGATTTTAATATGGCTATGAATGTTAAATTAGATTCAACTAGTCATTCGAAGAAACAACCCAAACCTAAATCCCTTAGATCAATTACAATGTCTACTTTCAATCTGTGACACCCCTGGCGTATTCAAACCCATCCAAAAAAGAATATACTTGCTGGTCTGGCAGGTTTAAATCCTCCTCTCGAATGGATTTTTTTCTTGTCTCGCGACAAATTGAGTTCTCTGATCAGAAAATGCTCCATAATGGTTTTTCTGTTTATGCAATGGTAATTATTGAATTGGCAATAGCAGATAAGGTCAGAGCTCCAAAACGCTGGGTCTTCAATAAAAAATATCTGAGCGACGAAACATGGGTAGCTGGCATCAAACTTGAGATTTCGGATTTTATTGATCGTAATATGGGAACAGCCCCTCTTAACTTTGTGTGGGACTCTTTGAAGGCATACATTAGGGGGCTGGTGATTGGGAGAGATGCAGCAGATCTTTTGGCCGCCAGGAATAAAAGTCAATTACTGCAGCAAAAAATTCAGGCTTTGACTGTTCTTATGCAGCAAAACTTGGCTAGTATTGTCCAGGAACAATTAAATGAGGCTAAAAGGGAGCTTTGTCAAAATTTCTATATTCAGAGTGAAGAGATTTTCTTTAGGAACTCTCAAAAAATCTGAGGAAAGCAACTTTACAGGTAAACTTCTGGCGTGACAGGCCAGAGAGCAAGCCTCCTCAAATCTGATTCACTCGCTAAAATCCCGAGACACTCTAATAGATACATCTGTTCCAGAAGAAAATGGAGATATAATGGTAGACCACTATTATAAGATTTATAATACTCAAGTATTGATCGTCAAAAATTACTAAAATACATAGAAAAAATCTCTCTTCCTCTTTTATCCCCTATCGAACAATCCATAATGGTTAATTCATTTACTAGGGAGGAAGTAGAGCAGGTGGTGCAAGACCTTCCAATGGGGAAGGCTTCTGGGCCTGATGGGCTCCCCGCAGAGTTTTTAAAGGTTTTTTTTAGTTCTTTCTACGATCTATTTTTGCAGCTACTAAACTTTATGTTGGACGGTGGCTCAGTCCCTGATTTGTTTCAGGAAGGAACCGTAGTTAGCTTTTTAAAAAAGAACAAACCTCCCAACGACCCGAATTCATACAGACCTATTACGTTATTAAATACGGATTATAAAATTACAATACAATTATTATCTATGCGTTTTAATTCCCTCTCTCCAGATTTGATCCATGCAGACCAAAATGGCTTCATTGCTGGTCGACAACTGATGTCCAACACGCACTTCTTAATTGAGGCCTTAAATTTTTTTTTAAACACGAGGGGTACCTGCCTTAGTTTTGCTGTTTGATGCTGAAAAAGCTTTTGATTTGGTGGTTTGGGAGACACTTTTTAGGTTTCGCCTAAGTGAAAGCCTGCGCACTGCGCTGGCTTTTCAAGCAGGTGAAATCTAATGTTAGAAATGTGTGGCTTAGAATGCCCCCTCTGTTCCATTGGCTAGCTCCATAAATGGAGGCTAGCCATTGGAACAGAGATCTGTCCGTCATGGCCGGACCAGATTTGTGGCCGTTCCCGCGATTTCGTCCCTCTCCACCCCTTTCCGATAGTCATCGCGGCCGTGGGCGGGGTTATATTATTTGTTGTTGTCCAGGTTTGTTGTGGCCAGTCCGCGGCCGACCGCCAACGGAGGAAGCCTTGCCGACCCGCCTCCCGCTGTCCGTTCCCGCCCCCCCGCCCCCTGTCCGTGCGCTTCATGTTTTTCCTGCGGCCTTCCCGACCCCCCCTCCCGCTGTCCATTCCCGCCCCCCCCCCCGCATCAAGAACAGTATTACTATTATCCTTATTTTGCTACTATCCTAGTCTTGATGATAGGCAATGGTGTAAATTACTGTGTATGCGGCCTGCTCCTCTGCTGGCCCCCCGCAGGCGTCTGTCAGCACAGGGGGATACGCTCCGCCAATCAGAACGCGGCTTGTTGTGGTGAGACTCCGGTACTGGGAGCTCCGGGACCGAGGCCCGTGGTGGCGAAAAAAGTCAAGGTTTAGAGAAGTGGGTGAGCAGAGTGAGGGTGGGCGAGAGCTGCAACCCCCTGGGAGGATAGTACTGATTCCTGTGGTAGCAGGCATCAGTGAAGAGAGTGTCAGAGGGAACAGTCCTGAGTCTCCCGGATCTGAAAGAAGGGAGGACAGCCCTTCCGCCTTCGTGGTGTTCGGGGGTGTAAATAGCCTGAGAGGGGAGTCGAGTTGACTGACGGACCGAGGCATATCGAGGGCCACCCGCCAGGGTTTCACAAGCCGCCCTGGGGCCCGGGAGGGAGAGGGGGCTTGGGAGAGTGGACTCACTCTGGTGTCCAGCCAAGGTGGGATACCACAGGGTGTAGGACAGGAGGCCGCGCTGCCGGACCGCGGCACAGCGAGGGTGGACGATGCCCCCCCGAGCCCCGAGGTGGGCAGAGGTCCGGACACCCGGGCCCTGGTGCAGAGAGGCGGAAGAGCCTGCAGGCCACAGGAGGCCGAAGCTGCCGCACACCGAGAGCCGGACCATGAGGAGAGAGATGAACGGGGTCACTAAGAGCAGGTTTGAGGTTAGTGTGAAGACTCGCAGAGGTACAACAGTGAGTGAGGTGTGTAAGTACACAAACTCTAGTACACAAGACAAGAAGGCTGGCAGTGCACAAAGTTATTGTTTTGCTCATCAGGCTTCTCGGTGGGATTGAGGGCGCGGGCACACTGAGTGTTTCAGGGTGCAGACGTATTTTAAAGATCTCATCGTGAAGGTACAATAACAAACAGGTTTCAAGGTGCGAACATCAACTATGAATTTATCAGGATGTGCACATCTGAAGCTCTTGTTGTAGTGATTGTGCCTATCGTACGTGTTACCGTCGTCCAGGTAACTGGTGTGGCACAATCTGCTCCTTAACTTTGTGTCACGGTCCCTTGCAACTGTCACGTTCTTTTTTTTTCGTCTGCATTACTAGGGAACTGTCTTTTTCTCGGCCCCGTGCTCTACCCTTTTGCCTGCCCCATCTATGAGGTTTAACGTGTTGCTGGCATTTCTAATGGGGGTTATTTTGGTTCTACACGTCTCGTCGGTGTCACCTCTGGTGCGGGGGTAATGTAGTCCGGTACCGTTTGTGGACTAGTTAGGGCTACATATACTTTTTTGGGAACCATATTATCACTTCCATTTCAATGTGGTGGTTACCGTGGAAGACACACATATTATCTCTTGAGTTTATATATCTTTTGGGTAGATGTGGATCCGAGAAGTTGATCTAGTCTGCGTGTAGAAATCCGAACCATTTTACTTTATCTATGTGCACTGCAAACAGCCACCCCCACAGATTCTTTGTGAGGTGCAAGAAACGCTGTCACATGAGTTTACTAGACATTAAGCAGGGCTTTCAACACTGTGCTGGTAGAACACTGCTCACATTATGTGCCCATGTCTTTGTTTTTACGAAATATGTTTAAATGCTCAAAGGGCTTGCTTTACAGACCTCCCTGCCTCAGGTGGTTGCTGGGTGCCTGGTACTGCCACTTGTTAACAGATCTGTTTATGTGCACAAGGGAAGAGTGCGGCCTGCATTAAAGGATTAAAGCCCGCATCAGGGAGGGGTGAGGGTGGATTGCTCACGCAGAGGAAGGGGTAAGTAAAGAGGCCACTGTGCTGTGTGCTCGGGCAAGACTAGTAGTCAGTTCGTACAGCATTCTAGGACTCCGTGGCACCCAGTACAGAGTTTTCCTTGTGACCATCGTACTTTTATTTATTTATTTATTTTAACTTTTTAATACAGCGCAAATCTATCTTCTAGGAGCAGCTCCTTACAGAGAACGTTTTTGTTGTGCCAGGGACAGCTCTTACAGAACAGGAGTTGTACACAGAAGAGTGATTGACAACAACTTTATTTTGGATGCATTAGGCCTTTTAAGAGGTGTCCTGCATAGATATAACTGTCAGATAGCCTAATATTTATTGGAGTGTGGTGAAAACATGACTTTTGGGCATAGTCATTTTTATTTTTACTTCACACATTAGCAATCCTTATTTCCAGTTTGAAGACTTATTGATCATTATTTACGTAGAAGTATTCAAGTTTTGATCTATTGAGAGTGTGGGATTAGGACCCAAGTGTCTGGGTTGACAGGATAGTAACTAAATCAGGAGACAAAATCACCATATTTTGAAATTAATTGATTTTAAACCAACACTGAGCCACACAACGTATAACCTGGCTGGTGATGTTAGCCTCTCATCCTTCCAGACTGGGAAAACAATCACCAGCGTGACTGTTCACGAAGCTAACACATCTATGGAGTACTACATGCATGTGTTGCTGCTTCATGGAGTGTGCATATGCTGTATATTGTGTGGTAATCCCCTTTCTCATATGTAGTGCTGTGCTGCCGACACATTAAACAAAAATGTATAATTTACAGTGGCCCACTATTTGCCCATCTTAATAGTGAACAGAATGTTAGGGTAAATATGTAGCAGGCTGGAGAAATAAAACGCAATACATTCTACACTGTTTAAACCTTTTCGTGTTTTGGTTACCCTGATTATTGGAATGAGTGGTCGATTAATATATATTTGAGCCCTTCTTAGAGATTTTATGTTGTGGTCATGTTCTTTATGGTAATATATCTTCCGAAATCTCGATCACTGGTCTTTAACGTAATTACGTTTGATTTTGAGGTTTCAAAAACAGCCATTTCCCAAGTGACCGGGTGGCACAGCATCCGGAGTCTATACACCTCTAGGTGATAGCTCTAAAACTGCTAAAGTCAGCAGGGAGTGTTTTTATAAAGGTGCGACCCTGAGGAATGTTCTTGTATGTATGAATGCACGGTGGGAGGTGCATCTGTGCCAATGTACCTGAATGCGTGCGGCGCGAGGGGTGTTGCTCCGAGTGCAGGGATTTCTGTGCCAGTGCGGGGTGAATGGTGTTCTACAGGAGAAGGGGTGGGCCTGTGTGGATGCAGGAGAAGAGGGTGGCCCTGTGTGGATGCAGGAGAAGGGGGTGGGCCTGTGTTGGTGTAGGACGGGTGGGCCTATCTGTGAGTGCAGCGGCAGGGGGGTTGCATGTGTAAGTGCTGATACAGGATGTGTGCCTATGTGAGTGCAACAGGAGAGGCGTTTGTGAAAGCCAGGGGAGGAGAAGTGGTTTCCCTGTGCAAGTGCAGGGGATGAACAGTGCTATAGGGAGTTCAGAGTGATGTGTGTCTTTGATAGTGCAGCCCATTAAGGTCATACTTATTTGTACTGGCCATGCTTGTTTCTTAACTTCCTGACATTTTGACGCAGCGTGAACACATTACTTTTTGTGGTCCAGCCCACGTAGTTTAACTTGTCTGATTGCAAAAGGCCTACTGTGTGCCTACAACCTGTCCATTGCTTACCATTGGTTGTGTTTATTGTCAATCTCATTTATTTGCTTCTTATCCCATGACTTTTTTTTGTCTCGGATTGTACTCCGTGAATGTGCATAGGTTAATCAGCTCTTTTCTTCTGTCCCCAGTGTGATCCCCACAAAATTTCCACCCCCCTATGTTCAATGTTTCTCTCTCAGAGCTGTTGGCAATGTAAATAACAATGTCATTTATTTATAAGTAAAGGAAAAAAAGAAATGTCATGAGCAATGCCAATAGCTCTAACTTTTCCAAAGGCGAAACCATTGCATTGTCAATGCTTGTTATTATTTTAGAGCACTTTTGGATCTCAGCGGCAATTATAAATCTAATTTAGAACCTTTACTCAGGAGCCCAAGCTAATATTATTATTAATGCAAAGTCTGTGGGCTCAGTGTCCGTCAAACGTGGTACCAGGCAAGGGTGTCCGCTTTCTCCCGTTTTATTTGCTTTCTTTATTGAACCCTTAACGACTGCAATTAGGAAGTCATCCAATATTCTCCCCCCCATTATTTCAATGCCTAAAATCAAACTTTATGCAGACGATATAATGCTGCTAATTAAGCCTGAAATACAATGTCAAATTCACGTTCTGCAAACATTTGAAGAATTCGAGGCTCTTGGCGGCTATTCGATCAACAAAAAGAAAACCGAAATCTTGGTTTGTGGCGGTATTGAACCTGTGCTGCATCCTGTTTTAAGTTCCATTATTAACAATAGACCAAAAGGATATCTGGGGTTCTCTTTTCTTCTTCTGTTGCAGATCTTTATAGTTTAAATTTTCTCCCACTGCAGAAAATAAGTCTAATGCTGGAAAGATGGAACCCTCTGCTATTATCTATTCTAGGCTGGGTTGCATTAATTATAATGTCGGTTCTCCCGCTCTTTAACTTTTTGTTCTCTACTCTTTTTTGTTTTATACCTGGATCTTTTTTTGCCAAAGCAGAGTCCTTGTTTTCATCTTTTATTTGGGCCAGAAAGGCACCTTGTATAGCTTTGAATATTTTATACGAGGATAAGGAGCAAGGAGGCCTTGCTCTGTCAAATCTCAAAGACTACTACAATGCACATTTTTTTCTAAATTCCTAAATAGATTCAAAGACCCTAATCAAACTATTTATACATTTATTTTTTGATCTAATTAGTCGCGTGACCCAGACTCCCTCTCCTCTTCAAATATTCAAATCACCCAAATTGGTTCGTTATAAGGTACTAAATTGGTTTTTCAAGAGGCGTTCTGTGATGCTCAAAAGATATTCCCTCCCCTTCCTTAATCTAGCTTCCTCCTTAATCAGCGCATTTTCTTTTCTATGAGTTGTCATTAGTTCTGAGCTATTAGAAAATTGGCACAGGTTAGGGTTCACTAGGCTACAAGATAATATTAAAGACAGGGTTTGGATTACTTTGTCAGACATGGCACTTCGTGTTCGAGGAAACTTTCTATTGCTTGGTTCATATAATCTGATTTATGGTGTTCTGCGTCAATTGGATCCTATATTCCTTTTGCCCGCCACCCAGCTATTTAAGGAAGATTTAGTGCATCCACAGGAGAAGAACCGCGGGGAGTGGAAACATTGTCTAACGTTAAACAGGGCCCCAGACTTATTTATTTTATTTAAAGAGTTTTATATAGCGCTGATTAGACCCGGAGGTATCGGAGCGCTTTACATGAGGTTCAACAGATTTACAAGATTACATCCGTTTCAATATACAACAGTTGCTAGAAAAACAATTACAAGATCATAGAGAACGAGATAAGTGGAGTATAGAGGGGAAGGGTGTAAGGGGAGATACAGCAGAAAGATGAAGGAAGGTCTGCCCAAAGTCTGGCTGGGTAGGTGAAGGTTGAGGGGGAGTCCCAAAACCCATCTCCTCTATAGCTATCCGGTAGTTCCACTGGGCTTTGGCCAAATAGCTAGGTCTTAAGGGAAACATAAAACGAGCATGGAGAAGGAGTAGGAGACACATAGAGGGAGGATGCGGGAAGAGATGAAAGGAAGTCTGGCTGAAGACCGACTGGGTAGGTGACGTCCAAGGATGGAATCCCCGACCTTTCTCCCCTATAGCTAAACCAGGTAGCTCCATCGGGCATCAGGCAAAATAGATGGATCTCACATGCCAAGGGAAAATTCACGGGTAAGCAGGGTGGGGACTAGGGCCAGGACACGTGAGGGCAGAGGTCAGTAGCAGGTAAGTGGAGAGGAGATACAGCAGAGAGACGGAGGAAGGTCTGCCCAAAGTCCGGCTGGGTAGGGGGAAGGTCGAGGGGGAGTCCCAAAACCCATCTCCTCTATAGCTATCAGGTAGCTCCACTGGGCTTTGGCCAAATAGCTAGGTCTCAAGGGAAACCTTAAACGAGCATGGAGAAGGAGAGACCTAGTGGGAGTATGTGGGAAGAGATGACAGGAGAGACGAAAGGAAGTCTGGCTGAAGACCGACTGTAGGAGAGTAGGGTCTGCTATCCTATGGTCACCCCAATTTTTGCTTTTTGCTTCACTGGTTTTCGACTTACTGAGGCTGTGGGCCTGCTAATCAGACCCCCAGCCTGCTGTTCTCTCTCTAAATTTGTAATACATGTGCTATAGGTACATACCACAATTGGAAATGGACTCCTTGTCAGCCCCTGTACCATGCACTATAGGTGCCCAGGGCATAGGTGCCACCAAGGCCTACCAGGGGCTGAAGCATAGCTTTTGCCACCCCTGGTTGGTTCTTAAATTGACACAACTGGCTGATCACTCAGCTGGGGCAAGTGGGTGTAAACACCCCTTGCTTAGATATAGTATACCTATATCTAAACCTATATCTGGACACATATATAGCCTGTAAGCCACTCCTATGGAAGGCCTCATCAATCCTGGAGGCAGAGTGCGTGGTTTTATGTGAGATGGCGCTCTGGCATGAGCTGAGCCTGTCTGCAGCTGTCGGGAACAACTCCCTAAGCTGATCCGGGATAATGCCATACCATATACTCTTAAGCGCATTATAATCCTCGCGGTTATATAGCAACTTTGGTTTGGCTTTATCAAAACATGTCGTGTAAGGTGTCATACGAATTGGAATACTATCCCCTCGCCAGTTCTGGCGACGGGGATAGCATTCCACCCTTCTAGAGGGAGAAGACATGTTACTTTACTGAAACGCGGTTGATTTAAAATGAGCCTCAGATCCACAAAATGGATGCCCCTGCCACAGACACGGGTCTGACCTCCTGCTGCTGACCGAAACCCGGCAGAGGAGGCCTGGACAAAGAGTTTCCTGTCACAGGGCGGTGTCAAACCACCCCAGACAGGAGATAGTGGATTGGAGTAGGGAGGTTTCAATGAAACCAGACACTGCCTGGGGAGCACAAGGCTGCCCCTTGCAGGATCCGGCCAAACCGGTTCTGGGGCCTCCCAGCCCCTGTCCCAGCGCGGCCAGGATCAAAGGAGAGGGGTGTAACCACCCCCTTCCTGGGTCCCACCCATAGGAGGGGACCTAGCAGGATGTCCAACCCCCTAGATTCGAATAAGAGGGGGAGCAGTCCCAACGGACCTCAGATCATCCTGAAGAAACATAAGAAACGAAATCTGGACCCTTCGACTTTCTACACGACATGAGAAGACTGAAGAATCTCCCTTGTGGTCAAGGAGTGACCACCCTGTGCAAACAGGCACCATCCAGCCCTCGACCCTTGCTTTGTTGCAGTTCCCGCCGGAACTCGAGCGACAGAGATCGACGAGATCAAGCTTGCCTGCCTTCTACCTGCCCGATCCACAGTCCCTGCAGAGCTGAGACCCGTGGAGGCGACCGGAAGCGTGGGGCACGCCATCTTGAAAAGGCCACGAGACGCTGACCGTGCGGCCCACGAGTGACCCTCGAAGCTGTACACCGGGGTTTGAGAAGCCCCAGCCCCGAGCTCCACTTGCACCAAAGCTCACCCCTCCACACTCGCTGAGTGCTGCGTGGGGCCCTTCTGCTTGTGTGCGCTCGACGCGTTGGCCCGGTCACTGGCCAGCTGGCTTGTGGCCCCTGTGCCGACGAACTTTGAAATCCGACTTGCTTTTCTGGTTGCTCCAGATCTGCACCAGCTCCTGTGAAAAGGAGCACCCACTCTGACCCTCCTGGTTCGAGTGATAAGCAATCTCCCGGTTCCGCGTGGATTGCTTTTGCCAAGTGCTGTTTGCTACAATCTTCAAGCCGACGGTGCTGACGGCGAGAGCCTACGTGGGACAGATCGTGACCTGCTCCTGGACGTCGCAGATGCCCCAGAGCCCACGTGACAGCGGAGAGAAGCCTATCGACAACCGCCTGATTGCGCCCGACATTGCCTGGTTCCGTCCTGGTTCCACCCTGGTCACTGCTGAGTGACCCAGACTCTGTCCCCTCTGCTTTCAGGTACTTTTCTACATCGATCCACCCTTGGATCGCACCGGACACTTCTGCTTCACAGCGCCTGCAGCTGCAACAGCTCCAAGCACCCAGAACCTGCGTGATAGAACCCGACGCCACTTCGACCCTGTGCACCCACGGCCTGTGGGTGAGGTAACTTTGCAACGCCGGTGTCTTTACACTGGTATACACCTCTAGGGTCTGTGTCTAAAGTTTTGTGTTCCTAGGTTCAGCGGAAGTATCTTTTTATTCACTTTAATTGACTTTTACGCACCATTGACAGTGCATTGGTGCGCGCTGCACTTTCCGTGCTGCACCCGTCTCCTGTGGGCTACTCCCGACTTCTTCATTGCTTGTCCTGACTGCTCCCAGCGAATCTCTAGGCCCTAGGCCTAACCATTGTTCGTAAAGTGTTACTTATACCACTTTTTTGATATATGGTCTGAGTGGCCACCCGCCCTCATCCATAAACGTGCAACTTTATATGTGTAACAGTGCTTTTGATTTAACGCTTGTGCCCCTTTCCTCATAAAGAGTACTGGGGAGTAATTTAGTAATAAATACATATATTTTTATAATATATACTTGTGTGGTGTCCTTTCATTTGATTACAGGATTGTATGTGGTAAAACAGCTCGCTTAACACGACCTCTTAAGTTAAGCCTTTAAGGCTGCTTAGTCCATGCTACCACTAGGATAGCTTGTCTACAAGGTTGACTTACAACCTGACATCTTGGGGGTTTGTTTGGACTGATACCCAGTGGTTCCAGAATTGGAAACACTACATATCAGGCCAACTTCTCACATTGGTGTGCAGCGGTGCGGATTTGAGCTTGCTGTTTGTTTTACCATTGCAATCTTTATCAAATTGAAAGATCACATCAAGTACCTATAGGTACATATAAATCAAAAGCTTAGCATATTAAGTTCTACTGAACTTAGTAGTTGTAGATTAAAGGGATTAGCACACCCTGACTACAACTCACTAGCAAGGTACAGTAGGAAACCACTTAGTGTAGGTAAGTGCACCACTTACACCTCACTAGCAGTCATGTCTGATACAGATAGAGCCTCAGGCTCTGCTCCTGTAATAGTTGATCCCATAGGGACAACATCCAGATATGACAACCTTAGCCACAAAGACCTGAGTGCCTTGTGCACAGCCAGGGGGCTAAAAAAGGGCAGAGGCCCTACCATTCCTTCCCTAGTAGCTCTCCTAGAAAAGGATGACCTAGACAAGGTGAGTCAGCCTCCCTTAGAAACAGAGGAAGGGATAACCTCCCCTGAGAATGAGAATCTTCCAGAAGAAGAGGAGGAGGAAGAGGAAGACCCAGAAGAAGGCTCTGATATAGATGAGCCTGAAGATCAGGATCAGGGGGGAAACCAGGTACAGGTTGCCAGGCTTAACCAGGCCAACTTGGACCTACATGGGAATGGAGGGGGCCAGCACCACTCCAGATCTCATAACCAAATTCTCCCAGGTAATAGAAGGGAGAGATCTCTGTCAAGGGACTCTCACCTTTCTAGTGCCTCAAGAGAATCTCAAAGAGGAATGACTTCCTCCCAGAGAAAAGAGCATAGGGCTAGAATGAGGGCTGTCCAACTCCAGATAGAGAGGGAGGAGGTAGCTCTGGCTCAAGCTAAACTGACCTTAGCTCAAGCTAAACTTACCTTGGCTAGGGAACAGAAAATAAGTGGCTTAGATGCCACTGGTGGCAGCAAAGTTCCTAAAGAAAAAGACAGGGCCTATGACAATAGAAACCTGACAAAAATTGTGCCCCCCTACAAGGAAGGGGATGATATCCACAAATGGATGACTGCTCTTGAGAGGGCCTGCATGGTACAGCAGGTCCCTGAGGATCAGTGGGCAGCAATTTTATGGTACTCCTTTTCTGAGAAAGGGAGGGACAGGCTCCTCACTGTTAGACCTGAGGATGCCAAAAACTACTCTGTTCTGAAGAGTGCTCTTATTGAAGGGTTTGGCCTAACCACTGAGCAATACAGGTTGTTGTTCAGAGACACCCAAAAAGCACAGACTCAGGACTGGACTGATTTTGTAGATTGTGCCACTAAGGCTCTGGAGGGTTGGCTGCAGGGAAGTAAAGTTTCAGACTATACAGGATTGTACAATCTTATGATGAGAGAACAGATCCTTAATAACTGTCAGAACCAGCTGTTGCATCAATACCTTGTTGACTCTGATTTGACCTCTCCCCAAGAATTGGGAAAGAAGGCAGACAAATGGGTCAGAACAAGGATTAAGCAGAAAAACCAGAACCAAGGTGACCAGAAGAAAACAGACCAGAAGGGTGGGAATCAGAAAGATAAAGAAAAGGACCAGAAGTCTTCAGGCCCCCAAACTAGCAATAAAGAGGGGGGTTCCCAAAATGGAAACAAGAAAAAGAAGAATGATGGCCCAAAGAAACCTTGGTGTAATACCTGCAAATCAGTTTCACACTGGGGCAGTGAATGCACTAAGAAAAATCCAGTCCCCACCACTGCAGCTCCTAAAGCAACTGCACCCCCTAGTACAGTCAGCAGTGGTGGTACACAGCCAAAGGGTTTAGTAGGGTTGACCCTGGGTACTGAGGTGGAATCTGGCCTAGTCAGAATCCCCACACAGGCAGTTCTCCTATATGATGTGGACATATCATTGCCCACTGCAGTAAGCCCCAGTAACCTGGGCAAATATAGGCAGACTCCCTTAATTAATGAGAAACTGGCTCAGGCCTACAGGGACACTTGTGCCAGTGTCACAATGGTGGCACCTGGCTTTGTGGACCCTGGACAAATTGTACTAGGTGAAAGTTACCTAGTGACCAATGCAAGCAACTCCACTACTTCCCATAGTGTGGCTGTTGTGAACTTCTCCTGGGGAGGGGTAGATGGCCTAAAGAAAGTTGTTGTGAGTGCAGACCTCCCAGTAGACTGTCTGTTAGGCAATGATCTTGAAAGCTCAGTTTGGTCAGAAGTGGAGTACAGGACTCATGCAGAAATGCTAGGGATTTCAGCTCATGTCCTTGCAGTGACAAGGTCTCAGGCTAAGAAGTGCCTTCCTGAACCAGTGGTGGATCTTGAAACAATAGACCAACCACAACCCAAGAGAAGGAGCAAGAGGGTTAAGGCTGTGCCTTCCCACTTGCCCCAGGTTGAGGATCAGGTTTCACAGGAAACTGATTCTGCAGTCCAAGAGGAGACTGTCTCAGAGGAGCTTGAACCTGATCAGGTTGAGTTTCTGGGGACAGGGGGACCCTCAAGGGCAGACCTGGGGCAGGCCCAATTAGATTGCCCTTCACTTGAACCCCTCAGACAGCAAGCTGCTGCTGAGGCTGCAGGGAATGCTCAAGGTACCCATAAAGTGTATTGGGATGAAGGACTCCTTTATTCAGAGGCTAGAGACCCCAAGCCTGGCACAACCAGGAGGTTGGTTATACCTTTGAAGTTTAGGGGCTTCCTTCTTACCTTGGCCCATGATATTCCCCTTGCAGGACACCTAGGCCAGAATAAGACTTGGGACAGGCTTGTTCCACACTTTCACTGGCCTCACATGTCAGAAAATGTCAAGGAGTTTTGTCGCTCCTGTGTCACTTGCCAAGCCAGTGGTAAGTCAGGTGGCACAACAAAGGCCCCCCTGATACCACTACCTGTGGTGGGGGTACCCTTTGAAAGAGTTGGAATAGACATTGTGGGTCCCATGGATCCTCAAACAGCATCTGGGCACAGATTTATACTGGTGGTAGTGGATCATGCCACCAGGTACCCAGAAGCAATTCCCCTGAGGACCACCACAGCTCCTGTGGTGGCAAAAGCCCTCATTGCAGTTTTCTCAAGAGTGGGCTTTCCAAAGGAGGTTCTTTCAGACAGAGGTACCAACTTTATGTCTGGATACTTAAAAGCAATGTGGAAAGAGTGTGGAGTAAACTATAAGTTTACCACACCCTACCATCCACAGTGCAATGGGCTTGTGGAAAGGTTCAACAAGACCCTAAAGGGAATGATAAAAGGTTTACCAGAGAAGCTTAGGCGGAAATGGGACATCCTTTTACCCTGCTTGCTCTTTGCTTACAGAGAGGTCCCACAGAAGGGGGTTGGCTACAGCCCTTTTGAACTTTTGTTTGGCCACCCTGTAAGGGGTCCATTGAGTTTGGTGAAGGAAGGATGGGAGTTACCTCTCAAAAAGCCTAAACTAGACATTGTGGACTATGTACTTGGTCTCCGCTCCAGGATGGCTGAATACATGGAGAGAGCATCCAAAAACCTTGAGGCCAGTCAGGAATTACAGAAAGCCTGGCATGACCAAAAGGCTGTTCTGGTTGAGTACCAGCCAGGGCAGAAGGTGTGGGTGTTGGACCCAGTGGGGCCAGCAGCTCTCCAGGACCAATGGACTGGACCCTACCCTATCATTGAAAAGAAGGGAGAAGTCACCTACTTGGTTGACTTTGGCACCCCTAGGAGCCCCCACAGGGTGCTCCATGTCAATCGTTTGAAAGCATTTGTTGACAGGGAGGACATGAGTCTCCTCATGGCCACAGATGGGGAACAGGAGGAAGAGAGTGACCCTCTCCCAGACCTGCTTTCCCAGAACCCTGATGATGGTTCAGTTGATGGAGTAGCCTTGGCAGGCAGCCTCACTGAGCAGCAACAGGTGGACTGCAGACAGGTGTTGCAGGCCCACAGACAATTGTTTTCACTCACACCCAGTCAGACTAACTGGTGCACCCATGAGGTGGATACTGGTGACAATCTGCCTGTGAAGAATAAGATCTACAGGCAACCTGACCATGTCAGGGATTGTATAAAGGCTGAGGTGCAAAAGATGTTGGAGCTTGGAGTGATTGAGCCATCAGAGAGCCCATGGGCTAGCCCAGTGGTCCTTGTGCCAAAACCTCATACCAAAGATGGGAAGAGAGAAATGAGGTTTTGTGTGGACTATAGAGGTCTCAATGCTGTCACTAGGACAGATGCTCATCCCATTCCAAGAGCAGATGAGCTCATTGATAAATTGGCTTCTGCCAAGTTTCTGAGCACATTTGATTTGACAGCTGGCTACTGGCAAATCAGACTAGCTGAAGAGTCAAAAGCCAAAACAGCATTCTCTACCCCTAGTGGACATTATCAGTTTGTGGTAATGCCCTTTGGTTTGAAGAATGCACCTGCCACTTTCCAAAGGTTGGTGAACCAAGTCCTTGCTGGGTTGGATGACTTTTGCGCAGCATATCTAGATGATATTGCTGTCTTTAGCTCCACCTGGGAGGATCACCTGATCCACCTGAAGAAGGTTCTGGAGGCCCTGCAAAAGGCAGGCCTGACTATCAAGGCTACTAAGTGCCAGATAGGGCAGAGCAAGGTTGTGTACTTGGGCCACCTAGTAGGTGGGGGTCAAGTTCAACCACTGGAGAGCAAGATCCAGACCATACAGGACTGGACTCCTCCAACTACCCAGACACAAGTCAGAGCCTTCTTGGGCCTGACTGGGTATTACAGAAAATTTGTAAAGAACTATGGGTCCATTGTGACACCATTGAATGACTTGACATCCAAGAAGATGCCCAAAAAGGTTCAGTGGACAGTTAGCTGTCAAAAGGCATTTGATGACCTGAAGAAGGCCATGTGCTCTGCACCTATCCTGAAGAGTCCTGACTACTCCAAACAGTTCATTGTACAGACAGATGCTTCTGAGTTGGGGGTGGGAGCTGTGCTTTCACAACTTAATCAAGATGGTCAAGACCAGCCCATTGCTTTTATTAGCAGAAGGCTGACCCCCAGGGAGAAACGTTGGTCAGCTATTGAGAGGGAGGCCTTTGCTGTGGTTTGGGCCCTGAAGAAGCTGAGGCCATACTTGTTTGGTACTCACTTCCTAATTCAGACAGACCATAAGCCCCTCTTGTGGCTAAATCAGATGAAGGGTGAAAATCCCAAACTGCTCAGGTGGTCCATTTCCCTACAGGGGATGGACTTTACAGTGGAGCACCGCCCAGGGACTGACCATGGTAATGCAGATGGTCTCTCCCGGTACTTCCACTTAGAACATGAAGACTTATCTGGTCAAGGTTAAGTTTAATGTCCCTGCGTTTGGGGGGGGGGGTTATGTAGGAGAGTAGGGTCTGCTATCCTATGGTCACCCCAATTTTTGCTTTTTGCTTCACTGGTTTTCGACTTACTGAGGCTGTGGGCCTGCTAATCAGACCCCCAGCCTGCTGTTCTCTCTCTAAATTTGTAATACATGTGCTATAGGTACATACCACAATTGGAAATGGACTCCTTGTCAGCCCCTGTACCATGCACTATAGGTGCCCAGGGCATAGGTGCCACCAAGGCCTACCAGGGGCTGAAGCATAGCTTTTGCCACCCCTGGTTGGTTCTTAAATTGACACAACTGGCTGATCACTCAGCTGGGGCAAGTGGGTGTAAACACCCCTTGCTTAGATATAGTATACCTATATCTAAACCTATATCTGGACACATATATAGCCTGTAAGCCACTCCTATGGAAGGCCTCATCAATCCTGGAGGCAGAGTGCGTGGTTTTATGTGAGATGGCGCTCTGGCATGAGCTGAGCCTGTCTGCAGCTGTCGGGAACAACTCCCTAAGCTGATCCGGGATAATGCCATACCATATACTCTTAAGCGCATTATAATCCTCGCGGTTATATAGCAACTTTGGTTTGGCTTTATCAAAACATGTCGTGTAAGGTGTCATACGAATTGGAATACTATCCCCTCGCCAGTTCTGGCGACGGGGATAGCATTCCACCCTTCTAGAGGGAGAAGACATGTTACTTTACTGAAACGCGGTTGATTTAAAATGAGCCTCAGATCCACAAAATGGATGCCCCTGCCACAGACACGGGTCTGACCTCCTGCTGCTGACCGAAACCCGGCAGAGGAGGCCTGGACAAAGAGTTTCCTGTCACAGGGCGGTGTCAAACCACCCCAGACAGGAGATAGTGGATTGGAGTAGGGAGGTTTCAATGAAACCAGACACTGCCTGGGGAGCACAAGGCTGCCCCTTGCAGGATCCGGCCAAACCGGTTCTGGGGCCTCCCAGCCCCTGTCCCAGCGCGGCCAGGATCAAAGGAGAGGGGTGTAACCACCCCCTTCCTGGGTCCCACCCATAGGAGGGGACCTAGCAGGATGTCCAACCCCCTAGATTCGAATAAGAGGGGGAGCAGTCCCAACGGACCTCAGATCATCCTGAAGAAACATAAGAAACGAAATCTGGACCCTTCGACTTTCTACACGACGTGAGAAGACTGAAGAATCTCCCTTGTGGTCAAGGAGTGACCACCCTGTGCAAACAGGCACCATCCAGCCCTCGACCCTTGCTTTGTTGCAGTTCCCGCCGGAACTCGAGCGACAGAGATCGACGAGATCAAGCTTGCCTGCCTTCTACCTGCCCGATCCACAGTCCCTGCAGAGCTGAGACCCGTGGAGGCGACCGGAAGCGTGGGGCACGCCATCTTGAAAAGGCCACGAGACGCTGACCGTGCGGCCCACGAGTGACCCTCGAAGCTGTACACCGGGGTTTGAGAAGCCCCAGCCCCGAGCTCCACTTGCACCAAAGCTCACCCCTCCACACTCGCTGAGTGCTGCGTGGGGCCCTTCTGCTTGTGTGCGCTCGACGCGTTGGCCCGGTCACTGGCCAGCTGGCTTGTGGCCCCTGTGCCGACGAACTTTGAAATCCGACTTGCTTTTCTGGTTGCTCCAGATCTGCACCAGCTCCTGTGAAAAGGAGCACCCACTCTGACCCTCCTGGTTCGAGTGATAAGCAATCTCCCGGTTCCGCGTGGATTGCTTTTGCCAAGTGCTGTTTGCTACAATCTTCAAGCCGACGGTGCTGACGGCGAGAGCCTACGTGGGACAGATCGTGACCTGCTCCTGGACGTCGCAGATGCCCCAGAGCCCACGTGACAGCGGAGAGAAGCCTATCGACAACCGCCTGATTGCGCCCGACATTGCCTGGTTCCGTCCTGGTTCCACCCTGGTCACTGCTGAGTGACCCAGACTCTGTCCCCTCTGCTTTCAGGTACTTTTCTACATCGATCCACCCTTGGATCGCACCGGACACTTCTGCTTCACAGCGCCTGCAGCTGCAACAGCTCCAAGCACCCAGAACCTGCGTGATAGAACCCGACGCCACTTCGACCCTGTGCACCCACGGCCTGTGGGTGAGGTAACTTTGCAACGCCGGTGTCTTTACACTGGTATACACCTCTAGGGTCTGTGTCTAAAGTTTTGTGTTCCTAGGTTCAGCGGAAGTATCTTTTTATTCACTTTAATTGACTTTTACGCACCATTGACAGTGCATTGGTGCGCGCTGCACTTTCCGTGCTGCACCCGTCTCCTGTGGGCTACTCCCGACTTCTTCATTGCTTGTCCTGACTGCTCCCAGCGAATCTCTAGGCCCTAGGCCTAACCATTGTTCGTAAAGTGTTACTTATACCACTTTTTTGATATATGGTCTGAGTGGCCACCCGCCCTCATCCATAAACGTGCAACTTTATATGTGTAACAGTGCTTTTGATTTAACGCTTGTGCCCCTTTCCTCATAAAGAGTACTGGGGAGTAATTTAGTAATAAATACATATATTTTTATAATATATACTTGTGTGGTGTCCTTTCATTTGATTACAGGATTGTATGTGGTAAAACAGCTCGCTTAACACGACCTCTTAAGTTAAGCCTTTAAGGCTGCTTCGTCCATGCTACCACTAGGATAGCTTGTCTACAAGGTTGACTTACAACCTGACATCTTGGGGGTTTGTTTGGACTGATACCCAGTGGTTCCAGAATTGGAAACACTACATATCAGGCCAACTTCTCACACCGACTGGGTGGGTGACGTCCAAGGATGGAATCCCAGACCTTTCTCCCCTATAGCTAAACCAGGTAGCTCCATCGGGCATCAGCCAAAATAGCTAGATCTCACATGCCAAGGTAAAATTCACGGGTAAGCAGGGTGGGGACTAGGGCCAGGACAAGGTGAGGGCAGAGGTCAGTAGCAGGTAAGTGGAGAGGAGTAGAGCGGGGAGGAAAGAAAGAATTGCAGATATTCGCATAAGGGTAAGCGCAGTCCTGGACGGCAAGAGTAAGTCAAAGTTCAGCTGGGGGGAGAAGTCATCATTTTCGGCCATGATGGGGTCGCTCTGGTCACCTCAGTGTTTTACTCTTGCCAATTTGTCGTCGCGGGGAAGGCGGGTGCTGTGGCACAGTTTGCGGGCCGTGCAGACTAGTCTGGTGAATGGAGGGTCGATTCCCTGTCTGCGAGCCACCGCCATAACTGGCTCCTCGGCAGCAAACAGGGGCGCGTGGTTAAAGTTGCGCTGCCACTCCCAGGGCTCTCCACACGCCACCATGCCCCAGGAGTCCACACGGTGAGCAGTGAGAATTAGCAGCGCTGCTGGGTCACAGGCGCCGCCATTGCAGAGTCAGCCAACCAAATGGCACCCCCTTCGGGGAAACCCCTCGCCGCAAAACAGGTAGCACCTCTCGATATCCCCTCTGGAGGTCTGCTCACCTCGGGCGTGGGAGTCAATGAAGCGTGGTCAGGCGCCTTTTTGGGGTTTCTTTGGGCAGGTCTGAGGTGGAGGTGGGAGCCTTCATCCAAGTGAGTGAATCAGTGGGCGGTGACACGGAGAGCTTAGTGGATGCTGCAGACTATTAGGTGGAGATGTCCTCTGCCATCTTGGGGCCAGGCATAGGCTTTAAGACTTTCTGGGACTTTTGGCTTCCTTTAAGGGCTTCCAATTGGTCAGGACTGGGGTGGGGAGGCCTTCATCCCTGTGGGTGGCCTGGAGGGCGGGAGCTCAAACTTCCAGTGAGTAGCAGAACCTTCGGCCGGAGAAGTCCTATGCGTCGGCCATTTTGAGTCTAGGCAAGATCTTCAGGTCTTTCTGGATCCTTGTTGATATCGATGCTTGTCAGTATTTTGTAATCAGCTTCCCTTTGTGCAGAGCCAGGGAAGGGGACCCAAACCTTCCTCCGCTTGCGAGCTCCGGTTATCACGGGGTAAGAGGAGCTACGAATCCTTTGTGCTAAAAACAGGCAATGTCTCAGGCGTCGGCCATCTTGGGCCAGGCCCACCTCCTTGCCCGACCGGAGCTTTAAAGCAATTAATAAATGGCAAGGGCAGGAAAATGTAGTGTTATCCCCCACTATTTGGCAGAATATTAATAGGTTGAACTTTTCTGTACTAATAGGTGCTAATTGGCGCAGAATGCTTTTCCTAAGTAAATCGCTTTTGTATTTTACTCCGGCAATGGTAGCTAAAATGTATCCTAATAGCTCATCTACTTGTTTTAGGTGTTTGCAATATAATCCCGCCAACTGGTCCCACATAATAGCTCATTGTTCTAAAATAACTTCTTATTGGGAGGATATATTTGCGTTTTTACAAAACCAATATAAAATTATGATCTCTGTGAATGTTAAGTTAATTCTGCTTGGTTTTGACTGAGAGCTTATGTTACCCGAGCAGCTCGTTAAATTGTTGTACATAGCAATGGCAGTTGCTAGATCGTTGCTACTTCATAATTGGCGTTCACAATACTGCCCCAATGCACAAGAATGGTTTCATAAAATGGAAAGAGTCAGAAAATGCGAACAAATTTATGCTCAACGAATCGGGGCGGTCAGGAAATTCGAAAAAATATGGGGATCGTACCTTGATTAAATGCATTGTAGGTGTCTTTAGAATGTATTATCAATGTATGGTTTTCATTTTCATCGTATCTCTTTGTATATGTTATTATATTTACTTTCTATGCATTGGTCCACCCAAGACTTCAATAAAAAAATCTTTAAAAAGAAAAAAAAGTTCTTGGTGTATATTTTCTAATAAAAATTGTCTGTTTTCATGAGTGGGATTTTTGTCTCCATTTTACTTATTCTGGTACTAATAAATACAAATTTCCCCTTCCTTAAACATGTCTGCTCTGTGCTACAGCTTCCTAGGGTTGCGCTCCAGTTTAAATTGAGACGGAACCGGATCTAGTCTGTAATGGTGACTTTATTATTTGGAGGGCTACAATCCACGTCAATGAATTATCCACTTTCTCATGGGGCTCCAAGGCCGGTGGCGCAGAGAAGTCAATGAGGGCCTGTTGTGCCTCTCATTTTAATGTCATCACAGTTTTCTAAGCTTAGAGTGTTATGCCAGCATGTATTCTGTATTCTCTTACCTGTATGGTTCCATGTTCTGCATTCTGATCCTAGCGGTTGCTGAGGCAGGATGGTTGATACTTGTACTGCTGTGCTTCCTGAATAAACTCACCTTTTACCAGCTTCTGGACCACGACTCCTCTCTTCATTTTGGCGACGCTTCGGCCTTCCACGTCTTCGAGGAGTCTCTTCTGTTCCTGGAGAGCTGTTTCCCTACACTTCGTTCCTCTCTGCTGGTTGGCGTTTCCTCTTGACTCTCGCTTAGCGCCTGCCCCTCACAGCGTTTGCTGCTCCGGTATTTCCTTTGAAACCGGCAACCCAAGGTACTGTTTCTTCATTTTTGGGTTTTGGCGGTGTCGCTGTGCGCTCGAGCACACAGCACGGGGCACACAGCGCGAGCGATACTGTGTGAACGTTCTCAAGCGCCATTCCTTTGTGCGAGCGTGAGAACTCTTCAGCGCGTCTCCTTATTGCCAGAGCGTCCTGTGCCAGAGACGCTGTATGCGCGCTGACGTCATCGCGCACTGCGTCTGGCGGCCATTTTGGGACCTTTCTTCGTTGTTTGCCAACCACGCATGAAAACTGCATCTTTAACATTGCCGTTTTGCCAACCACGTTTAATTTCAACTGGCAAAACAACTTTATTGTACTAGATACGTTCTTTAGCACAGTTTGTGTCAGAAAACCTTTATTTATTACAAATACAAGCCAAAGTACTATATAATACATTCCTGTTCACCTGCCTCAGCTTTAATCCGCAAATTAAATACGTGATAAATTTATACGCATACAATTTACATGGCTACCACTGCCAACCATACAATTTCTCCTCCACCTGCCTTTCTCATTGAAGGGGAGATTCCCACTACGGAATGGGAAGAATGGCTAGGATTTTTCGAAAATTACCTTGAAGCCATAGATGGCCTTAGGTTTCCTGCGAACAGGAAGAAGGCTATCTTATTAAATTCCTTAGGCAAAGCAGGACAACATGTTTTCAAATTTCTGCCAGAACTCCTAAATGATGGCGGTGAGCCTATTGATAACCCCTACAATGAAGCAAAATTGAGGTTAGAAAAATATTTTGGAAAGCAAATCAATATCGTCATGCAAAGACACAAATTTTATACTGCTCCCCAGAAAGGCAAAGAAACAGTTGATCAAATGGTTGCTCGCTTAAGAGAATTATCCCTGAAATGTGACTTTGGAGCTATGGCGGACCAGATGATTCGAGATCAACTGATAGTACAATGTAAAAACAAGCGCATGCAGCAAAAACTGTGGGCAGCCAAGAACCCTACATTGTTGGAAGCCATCACAATTGCTAAAGTCGTCGAGGAATCTGATAAATGCATGGAGGAGATGCGGCTTCTTGAAATAAAGAAGGAAGAGACTGTCAGCATTGTCTCCAAGTCTGATAAAGAACCAGCTTCTAATGTTGATAAATTTAACTCTAAACCTAAAACTTTTCTTCCCAAGTCTAGGTCTGTTTCTAATAATCCTGGTGGGAAGGTGAAATTTGTGGGATGTTTTCGTTGTGGAGATATGTCTCATGCTGCTGATTTTCAGGGTTGTTTTGCTAGAGACAAAA
Source organism: Lissotriton vulgaris (assembly GCF_964263255.1). Lineage (NCBI taxonomy): Eukaryota > Metazoa > Chordata > Amphibia > Caudata > Salamandridae > Lissotriton > Lissotriton vulgaris. Next base: position 275,596 of record NW_028250242.1, read on the forward strand.
CCTGCCGTAAGCGTGGTCACATTAGCAAAGTGTGCAAATCACCTGCATTTAATAGAGTTAATTTTGTTGAAGATGATGCTTCCTCTCAAGAAATGTTCTTATGTGTGGACGGTGATGCTGATGATGACAATACTCATTTTGTCTTACAGAGGCCAAGAGCTTCTTTTATCCTCAACGATGTTCCTGTTACTCTCATGGTTGACCCAGGCTCAATGTTTTCCATTATACCTTACAGTATGTATAAGGAGCATTGGCCATCTGTACCACTCTTACACAGTGATTTTATGCCGAAAGGTTATACAGGAAAAGTAATTAAATTGAAGGGAGTCATGGATACTTCTTTTCAGTTTAAAGGGAGATCTGCTTTGGGCAAAGTTTTCATTTCTGAAGAAGGCCCAGCAATTCTTGGGTGGTTACAACAGTATGATTTACATATTATTCTTGACCCAAGGTCTGATAATGTGGTACTTGCAGTCAATGATTTCTACAATGTTGAAAATGTTCTTTCTAAATTCACTGACGTTTTCCGTCCTACTTTGGGTAAATTGAAAGGTTACTTACATGAAATTAAGGTTAAAGAAAATGCTTCCCCAGTTAGACATGCTTTAAGGAGAATTCCCATTGCTGTTAGGAAGGAGGTAAAGGAAATGCTTGATGACATGCAAAAGCAAGACATAATTGAACCGGTGGAAGCTTCTGAGTGGCTTTCGCCAGTTGTAGTCACACAGAAAAAGGACGGTAAGCTCCGTTTTTGTGTTGACCTTCGTTCTCTTAATCAGAACATTATAGTTGACAAATTTCCCTTGCCCAACATTTCAGAAATGGTTCTGTTAATGGACAAGGTTAGATTTTTTAGTAAATTAGACTTAAGGTCCGCCTACCATCAAGTTGTGTTACACCCTGACTCCAAAAAGTTTACTGCTTTTGTTACCATTGAAGGGGTGTTTCAATTTAAAAGGTTGCCTTTTGGCCTAGCCTCTGCGGCAAGCGTTTTTCAACGCATGATGCATTCCCTTTTCAAAGACTTAAAGCATGTCCACTTCTTCCAAGATGACATCTTGATTACAGGCATAGATGAGCTTGAACACAATTCTAATTTGTCAAAAGTTTTACAAATTTTATCAACTGCTGGTCTTACTTTGAGAAAAGACAAATGTCAGTTCTTGTTAACCGAAATTGACTACTTGGGGTACACTATTTCTCAGAATGGTGTTAAACCAAAGGAAGATCTTCTAAAAGCAATCAAGTGTGCCCCTATTCCTACTGACAAAGACCAACTCAAGTCGTTTCTTGGTTTAGTGGAGTACTACTCCAAATTTGTTCCTAATTTCTCACATAAAACTGAACCTTTACGTACATTACTTAGGAAATGTGTGCATTTCGAGTGGGGAACTAAACAGTCCCAAGCTTTTGAACTGGTTAAAAGTGATATTATCAATGCAGGCATTTTGACAACTTTTGAACCAGGTAGGGATACCTATGTTACAGTTGATGCAAGTGCATATGGTATTGGTGCTGTGTTGTCTCAGAGGTGTGGAGGAAGTGAGAAAACTGTAGCGTTTGCTTCGCGCTGCCTCAATTCCTCTGAGCGTAACTACGCAGTCATCGAGCGAGAGGCTCTAGCCGCTGTATGGGGCGTTTCGCACTTTCGTACCTATTTGTGGGGTACGATGTTTTGTCTAAGAACTGACCATAAGCCCCTTCTCAAAATTCTGTCACCGGGTGGGGCTAATAATGGTTCTCCCCGCCTAATGAAGTTTGCTGCCAAGTTACAGGACTATACTTATAAATTAGAGCACATCTCTGGTTGGAGGAACACACAAGCGGATTGCTCATCACGTCTTCCTGTTTTTTCGGAGTGTGTTGGTGAGGATTTGGAGGATGAGAGTGTCTGTTTAATTGCTGCCTTTGAGGATGTTTGTTCTGAGTTTCACTCTATCTCTAGAGAAGAATGGCATCAAGCTGTCTTGGAGGATGCTGATTTTGGTGAGTTGGTTGATGCTATTCGTTTGGGATGGAGAAGGGAAGGGAATGTTAAACCTTCTCTGCGTCCCTTTGTCAAATTACAAGAAGAGTTGAGTTTGGGTGTTTCCGATGATTTGGTGTTACGTGGTGAGAGGTTTGTTCCACCATCCTCTCTTAGGAGGAAAGTCTTTTGTTTAGCTCATGAGGGACATCTCGGGCAAAACATGACTCTTAAGAGGATTAAAAAAAACTTTTGGTGGCCTGGAGTTGACGAAGATGTGCGTAGGTGGGTTGAGTCTTGTCTTCTGTGTAAAGAGAGTGAAAAGAGGTTGAAGATCTCCTCTCCTCCACAGGGCTCCATTGTCAGCTCTTGTGTCATGCCTTGGGATAAGTTATGTTTAGATTTCATTGGTCCCATGGAATCCTTACCTGCTGATTGTAGGTTTGCTTTAGTTCTCGTTGACGTATCCTCTAGGTGGTTGTGTGTAGAGTTTGAGGAATATCACCACTGATGCTGTTATAAAACAGTTAAGGTCTCTATTTCTTAAGGAAAGCTTTCCGAAAATCCTTGTTACTGATAATGGCACCCAACTCACGTCGTCCTCCATGCATTCCTTCTTAGCCAATCATGGAATTCAACACATTTGCACTTCCCTTTACAACCCCCAGATTAATGGTTTGGTGGAACGGATGAATCGTTTGATTAAGGGTACCATACAGTTGTCGGTGCAAGGACAAAAAGATGTACGCAGGGCGGTGGAAGATATGGTGTGGTCTTACAATACCACAGCCCATGGAGTTACTGATTTGGTCCCGTTTGAATGCATGCGTGGCAGAACTCCCAGAACCAAGCTAGTCCCGCAGTGGCTATGGGAAGGAAATGTTGCTTCTAAGGTAGTTCCTGGAAAGGTGGGTAGAGTTGAAGTGGGCGACTTGGTCAAAATCAAGTTGGGGCGTAGGGAGTTTGGCATGAATAAGTTTTCCGATCCCATGAGGGTTAAGGAAGTACATAAATGGCATGTTGTGCTAGAGAACGGGCAAAATTGGAATTTCCGCAGGATTGCCTTGTACGCCAAGAAGGAGGTTTCTGATGGGGAAGTGGTCGAGCAATCATCCAGGGATGTGTCCTTGAGGGGCGACTCTCTCCTCGGGGGTTCCCAAGTTGCTTCAGGTTCTTCTCAGGGCACCTTTCAGTTGCCAGACTCTTTCCCTGTTATACCCACTTGTTCTAAGAAGTTTTCTTCTGTTCCTGGGCTTTCACAAGGAGTGCCCTCTAGTTTGGGTCGCACTTCTTATGGAAGAACTCTTCGTGTTCCTAAGAAATTTGATGAATTTGTCAGATATTGATTTTTCTTATTCTCTGTTCTTCTCTCTTCTTTTTCTTCTCTTCTTTTGGTGTTCTTTCTCTTCTTCCTTTCTTGTTTTTTTTAATGTTTTTTTTTCTCTTTAAGGGGAGGAGATATGTTGTGCCTCTCATTTTAATGTCATCACAGTTTTCTAAGCTTAGAGTGTTATGCCAGCATGTATTCTGTATTCTCATACCTGTATGGTTCCATGTTCTGCATTCTGATCCTGGCGGTTGCTGAGGCAGGATGGTTGATACTTGTACTGCTGTGCTTCCTGAATAAACTCACCTTTTACCAGCTTCTGGACCACGACTCCTCTCTTCAGGGCCCTAATAGAATCCACTTTGTTGACTGTAAACTGTTAGAGGACCGGACCGTCTAGGAAGGAGACCGTTGAAGAAGTGAGAAAAAGTGTCACTGTAGATGTGGAACAGTTCCTTGGTGGAACTGGATGATTCAGTGATGTGGATCTAGAGGTATTCCTCCTCTGCTCCTGAAATGGACCTGGCAAACCATGTGAGATCTCATGGCGGTTTGGTTTTATTCCAGTGGGGCAGACAATCTCTCACCCTTTTGTTCGATTTTGCGGGAGAGCTTTAACTCTAGGGCACTAAGATATTAAGATTCTGGGCTGGCTTGAATTCCAGGTGAGCTGAGATAGCTGGCGTCTCTAGGGAAGGGCCTCGGGTTCCCAACAGGAGTTGGAAATACTTCCAGTTGTATTGTAAGGCTTCACTGCAAAGTGTTTAAGAATCTTAAAAGCTTGCTCTACAAAGTTTGTTTTCAATATGGAATAGACTATGAAGTGAATGAACCAGGACAGCAAAGCAAGGGGATTTCTATGATCTGTAGCTCAGATATTAAGAACAATAAACAGACCATATACATGCTCATGGCTTGGCTTCCTAAGGAACTGGCCCAGGCACTCCAAGTCATGCAACACCATCAGCACCCTGCATTCTTGTGCTTGTGGATTGATTGTTCTCTTTCAAAATAATGACTAAAACTGAATATGCCGAATATTATGAGCTACAAAGTGAGTGACCGGTGCCCCACATGACATGCCTCTTGGTAGCGAAGGGGGTGTTTGTGTCTGGGGATTCAGATATAATAAACCAATGAAAAGTACCTCCCTACTTATCTTAAGTTTCTTGGCTTTCCAAGCCCCTGATTTCCTTGCTGGGTTTCTTTGAGAGTTCTCCTCTAGCTTATGGTATCTAACGAAGCTCCCTTTTGGTTTGCAGGTGACGTGGGTAGTGAAACAAGCTTGTAAAGCGCTGGATGTCGTGGACCAGGAAGTGCTAATCAGTTACCTGCCCTTGAGCCATGTTGCAGCTCAACTCCTGGACCTCTGGCTACCCATATTTAGTGGAGGAACTACATATTTTGCAGACCCGGACGCCCTCAAGGTAAATGCAGAGGAGCTAAACCTCTATGTGTAGGAAGAATACTGACATGAAGATTGCATCTCATGGGCAACCTGCCCTTTCTTGTGAAGGGTTTACCAGGTATCAACAAACTGATCTTGCTCTTCACCTTGAATAAATATACACGGGAAACAAGTTGGCATTTTGGGGAAGCAAGTCAAGAGTAGAACTGGTGCTCTGGCATTCTCTGGGCAGTGTGTGCTGGAAGGGAGCGTGGTTAGCTTACAAAGTAATGCATGTTTGTACCCCTATTCGCTCAATCTTAGATTGGAGGATCTTCCAGCCAGTTTAAGTGCAGCCTAGTCCTTTAAACCTTGTGTTGTAGATTGGCCAGACGGGTGTAATGTCAAATGTTTCAATCTTGCTTCCACGTCACTGCCTGTGTTGGAAGCTCCAAATTTTATGGCCTGTCAAACACTGTTGGATTCTTATCTTTGTTAGCCAGTGGAAGCCTTCAGGTCTCTCTCTCTCCATAGTGGCACATCAGTACCCATATTATGAAGATCACTTTGTGCATATAATAATTTTTTTCTGATTAATCCTTAATACATTGTTAAATAAAGGTGGTGAATTGAGACCACAACCATTCCCTGCTTCTTCTTTTTGTTCATAGGGCTCCTTGATCACCACACTGCGAGAGGTGCGCCCCACTGGCTTTCTTGGTGTGCCTAGAGTGTGGGAGAAGATCCAAGAACGGATGAAGGCCCTGGGTGCCAAATCTTCTCTCATCCAAAGGAAAGTAGCTGCCTGGGCCAAGAGTGTTGGGCTGCAGGCCAGCTACAATCGCATGAACGGGTAGGGTACGATTGCCTCTTAACCGGATGATTCTTGCATTTTTCAATGCCTTTTTCTTAAACACTTTTGATACTTCCATTAGACATGTGAAGGCAATGTGTCCAGAAAGCATGGTATTTCATCCTATTTTTAATGTGGGTTGTCCATGTTAATGCCACAACTTTGATTATCTTTATCTTAATAAGATGCACTCATTATCAGGACCTGGCTTTTCTTGTGGCATAGTACTAAAACTAAAATGCTGTCTTATCCAGAAGAATCCCTCTCCATAGGCAGGATCCTTGTGACCAATTTCTGTAAAGATGTTTGCTTCTGTGTATAGTATAATATACTATTTATTGCCATTGAGCGTTGTGGTAAGCCATGATTCACAAGAGGCAAACCCTTGTGTGGGTCATGATGCCCCTCCCCTCCCTCAATAATGGTAACAGATAGCACATTTCTCGATGTGGATGTGTGGTTTATGCTATACATTATTATTGTGCTTATTCAGTACTTTCAAAAAAGGCGAACAAGATGACAAGGGCCCCCTCCCTGAGCCATGGATCGGGCCAGGAACCCCATCCCCCTGCACTGCTGTAAAGATTATATTCCCTACCCGCATTCTCCCAGGCAGGGAACACAACTGTGTTCTGGCCCAGGCTGTAGCACAAAAATAAGCAACTCCCACCCAGACTTGAGCTAAGGGTAATGGAGCCAGCTCCTGCCGGGACCCAGGACGGGTGTTTGATGGTGAGCCGATGGGAGCCTGAGTTGGCACCCACTATGGGTGCTGGCTGGGCAGCCTGCAGGTGCCTTGGGGTTTCCACTGAACCCCCAACTTAAAAACAAAAAAAAGTGTGTACCACAGAATCCATGATTAAAACAAAAAATGGCTAGCTCCCGCCACAGTGCTTGCTGGTGAGCTGGCAGGACCTGCCCAGCCTTGGTAAGTCTAGGATCACCATGTTTTTGGTGGCAGATGGAGGAGAGCGATCCTATGCCTGACCTTTTGTACTCCGAAGGAGAAAGATGGGTCTGTGGAAGGAGTAATCCTTTCTCCCAGTTTAACTCCTGAATAGCAGAGAGACTGCCACCAAGTGTTCGGACAGTACTCCTCTCTTTTCTCCCTTACTGCTGGGACTATCCACCAGTTTACCCATGTTGTGGAAATAGGGGACAACTTCCCTCGTAAGAATAAATCTTACAGGTTGTTGGACAAGGTGAGGGCCAGCATTAAGGGTGAGGTCTATAAAATGCTGTAGTTGGCGGTAACTGAACTCTCCAGTAGCCCCTGGTTCAGTCCAGTGGTTCTGGAAAAGCTGCCCCACCGGAAACCACACCTGAACTGAGGTTCTCTAGGAGTGCTAAACTCAGTGACAAAGACTTGCTCATCCCATCCCCCAGACTGATTAACTTTTTGACTGGTGAGGGGCTGCCCAGTACATAAGGGTACTGGTATATCACCCTAACAGAAGGTGCCAATGAGAGGCAAGCCTTCTCCTCTCAGGAGGGCCACTACCAATTTTGTGTGATACTCTTTAGACTCAATATTTCCCCTGCCACCTTCAAGAACGATGGCGAGCCAGGTCCTACCTGGATGGCAGTTCTCTTCACTAGCAATTGGAAGGACCACCTTTTTCACCTCCAGGAAATGCTGCAGGCTCAGAAACTGGCAGGCCTTACTATTAAGGCCAGTAAGTGCCAGATAGGACGCAGTATGTGGTGTACTTAGTACCCTGGTGGGCAGGGCTAAGAGGCAGCCCCTCCAGGCCAAGATAGACTATCATTGCCTAGGAGGCTGCCAAAATCCAGACTGAGGCCAGAGCATTCCTGGGCCTCACTGGGTACTTCAGGAGGTTTATCAGGGGATATGGCACCATTGTTGCCCCCTAATCGGACTGACTACGGGCCCTCAGGTGGCTGATGCAAATGAGGGGCGAGAATCAAATTGTTGAGGTGGCCCATTTTACTACAGGGTCGGACAGAGACCAGGCGTAGACCAAACCAATGCTGACGGTCTATCCAGGTTTTTCCAGCTTAGTGACGAGGAACTCTCTAGAGGTTGGATAGATCTCCCCACTTTCAGCTGGGGACACATGTTAGACCAGTCATCCTTAGGGTGGTCTTGCACCAACCGTTTTGGCTGCTTACCTCCCCTTTTTCTCTACCTTTCTTTTTAGGCCTTAGGACTCTGAGCACTTTACCACTGTTGACCAGTGCTAGAGTGCATGTGCTTCTCTCCTAAACATAGTAACATTAGTGTATACACTTTTGGCTTATTTATTTAACTTGTAAGTCCCTTTTAAAGTGGTATACCATATACCCAGCGCATGTAAATTAAATGCTAGTAGTGGGCCTGCAGCAGTGATTGTGCAACCCGCACAAGTAGTCTTTCAAACCTATCTCAGGCCCCACACTGCATGGTCTATGGATGCAGTTAACTGCCATCTTCTACTTGACATATAAAACCCTTTTTCCAAGCCTTAAACTCCTCTTTCATTACACATGTCACCCTTAAGGTAGGACCTAGGTAGTCCTAAGGGCAGAGTGCTGCGTAGCTAAAAGGTAGGACATGTACTTTTAAGTTTTACATGTCCTGTTATTGAAAACAGCTACGTTTGTTTTTCACTACTGTTGGGCCCACTGCTCTCATAGGCTAGCATTTGGAATTCCTTATAACACTTTTAAGATGTAATTCCTGATTAGAAAGGAGTAACTGCAGCATGTTTCATATCTTTGGATTTAGCATTCCCGTTTGAGAAATGCCACTTTTGCTGCTGTGTGTGCCTTGCAGCCTGTCTCCAATACACATCTGAGATGGGTGACCGGTACACTTTGTGTATTCTCACTAGGCAGCCACAAACAAAGGAAGGGTGGGTATGACAGAGAACTCTTCATTTATCTACTTTCTGATTGCTCTTCCTGAGTCGGGAGGGGGAGCAGACACCTGAATAAGCAGCATCCTGTGTCTCACACAAACTGCGTGATTACCCCTAACAGATAGTCCGGCAGACAGGGCTGGAATGAAAGGGGACCATTGCATTTCAAGGGTCTGCTTTGAAGTAACCCACACTTCAAAGGTGCATTTGGGTAGAAGTACTGGGCCCGACCCTTCCAAGATAGTTCACTACTGGACTTGTGAAGAACTCTGCCAGGAGTAAAGACTGCTGTGCTACAGGGATTGCCACTTTGCCTGACTGCTGCCGTGAAGCAACTTATTTATTCTTAGCTGAGCTGCCCTGCTGCCTGCTGATCTCTGCTCTGCTGAGGACAAGAACTAGACCCATTTCACTTGAACCCATAGTGACTCGAAGGACTTACTGGGTTTCCGCTGTTTCTAAAGTCTCAATGACATCAAAGACATCCTTCAACCCTGCTGATGGACTCTGTCATCTGTGAGTCATACTATGCCTGAGTGGACAATCCAGTCCTGGTCTTTAGAAATGGGTTCTGCTGCTGTGACAACTTTGCTCCGATCAGAACTGTCACAGTGTCCTTCGGCACCAATGCTGTGCCGATCTAAAGACAACTCTGCGTGGCCCAAAGATGCAGGACCCAACTGCGAGGTTATACGCATCACCTGCATCATAAAGGGTTTATACACCAAAGCCTTCTGTGACTGCATGAATATGAACCAACGCATTGTTTACAATCACAAGATCGACACATAGCCTCCCCTGCTCATTGCAGCCTGTCGTCGATGCTTGCTCCATCTAAAAGCGGTACAAAAGGGGGTGGTGATGGACGGAGCATCTGAACCAATCAAACACTCACACCCAGTCAAAAGATCTGGGTTTAATCCATCACCGTTCTTTAGCCCACTCTGCCACACCAGTTCAGACATGGCTATATGCAAATCAGTCTGACCCTGTGCCTCATGGGAACAGTCCAGCCCGAACTGCCAAGCCATGTCTTCCCTGGACCGGAAACAATCTTCCGAGGACCGGTTTCTGGCACTCCAGCCGTCTTCAGCCCGGCTTGCTTGAATCCAGTGGCAAAGTGAACAAGGGACTCACGTCTGAGCATACCCTGCCACACTTATGGCGGCCAAAAGCGGTACAAAAGGGGTGGTGATGGACGGAGCATCTGAATCAATCAAACACTCGCACCCAGTCAAAAGATCTGGGTTTAATCCACCCCTCCCCCCCCTTTTGTACTGCTCCATCTAAGGCACTTTGTTAGTGGGCCCAGTGTGAGTCCTGTAGCGGACCTGCTCTCCATCGTGGTCGGCCTGAACTTTGTATTTGTCCTGGTCTAGTGCGACCTCAAATAACCCCTTAACTCTAGTGACTTTTGAGCAGTATTTTTGCTTTATTCTTGAAAGTCATAACTCTGGTTCTACTTATTGGATTTGGGGCACTTTGGTCTTGAATGCCTCATAACAATATTCTTTATTTTTCTAAACATGTGTGGAGGTGTGTGTGGCCTAACAACATGGCTGGCTAGACGTGTCTTTGCGCTGCTCCTGCCCCAACTGAAGACATCCTAAGCTTATCCTGGCGAGATAGTGACCCTCAATGCCCTGAAGTGATACCGGAACCCCCCTGAGTTTCTGGATCCCGATGGGGGTGAAAAATAGTGGCCTGCGATGACATGTCGGTCGGCCGGAGTCCCGCTGAAATCCTATCCCCCAGTGCACAGCGGCCGCCGGAGTTGGGCTCCGAGCGGAGGACGGCGGCGGACGCCCCCGAGCCTGCCAAACGGAGGTGGAGGTGCCCATGACCCCAAGCGAGGCCCATCAACAGTAGCTGATGGAGGTGAGGCCCCTAGCGGAGGTACCGGTTTCGAGGGACGGCTGCTGCAAGGGAAGCGTGTTGCTGGTACCGAACGCTGGGCGAGACTGGGGCAGAGAGGCATGCTTGCCTCTGTCCCAAGGTGGCTGAGATTCTGGTGCGGCGGCCTCGGAAGACTGCGGAGGGACCGCCGTGAACTGCTTCTGGCCCCATGGTGAGCTGAAAGGGGGCCTGTGATCCTGGGAGTGCCCTGCCACATGGTGGACGGAGACTGCGTCCTAAATGGCGGCCTGCACCAGTAAGGTTAGACCGGGGTGGTGAGGCCTGCCTGCTTCTGCCCAACAGCGATGGAAAATTCTGGTGTGGCAGCCCTGGAAGCATAAGAGGGGACTGCTGTGAACTGACCAGGGCCTCCTGATGAGCTGAGAGGATGCCCAGGATCCAGGGAGTGCCCTGCCGCGTGGTGACCAGGGACTGCGGCCTAAGTGGCGGCCTGCAACAGTAGGACGAGCCAGGGCGGTGCAGCCTGCTTGCCTCTGCCCAACGGCGGCTCTAATCATGGTGCGGAGGCCCTGGAACCCGAAGTGGGGGACCGCAATGAACTACCTCGTGCCTCCAGGAGACATGGTAGGAGGCCCGTTACCCTGGGGGTGTCCTGCCGCATGGTGCCCAGAGACTGCGGCCTAAGCGGTGGCCTGCAACAGTAGGGGGCAGAAGCGTCCGCAGTGAACCGGGAGGCGCCACGGGCCTGCAAGATCGGGCATGGAGCTGCTGGCCTGCGATGGAGACTCCAACACAGGAGGTGAGGGGCTTCCTGCCCGGGCAAGACCTGGAACGCTCGCTCCTCTGGCCCATGCCGCAGACTTTAGCTGGGATGGTGTGGAGACACACACCCCCATAACGCGTGGGATCTCATAGTGCTGGAGGGGCCACGGGGCAGAAAGACAGGTCCTGAGCTGCCAGCTCTTCCGGTCTGGGACAGGCTCCGCCTAAGTTGGCGGGGGGCCTCTCCCACATACTACACAGGCTTCCCCACTGTCGAAGGGGCTGGGACGCACAAGTAAAGACCAGACGCACGAGCTCCGCGAAGTGGCAAATCCTTGAGTTCAACGGAGTGGCAGTTTGCGCGGATAGATCCGGTAGGGCCACATAGCTATCCTAACCAACAGAAGGCGTGACTGGAGAAATATCACCAAGGACCAGGATTCTGGTTTGATGATGGGAGAGTACGCCTGAGGGGGGACCCCAGTGGAATTACATAAGACATAACTGTTGTTGGCCTGATGGGGCTCCAAAAAACAATATAGCAATGCCGCGCTGGACATGGGGAAAGACAGGCCCCTTAGAGGCGTCCAAACAAATAAAATAATGTAATATACGGTTCCGGGCCCGGCAGTGGCAGACCGCCGCAGAACAGTCCCAGACCAAGAATCTCATCAAGATGCAGCGGCCCAAGACAAGGCTGACATACTGACAGCAATTCGTGACTACAGAATGGCGCTGGAATCCAAAATAGACGGAATGGCATTGACATCAACCACCTGCGCCTAGACCTCAGAAAGTGGCGGATAGGGTTAATCTAACCGAAGGTGACCTGAATGATTTGCAGACAGAGGTCCGACAGCTAAGAGAAACAATGACGACCCTTCGTGACCACACAGCTTGGCTGGAAGATAGGGCGGACGATGCGGAAGGGCCGGTCGTGGAGAAACAACCTCCGTTTTTGGGGATTCCCGGTAAAGGCGGAGGGTCCGGCGGCGGACCTTTTCCTGGAAGACTGGATTTGCACAACATTTCCAAACCTCCGACTCTCATAAAATGTTTGCAGTAGAGGGCCCATAGATCTCTTGAGGGGGGCCTCCGCAACCCAGAGCCCTTCCCAGAGCCATGATCGCTCGAATGTTGAACTTTAGAGACAGGGACGTTATCCTGCAAGATATCCGCACTATTGGCCACCCAGATTTGAAAACCAGGATGTCCACATCTTCCTGCACTACATGAAAAAGGTGCTGGATATGCGTAATGGCTTCCTGGGTGTCAAACGTCGGATGCGAAACCGCAACATTAAAAATAGCCTTGTCTCCGGCCAGGCTTAGAGTACAGTATGACGGCAAGGTGTGTTTCTTTGATAACCCAGCGGAGGCAACAGACTGGATGGGCTCGTAGGGCTTGGCCGGTCATGACCAAAACCACGGCTGGCAGGAACAGAGGAGGTGGAGTGAACAGCAGCAAAACCGACAAAGACACAAGGAGGAACAACAGTCGAGAACCCAGGATCCAGTGGATGGAGGACGTATCATGGTGGAACCAGATGGCTCACTCCTCACGGAGCGGGAGACGATTCCCACGCAAAACCAGTTCTCTGGTACAAGAAACACAATCGGACCTGGAGGGGTGCCACCACCGGGTGAGAGGGGGCTCTGGGGATGGCTGACTGGTGAACTAGGAGCTGTGGTCGAGGGGGTCTGGGTCATGGACACATTGAGTACATGCTCTGCACCATGCTCTGCACCAAGGGGCACTGGACTTAATTGAGGGACTTGAATGGGGGGAGGCAGGGGCCCGGGGACACATGGGGGGGGGGATTGGGAGAATAGTTTTTTGCTATCTTGCTAATGTACCCTTTTGGAATGGCCGGCTGTAGTGTGCTGAGGTGACCCAGCGAGACTATTGTCGGGCGGGGCCACGTGGTGCCAGTCAGTTGGTTACATTTTGGTGGTTGAGAAGGGTTTTTTTTTTTTTTTAAATCTTGCGAAAGTCAGTTCTATGATAATAGTTATTAAAAGGGACGCTGGATGGGCGTAGTGTATGTATAGTGAATATATCTGCCCCGAATAGTGATGATGGGGAGTCTTGGGGCAGTTGGATCTGGATCCAGACATGGAATTGATTATGGCGGGAGATTTTAATTGTGTCCTTGATGGGGAATTAGACAGACACCCCACAAAATTAGACGCCAAACTCAAAACCAGATAAGCGATGGACCAGATGCTCTAGAACTATAGCATATATGGATATATGGCGACATCGCAATCCAGATAGTCGGGTGTACTATGGTCACGCACCTGCTGCCAATACCTATAGTAGACTAGATTACTTTTTTATCCAAAGAGCGGCAGCGCATATGATAGCGGAAACACAATATCTGGCCTGCTACTTGTCCGACCACTCCCCACTACTAATATCGTATTTGCTAGGCCGACCGAAGTCCAAGATACAGCTATGGAGCTTCAACACTGAAGCTTTTGGGGACCCGACCTATAAGGACGCCATATCGAATGGGCTGGAAACCTATGTTGGGACTAATTTGGCCTCTGCTAGTACCAGGGCGATCTAATGGGATGCAATGAAAGTGGTGATACGGGGGGGGGGCTGCAGCTCTACGGAGGTGGGGGTTAAAGTGCTAGAACGAGACCTACGCCGACATGAGGAACCCTTGGCGGCTCTGGAGAAGGAGCTTCCCACGAATAAGGAGGGGTCGGCTCAATGGGAAGACACACAACGGAAGATTAGGGGCATATGGGACTCACTGGGCAAATTCAATAAAAACATGAGCAGGCGTCGCTGGTATACAGAAGGGGATAAGGCGGGCCGGTTGTTAGCGCGGCTGATTAGGGCGGAGACGCAACCCCTCCTGATTTTGGCACTAAAAAAAGGACCTTGGCCGGTTGATCAATACGCAACACGAGATCAAGAAAACATTCTGGACCCACTTATGTAGAATATACTCTGACCCCGACGTCCCAGTGGCCCCCGAGGTGGTGGAGACTTTTCTGGCAGGAGTGGAACTGCCCTGTGTGGACCCAGAGAGTCAAGAGGCTTTAGGAACCCCCTTTAGAGGGGAGGAGATACGGGCGACGATCGCTCATCTGAAAACTGCTAAGTCCCCCGGGATGGATGGCATGGCAGCAGAATTGTATAGGAAATATGATCCCTAAATTGTTAGAAATCACGGAGGAGGCTGGCGAATGTGGACCGCTCCCAAACTCCGTGAGGGAAACATTGATAGTAATGCACCCCAAGGCAGTTCCATCATCGAACGCTGGGTTACTACATGATTAGAGTAAACATATTTAGTTTACTTAGTCTGAAATGTTGTTATTTATTGAAGTTAAAAACAAGATTGATTTAATGAATGTTATTTTATAGAAGTACTCCCGAAATAAAGTGCCTCAATGTAATGATCCTCCGTATTCAATGACTGCGATATGATTCCCTGTGTATCCGCCTGCGAAGTATCAACTGACACTCCACTGAAGTTAATTAGCAGTAACATGGGTGCTGCTGAAGAAGCTAAAAATGCAGGTTTAAAGTTGCAGCAGTAACTGGGTCCCGGATTAAAGTAGGAAATTAACAGTGGAAGCATCAGCTTCTGAACCGGATAAGACCTTTCTTAAGGGTTTCACTTTAAAATAGAAGTATTCCAAAGGGAGTGAAGAAAATCCCACAATAAATATTACTGGTGGTTGTATTGCTAATAAAGCTGCTGGATTAGATTAGGTTTGGTCAAGGCAGCTCATGCAAGAATCTCAGTGACTTGGCAGATGTTGAGAGATTGCTACTGGTGGTTAAAGCGAATTTGCTTCAGTGCAGATTTTATCAGCTGACAACCTTTTACTGCAGGGCTGCCTCCAGCTCCTTTGATAAAAGCAGGACAAAACTTTGAAACAATTTATGTTGATGATATAGGGTCTTTTCCACCTGTCAATCAATAACATATATTGGTAACTATGTAGCTGTAAACACTTTATGGGGTTGGGTTGGCTAAAATCCGGTGGCTCACTCAGTTGCAAAAATGCATCTGCTTGCAATGGGAGAAGTTGGAAATCCTCACACCGCAGTGTCTGTCAATTAATCTCCGTGAGGTGCCCTATCTGAACTGGGAACTCAGCTAATTGAAACTGATTTTATTACTCTACAATGTTGTCATTCATTATTTCCTGGGAATAATGCCGTGATTGAAAGGAGCAACTGAACTGTTAAGCAGATCTTGGCTTCAAGTTTCTGAAGCCGGGATTGAGAAACCTATATTACACCAGCCAGTAATTAATAATCTCCCAAGGTGAGTATAGTGGGAGATTGCACACAGTTTTAAATGTAGTTTGAAAGTAAGGTTTATTCCAGATCTTCTATGTTACAAAACTCTCTGTACACCATTATACTTTGCTTGTCTACATGACTTGCAAGAAACAAGTGAAAACAATACAGCAGGCTCTACATTGTCAGTCAAGCAAGGTTGGTGGGTGGCTTCCAAAGTCTGGTGACCAAGTGCTTAATTTAAAGACACTGTCCGGGGCACACGTAGTGGGGATATGATAATGGTATAAGAAGTCTCGTTCAGGATGAAGTTGCTGTGGTCGACACCAGTGTATTTGTTCAAAGTTACTTAATGAGGCAAGAACAAAAGAAAGCAACCAGCCGACCCATGTTTCGTCAAACGGGAATGGTCCCGTGACTCTTCAGGGCGTGGGTATATCACGAAGTTAGGAGTCCTGGTAGTAGGAGCGGGGTGGCTGGTGCACCACATTGATATCTGAGGTGAAGGCCAAAAGACACTGGTTCCGTCTGGGTTTCCGGATGCGGACGTAAACACAGATGGCCCTGAAGAGTCACAGGACCATTCCCTTTTGATGAAACGCGTGTCGGCAGGTTGCTTTTTTTGTTGGTGCCTCAATAAATAACTGAACAAATACACTGGTGTCGACCACACCAATTTGGTATTGAACGAGACGTCTTATACCATTATCATATCCCCACTACGTGTGCCTGAGACAGTATTCTCAATTTCAGTGTGGGTTCTCTAACTCACACACCAACGGGGTTATAGGGTAGTTCCCCTGACCTGGCAGCACCGTACACATTTTGAGCATAACTTGCACCACGCGTACATGTCTGAGCGCCAGTCTCCCTGATTGACTAAAAACCCTGCATCCAGACATCGCTTGATTTACATCTTGGAAGGACTACCGTCATCCCGCCATGGCAGCAGTCCCAATCATCCGGTCTAGCTGATGGCGTTCTGTATGCCGTATTTATGTGTGGCATCAACAGACTGTTTCTTGCCGTGCCAGCAGTCTTCTCTGCTTGCTTACAGTACTCCATCACCATTAGGCCGGCGGGTTTGCATCAAGTATATTTAGCTGTCCCAGTTGTGCTGGGGGCGAATTTAGGATGAAGTCCTTGGCGGTGTGAAGATTGCCTCACTAAACATAAATGTTGTGAATGGGTCAAAATGTATACGTAGGTTGTGTGTAATGCATTTTTGTTGACAAATAGCATAGTACAACCTACACACACTATTGAATGTACACCCAGAGTCACCACAAGCACAACACCCTCAACCACCACCAAATAAATATTGACTTCAATACAGTGTGTACATCTTGTCACTATAAGTTGATAAACACTTATGCATGACACAAATATTGCATATAAGAGCAGTGTACAAATTAACAAGGCTAAAGTAAATGCCAACATACAATTCATAGTAAGACACATGTAATAAATGTACCTTAGATCCTGGTGACACCAGAGTGGGTTGGCGTTGTGGTCAAGTTGTAGCAGTGAAGGAGGGACCTGGACAATGGGTTTTAAGACGGAAACTAAGTCGGAAACATGAAGAAAGGGAAGTTTTTACCTCAACCCCTTTGTTTCTGCCAACTCAAAGTAGGAGGTTTCACCGACGGCAAGGCACATCATGATTAGCTCGGCAGGAATCCTGGCTGGAATCCCGCCGACGGCTACTTCTGCCTCCGTTGAGACAGCAGGAAAATCCTGGGTAAGTCTGCCGGATGTTGGCGGTATTTTCTCTTTGGACCCACCAATGTTTAAGTGCACCGGGAGGACCGCCAAGTAGGCGAGTGGTGAAACAGTTGTAAAGTTGACGTGGGACCATTACCGCCAAGATCGAAATCAGGCCCCAAGTCTGAGAAAAGATTCCAACTAAACATATGATTCGTAATACGGAGCCCCAGTGTCCATCACCACAAAGGGGCAAGTAACTGTAATTCTACCCCCTCCACCTGGTACAAAGAAAGAGGCTAAAGGTGGTTGAGCAAGGAAAGTCTTAGCATGTGGCCAGCGATACCAATACTGCACAGCTACTACTTGTTGGGACAGGCCGCACCTCCAGGTGATTGAGAGGTGTTCAAAGAGAACCTGAGCTGAACGAAATGTGAGTATTGATGACTGTAGACAATTTGTGCTGAAACAGGTACTGCAAAATATATTTGAATTGGACAATGAACTCTTCCTAAACTTGTTCAGTGTGAGTATTGTGCTTCACTGGAACTGGGAAGTGCAAGTAGTTTGAAGTTAAAGATTCCATAATTCAGGCATATAAACTGTTCTCTTCATGAAATTTACCATTATGTGTATGGTGACAGATTAGCAAATGCCTATTGCTGTCTAAAGTCTTCGTTCTTAATTAAATACGTAAATTCTCGTCTTGAAATATGGAATAATACAATGCTACACAAGTATTCGTAGATGCTAGTGGTGGTAGAGTATAATGATTCTTACTTTTCTTTCCAAGAGATTTTGTTTCTGAATAAGAACTATTTTTCAGACTGATTATCTCTCTGTACGATAATAGCAGATTGGCAATGGGGTGAATAATTGTCTGCAGTTGAAATTGTAATGTTATAGAACAATGGTACCTTTTAAAAGTGCATTAAAGGGGTGTTTACGCTTCTAGAGGTGTCTTTAGATAATGATCCGGGTCGTTCATATATTGCCGAACGCCTTGTTGGGTCTTCAGGGAGTGAAAGGGGCACTAGGTGTACTCAACAAGTTACCACATTTAGTGTTTGTAAATGTCGGCAGTGATTTAGAAATCACTCATTTAATTCAATCAATGAGCATGGTGTTGTACTAACTGAAAGTGTAAATGGTATTTCGAAGTAGCTGAAGAAATCTGAGAAGTCTAAATGTAAAATGTACTTGATAGCCTGGTTTCTTCTGATCAACGAGCTTGTTAAGAGGCTGTGTAGAAGGCATAGGACTTCAGCAGCCAATGTTAGGAACAGCTTTTCTGTTGATGAGAACTCGGAAGTACTGAATGGGCGCATTTACTTGTCATCTGCTTGCAATATATTTGTGTTGACTTCTCACTCTATTAAGTGGACTCCATAGAAGCATTTCTTCAGTTACATACTGCACTTGAAATGCTCTCACCTATACTTCTACCTTGTTCAACTATAAATGAGACAAAGGTGTCTACTGATAATCTTACTTCTGGTCAGTTGCTAGATCCCCTAAAAAGAAACTGCATAATTTAAGATCGGTTGGGTCCTTTTTGATGCCGGGACCCCCCTGTCAAAACTTTTTAGGGTTAAGGACCCCTTCCTGACAAAAAATTCTCGAACCTGGTACAACCATCCCGACCACCATAAACGGATTAATCTCAAAGGCTTACTACACAGTTCAAACAAAAAGTCTCAAAAACGACCCAAAAATTCACAGATACTTTTTAACAAATAAAACATTTTGGCAAAACTTATTTGGATTTTAACACCTTTCTGAACTAGTGATGAGTGTGCTTATTTTTTTCTAGAGAGATGGTCAATCTGTGTTTGTACCTTTATAAATACCCAAATATAGCAATAAGTCACAGTCCGTTGTCTCGTTTTTGTTGTGTTTAGGACACTGGGCCAGTGCTTAATTTGTAATAAACATAAGAGAATAGTCTCTTTAACTCACTTTTGCTGGTTGTTTTCACACTTATTTTCTCCATTTGTCACAGCTTTCTATTGTCCTCCCCTTTCTCTTTCTTTCTCTGGGTCAGAACTTGATGAAAAACAGTCACCAAATATTAATGCATATGGCTACCATGGGCCATCAGTGTCGGATTGGGATCATAATTAAGCCGGGGCACTCTCGAACAAAGTGGCCACATTCCAGAATTGATTTTTTTGTACTTGGCCACTGGCAGAACAAGCATTTGAAATGCAATAGGTCGCACAATTGAGAGATTTTGACCTATTGGCATTGTAAATCACAATGCCATTCATTTATGTGTTTACAAAACACCTGCAATAATAACACATTGTCATTTACAATACCAATAGGTCAAAGTTTCTAAAATGCAAGACCTATTGAATTGCAAATGCTTGTTTTCTTGCTCCTTACTGGCCTTCAACACCTCCTCTGGGATAGTAAGCACTATGTAAATATATTTACAATTAGAAGTACGCACTTCACAGCTCATCACAAAACTTCCAGTAATTGCATCAATGAAAGCCAGTACCGTCTCTCAATAGTTCTTTGCAGTTGCAAATTGCCCTTTACATTTTTTAATTGACTGCTTGCACATATTTCCGTTTCATTCAGACAAGCTGGCATCATGAAGGAGCCCCTGACGTTGCCTTCCTCACGGAGACCTGGATGAACGCCTCTTCAGCTCCCGACATCGCCATCGCTATCCCAGAGGGCTACAAGATCGTCCGGAGGGACCGCAACGCCAACCAGATGGGAGGAGGCATCGTCATCATCCACAGGAACACCATCCGTCTCACGACCAGCACCGACAACACCCTGACCAGCGCCGAACACCTGCATTTCCAGATCCACACCAACCCGAACACCACCCTCAGAGGCACCCTGATCTACCGACCCCCGGGACCACGCACACAATTCAGCGAGGACATCGCCGACTTCGTCAGCCCGCATGCCCACCCCTCTGCTGACTACATCCTCCTGGGGGACCTCAACTTCCATCTGGAGAACAACAACGACCGCAACACCAGCACCCTGCTCGACAACCTCGCCAACCTTGGACTCAAGCAACTGGTGTCCACCCCCACCCACCTCGCCGGACACACACTCGACGCACTCTTCTCTTCCAGCACAGACATCGACTTCAGCCACGCCACAGAGCTTCAATGGACGGACCACAGCTGCGTCCACTTCACCTTCAAGAGAACGACGACCCACCACCACCAGCAACAGGCCGCCCGCAGAAGCTGGAACAAGATCACAGCAGACCAGCTCGCCACCTCCCTGAGCCAGCACCCTCCTGCCAGCTCAGCGAACCCCAGCCAGGCCGCCGACAACCTCACGAAGTGGATCAGCATCTGCGCGGACGAGCTCGCCCCGCTGAGGACCCCGTCCAGCAGACCCGGCAGCAAGAAAGCCCCGTGGTTCACCGCCTAACTCAAGAGCTCCAAGAAGCACTGCCGAGCCCTCGAGAAAGTCTGGAGAAGGGAACCTACACCGGACAACAGGACCTCCTTCAAGCTTGCCACCCGGAAGCACCACCAGCTGATCCGCGCTGCCAAGAAAACAGCATTCAAGGACCGGTTGGACAACAACGCACACAACTGCAAGGAACTCTTCAACATCGTGAAAGAGCTTTCCAACCCCAGCGCAGGAAACAACGACATCACCCCATCGCAAGACCTCTGCAACTCCCTCGCTTCATACTTCCACAACAAGATCGCGGACATACACAACAGCTTCAACAACCAACCAACGCACACCATGACCGAACAACCACCCCCCACCACCACCCTCCACGCCTGGACCCCGATCAGCACCGAAGACACCATCCGCACGATGAACTCCATCCACTCCGGATCACCGACCGACCCCAGCCCTCACCACGTCTTCAACAAGGCCGACGCTGTCATCGCACCCCACCTGCGAGACATCATCAACACATCCTTCCACACCGCCACCTTCCCTGAGAGCTGGAAGCACGCCGAACTCAGCGCTCTACTCAAGAAACCAACAGCGGACTCCACCGAACTTAAGAACTACCGCCCCATCTCGCTCCTCCCGTTTCCAGCCAAAGTCATCGAGAAGACCGTCAACAAGCAGATGGCCGCCTTCCTCGAGACGAATGGATCCCTCGACCCCTCACAGTCCGGCTTCCGAACCAATCACAGCACCGAGACCGCCCTCATCGCCGCTACCGATGACATCCGAGCCCTGATGGACAACGGAGAAACAGCGGCCCTCATCCTCCTAGACCTCTCCGCGGCATTCGACACTGTCTGCCACCGCACCCTAGTACAGCGCCTCAGCAACATCGGAATCCAGGACAAGGCGCTGGAATGGATCATCTCCTTCCTCTCCTTCCTCGACGGAAGAACACCGAGAGTCCGACTACCACCATACAAGTCAGAGGCCTCCGAAGTCATCTGCGGCGTCCCTCAAGGATCATCTCTGAGCCCCACCCTCTTCAACGTCTACATGAGCCCCCTCGCGGCCATCGCACGCAAACACAACCTCCGCATAATCTCCTACGCCGACGACACCCAGCTGATCCTCTCCCTGACCAACGACCCCGCCTCCGCCAGAGCCAACCTGCACGAAGGGATGAAAGAGGTAGCCGAGTGGATGACGACCAGCCGCCTGAAACTGAACTCTGACAAGACGGAGGTCCTCATCCTGGGCTCTTCACCCTCCTCCTGGGACGACTCCTGGTGGCCTCCCGCCCTGGGCACCGCACCCAAACCGACAGACCATGCACGCAACCTGGGCTTCATCCTGGACTCCTCCCTCTCCATGACCAGGCAAGTCAACGTCTCCTCGACGTGCTTCAACATCCTACGCATGCTACGGAAGATCTTCTGGTGGATCCCCACCAAGACCAGGAAGACCGTCACCCAGGCCCTCGTCACCAGCCGACTGGACTACGGCAACGCCCTCTACGCCGGTACCACCGCCAAGCTCCAGAAGAGACTCCAGCGGATCCAGAACGCCTCAGCCAGACTCATCCTCGACATCCCACGAACCAGCCACATCTCCGGACATCTGAGAGACCTTCACTGGCTCCCCGTCAACAAAAGAATCACCTTCCGCCTCCTCACCCACGCACACAAAGCCCTACACGACCAAGGCCCGAGCTACCTCAACAGCCGGATCAACTTCTAAGCTCCCAAACGCCACCTCCGATCAGCCAACCACGCCCTCGCCGCCGTCCCCCGCATCCGAAGAGCGACTACAGGAGGAAGGTCCTTCTCCTACCTGGCCGCCAAGACCTGGAACTCCCTCCCGACCGACCTGCGCCTGACCCAAGACCACCTCTCCTTCAGGAAGAAGCTGAAGACCTGGCTGTTCGAGCAGTAGCGGCACCCCCCCCCCCCCCCTCCCCCCCTACGGGTATGTAGCGCGCTCTATAAGTGTCATTGATTGAATATTTAGCTGTCTGATCAACTCTGGTTTCACAAGTATACACTCCCAGAATGGCATTACAGCTTTTAAAGCTTTAATTTCATAATGAACTCTCAGAGGTCGTTTATATTTTTTTCCAAGAGCCCGGCACAAGTGAGGCCCAGGAAAGCGAGACCCCCCCCTTACCATGTTGTTTTTTATTTTTAGATTTTTCTATAGCGCTGATCAGACCCAGGGAAGGGTATTTGGAGCGCTTTACACGGAGGGCACATATTTTACAAAAGTTCGTAAGGTCCCAGGTGTGAGTATTTCTAAGCAACGGGTCGAGAGCAGTAAAGGTGTCTTTTGAGGGATAAAATGGACAAGTTTAGGATGTAGATCTGGAATGGTCCATGAGAGAGTTTACGGCAGGAATTTCCACATAAGGAATGATTTTGCTTTTTTTAACAGAAGAGTAGAGGAGATTTTTCTCATGAAGGGAAGAAGCGAGTTCCATATTCTTGGTGCTGCTCTGCCAGTTTTTTTTCTTTCTGAAGCTTGAGGGTTTCAAGAGTAGATTATCAGCACAATCAAAAACAAACAGGAAGGGTAAGGTCAAAGGGAAAAGTTTAAAGACCTACTACTGGTTCACTTCTCCAGCAACATCATATGAATAACAAACAAGAACCTAGGAGGTCCTTAGGCCAAGCAACTTGCTGGCGAAACTGGCAAGTCTATTGATATGTCAATTGGTGCTACAGTCACCATGTAACAGTGTCTAAAGAATAAGAAGAGAGCGAGAGACACATGTGTGAGAAAAAGAGAGAGAGAGAGAGAGAGAGAGTAGGGATGTCGAAGACTCTATTAGAAAACTGGTCAAACCAAATCCAGTACACATTATTTGTGGATAACCATCAAACATGCCAGGTGATCAGTCCTATCATTTGGCCGTCCACACTGTGATCTGGCGGGTCCTTCGATCATCTAGACCTCATGCCACACAGTCGTAGTAAGTACTGGATGCGGTCTACAGTGAAATGAGCCTCCAATTGTTGGTCTGATTATGAGGGTTAGTGAAGAGTGGTGAAAATACAGTGCAACATACAATAAAGTGGTGAGTCTAATATAGGGTGATACGTCTAAACAAACACTTTAATGGGAACTAGGCACATCCCCTAATTAAAAAATAGGAACAGCGCAAACGACAGTATGGAACAAATGACTGTTGCAATTCGGGCTAACATGTTTCTGCCTACCAGGCAACTAGTCCCTTGGCTTTCATCAGGGCCACTGCTCTAAAGAAAGTTGCTACTGTTATATGTACGTGAAATCAATAATACATCTATCAAATCGGTGAAAAAAGGATATAAGTAGGAACGATACAACCTGTACCTACAGTTATATACACATCCTCCTTGTCAGTGGACGCTCAACGTGATCTAGGAAAACATATATATTTATAGCACTCAAATTAATAACATAATTTAAAACACACACATGCTCTCGTCTTCTCTTATTTGTGTAATATACAATTCAAAAAAGAATTTTTTTAAACATTTTAATCGCTCACCCAACATGACAGGGGACTGGACCTCACCTCACCTGGACCGTGCTCGGGTATACGAGGCCCCGCACTGTGGAACAGATAGATACGAACAGGGAAAGGCATCAAAACTCAATACTTCATGTAGAGTCTAAAATGGTCTAATTATATTCCCTGCTTAATACTTCACAACTGTCCACCTATAAACTCAATGGTGGAGAAACCCCTAGGAGTATGGCTAGTACCCCCTAGACTAACAATACACCTAACTTTATTTCAACATTATATATTCACTGAGTCAGCACAATTGATCTAAACTGAGGGTAGTGCTGAGCTACTGAATTACCAAAAGCAAGCAAGGATCATACAGTTCATATTGACCACTAGTATGGCTCCCCAACTGGTGTATAAAACAACTAACTTACATTCTGACATTGTGTGTTTTACTACGAGTCAGCACAGTTAATCAAAAATGAAGGTAATGTAAAGCTAATGGATTACCAATAACTAGGAGAAATCATACAGTTCTTAGTAATGTCCACTACCAGCTGCCCAACCAACTAAACTGCTGTACTCACCTCTCCGCCGGTGCCACCAAACTCACCTGAGGCTTGGGGGAGGCACCGAGCAGGAGGAGGTGTGTATTCAAGTACTGAAACAACAAAGGGGACTACTTTTCTTTTGTTGTCTAGGCTATTATTTCCCAATGTTTTAGTCCACTATGCTCAATACTTATTAAGCAGAGCCATTGCGTCGACCAAAACGGGGTACTGTTGTACCATGAAGAGCCCCAATAGGTTTAAACCCTTCGTATCGAGTACCGGGTGCCCGTATCCTTCTGCGGAACTACAGAATGACGTCATAGCGGCCATTTCTGTAGTTCCAGCGGCGCGAGTGCTCCGGACGAAATATCAGTCCAATCTTGACTGTGTTAAAGAACTACTCGTTCTTGGAAAACAGTGTTGGGTATGTCCTACTATATTAGACCTACCAACCTACGGCTCAGGGTAATACTAATGAAAGAAGGAAGTGAAGATACAAGAACTTCAAGATGACTGCGAATCGGCCATTTTAGTAGTTCCGGTCATATGTACTACTATTGCATGAATCTACGGAATTCCTCTCCCGAAAATGGAGGGCCATTATCTGTTTTCAGTGTTTGTGGTGAGCCCCAGGCGGCAAATACGTCGTCTAGCACTGGTAAAGTGGCACTTGCTGATGTCGAAGATACTTCTCTCACTATTGGAAACCTTGAAAACTCGTCGATGACCACGAGCAGGTATTTTCCACTCTCTAATGGTCCATAAAAGTCCATACTGCTGGTGGCAGTTCCGACATTTTCAATGGTGTCGGCTTGGCAGGTGGTCCTGTTATTTGACAGATATGACAGTGTAATACCTCTTCCTCCACCATGTTGTCCAGTCCTGGGAACCACACTTTTTCTCTCAACATCTTCTTTGTCGCTACGATGCCTCGATGCGACTCGTGAGCTAGCTCAACTGTTCTCTTTCTCTATCGACATGGTATTACAATTCTTGAGCCCCTCATTAGGACTCCGTTTTCTGTTTCAGACAGCTCTTCGCTTATCTTTTTGAATGCCAGTAGTTCTTCTTTATTGACTCCTTCCTCTGGCGTGATGTTGCTGTTGATGTCTCCATCTCTGCTGCCGCACCACCGTTCCGATGGCCTTCATTGTCGGGTCTCCTTTTGTTTCTCGCTCTAGTTCTTCACTTGTTATTGATGCCGGAGTGTTCTGTCTCACGATGAAGTTTAGATATTCTTCTGCCGTTGTGGTGCCACCTTTTTGATGGGGAAGCGGGTGTCGTGACATGTAGTCCGCTGGATTTTGGTCTTTTCCAGGTTTATGGACAATCTTGAAGTTGTAGTCCATCAGCCTGATTTCCCATCTTTCAATTCTTGGTGGTATTTTGGCGTTTGGGTTTCCGTAGATGGTCACTAGTGCTTGGTGATCTGTTACTATCGTGAATGGTTTTCCATATATGAACATGTGATAGTGCTCACATGCCCATACTACTGCCAAGCTCTCCTTTTCTGGTTGAGAGTATGCTCTCTCAATGTCCGACAGGCTTTTGCTTCCGTAGGCTACTATCTACCGAGGTGAGTCTTTTCCCGGCTTGTGTTGTGCTAGTATTGCCCCCAGACCTACCGGGCTGGCGTCTACTGTCAATTCGGTGCATAGGCTTGGGTCAAAATATGCCAAGTGGTCTACTGCCGTTACTGACGCCCTTATTTCTTCAAACGCCTTTTGGTACTTTGTGGTCCATTCGAATATTTGGCCTTGCTTCGTTAATTCTCTCAGTTGCGTGCTCACTGTCGCGAAGTCCTTTATGTATCGCGCGCAATAGCTGGCCAGGCCGAGGAATGAGCGCACGTCAGCGACATCTTTTGGTTCTTTTGTTCTTTCAAGGGTGTCTATTTTGCTGCGATCTGGTCTCATCCCTCTCTTCGAAAAGATGTGTCCGAAGAACACTAGTTCTTCTCTTCCCAGTTCACATTTCTTCTCGTTTACTATTAGGCCCACCTCTACTAGCTGTGAGCACACTTCCCTCAAGGCCTTGTCGTTTTCTTCATCTGATTTTCCAAAGACCAGGATATCATCACTGTAGTTCAAACTGTTTTTGATCGGTCTAATGATCTGCCTGATCGTTTCCTGGAATATTTCCGCTGCTGACGATATTCCAAAGCTTAATCTTTTGTAGCGAAATAATCCCAGGTGCGTTGAGAAGGTTGTGATGTATCTGGACTGCTGGTCCAGCTCCAGTTGGTGGTACCCCTTGCATAGGTCTAGCTTGGAGAATTTTCTCATTCCCGTCAGGCAACTTATGTCATCTGGATGTGGCCCTGGATGTCGCTCTTGTTCGATGGCTGTGTTGGGAATTCTCATGTCCACACAGATTCTAATTTGTGCGGTGTCCTTTTTTGGTACAGCCACTATTGGGGACACCCATGGCGTTGGCCCTTTTGCTGGCTCAATGATGTCCTGTTCTAGTAGTGCCTTTATTTCTTCCTCCACCTGAGGTTGCAGATGCATGGGAACCCTTCGGTGATGCTGGGCGACTGGTCGGACTGATTCGTTTATGTGCAGAGTTATTTGTCTTCCTTTAAGCTTTCCAAGTCCTTTTGTTAGCTTTGGGTATTCTTGTAGAATGTTCTCTTTGTCCGACATGTGATACATCCTCTTTAGTAGGCCCATGATTTTCTCTGTTACATTGCTCAATAGACATGGTGCGGGAATGTCTCCTCGGAGCACATGTATTTCTTCTGTGACAGTCTTGCCCTTGTGCGTCATGGTGTCCGTGAATTTTCCCATGTTCGTTACTGGGTTCTGTGCACCCCAGGTAAATACTCTTATAATTGATGGTTGTAGTGGTGGTTTCCTCTTCATCTTATCATATTCCGTAGCACACGTTACACGTGGCCCCACTGTCCAGCACAAATTCTGTTTGGTGAGGTCCTAAGTCTATGGTCACCCAATCCGTCTTCTTTATTGACTTCCTATCCACTAATCTGATGTGCTCTTCTACATGCCCTTCATCTGTGGACATGAGGTATAGGCGTTCTACCTTTCCAGCTGTTTCTTCTTCTTCTTCCTCTTCTCCCGACTCCAACGACGAGCTCCTGGTAGTCGCTTCCATGTGCCGTACATGTCTGTCTGTTGTTGTTCTTGGTCTCCCTGGTCTTCCTCGTTCATTTTTGAACTGCGTTCCTTGGCACATGGTGGCAAAATGGTTGCTTCTGTTGCATTTCCTGCATGTTTGACCGAATGCCGGGCATGTTCCTCTGTGTGGAAATTCCAGACCGCATCTGTAGCATTGGGAACCTTGTTTCCTTGTCGCTTGTTCCTTTGATCCTCTCTTCCAGTTGCCCGTCTTATTTGTATCTGTCATTCTGTGTACTTGTTCTCCTCTTCAGTCCATCTGTCTTGCTTGTACCGTTGCCCTTGCTTCCGCTCTCGCTAGATCTAGAATCTTTTCTAGAGTGATAGGTTCTTTAAGTAGCCTTGTGCGAAAGTCTGTGTCGCGACAGCCTTCTATCAGTCTTAGGCGAAGGGCCTGTTCATTGTCATATTTGTCGAATTCGCAATGGGCCACTAGCTTCCTCAGCCTTGTTGCAAAATCGTCCATTGACTCCTCCGGCTGTTGAAATGCCATGTTGAAACTATACCTTTCAAAATCGATGTTTCTTTGAGGGTCGAACTTGGTTGTTAGACATTTTATCAATTTTTCGTAGGTCTTTGTTTCGCTCGTTGGCAGTGTTATGAGGAGGTCATCCACCTCATCCCCCACTAGGTTTAGGAATAGTCCTAGTTTCTTTTCTTCTATTACATCAGTCGCCTCCATGTAACGCTCAAACAATCCACTTCTCCCATCGTATGCCCACTTGTGGTTCTGATACACTGAAAGACATGGGTCTGCGATATTGCGCACTTTGCTTTGTTTCTGGCATTTTCTTTCTTTTTGTTGCCTTTGTACTTATTTGTTTCTGATCCTTTTTTACTTTATTCTTGTTTTAGTCTTGCTTTCTCAACCTTGTTGTGGCAGTATTTCTCCTTCTTTCTTGCTCCTATCTCCTTCTTGTTTATTTTGCCTTTCTAGTGGCTGCTCTTTGTTTCCTCTTATTTTTTTTTTTTTTTTTTGTAGGACACTTATTTCTATTGCCCTTTTATTTCTTTCTTGTTTGCCTCTTTTCCACCTTTTTCGGTGTTTTTATTCCTTATTTACGCGGTCCCTCGAGTTTTCGCCTGTTTTTAAGATGGCCGCTCGTTTTTCTTTGCTTCCTATTGGTCTATACACCTGACCTTAACATGGCCGCCGAGAATCCCACGAGATTTCCAATCCACTTGCGCCTGACTTCAAAATGGCCGCTCCACTTTCCTGCTCGCTGATTGGTCCAAACCGCCTGACCCCAAAACGGCCGCCGAGACTCTCCCGAGAGCTCGCGCCGATTTCTTCTCTTTCGCGCGCTTCTGCCTAGCCCTTATCGGATCAGTTGGCGATCTTGCTGCCAGTCGGGGTGGGCTCCCGCGTCACCGTGCTCGATTCAGGGGCCGCTCTTCTATTTTTTCCCGCGATGCCAATCCAGGGTGGGCTCCTGGTTTTCTTTGGTGATTATTCCACGATGGACACGCGTCGAGTCTTTAGACACCTTCGTCGCCAGTTGTTATATCTTGGTGTGCACGATGGTCAGGGAACACACAGGACACCGTATGGAGGTTGGTACACGTCTTTATTTGCATATATGCTCTGCTGGTCTAGGCAGGTCTGCCCTCGTCCTTGCCCTCCTATCTACTGCCGCTTCCTGTCCGTCCACAGGAAGTCCTGTCCAGTGAACTGGTCACTGCCCTATGACCCACAGGGTCCTAGTGCCCTACATCAGTGGTCACTACACTAGTGGTCATTATGAACTGTATGATCCTTGCTTGCTTTTGGTAATTCAGTAGCTCAGCACTACCCTCAGTTTAGATCAATTGTGCTGACTCCTAGTGAATATATAATGTTGAAATAAAGGTAGGTGTATTGTTAGTGAAGGGGGTAGTAGCCATACTCCTAGGAGTTTCTCCACCATTGAGTTTATATGTGGACAGTTGTGACGTATTGAGCAGGGAATATAATGGACATTTTTAGACTCTACATTAAGTATTGAGTTTTGATGCCTTCACCTGTTCGTATCTATCTGTTCCACAGTGCGGGGCCTCGTATACCCGAGCACGGTACAGGTGAGGTGAGGTCCAGTCCCCTGTCATGTTGGGTGAGCGATTAAAATGTAAAAAAAAATAGTGCTATATATATGTTTTCCTAGATCACGTTGAGCGTCCACTGACAAGGAGGATGTGTATATAACTGTAGGTACAGGTTGTATCGTTCCTACTTATATCCTTTTTTCACTGATTTGATAAATGTATTTTAATGATTTCACGTACATATAACCGTAGCAACTTTCTTTAGAGCAGTGGCCCTGGTCATTTGTTCCATACTGTCGATTGCGCTGTTCCTATTTTTTAATTAGGGGATCTGCCTAGTTCCCTTTAAAGTGTTTGTTTAGACATATCACCCTATTTTAGACTCACCACTTTATTGTATGTTGCACTGCATTTTCACCACTCTTTATTAACCATCATAATCAGACCAACAATTGGAGGCTCATTTCACTATAGACCGCATCCAGTACTTACTACGACTGTGTGGCATGAGGTCTAGATGATCGAAGTACCCGCCAGGTCACAGTGTGGACGGTCAAATGATAGGACTGATCACCTGGCATGTTTGATGGTTATCCACAAATAATGTGTACTGGATTTGGTTTGACCAGTTTTCTAATAGTCTTAGACATCACTACTCTCGCTCTCTTTTTTTCTTACACATATCTCTTCTTATTCTTTAGACACTGTTACATGGTGACTGTAACACCAACTGACATATCGATAGACTTGCCAGTTTCGCCAGCAAGTTGCTTGGCCTATAGACCTCCTAGGTTCTTGTAGATAATCAAGCCAGTTGAGCGCTTTCAGGTGTGGCGATATGTGGTCAAATTTCCTAGATGCTGTTAGGAGTCTTGCTGTGGCGTTGAGACAGGCTTTTAATGGGGCGGTTGAGATTTTGGGAAGTCCTGCATGCGTACTTCATCCTTGAGATGACTAAGGACTGAACTGCAGTTTTGAGGTCCGGGTTCTCAATGAAAGGTTTCATTTTCCTGATCTGGCTGAGGTGAAAGTGTGCGTTTTTAGCTAACCAGTTGTGTGTTTGCATGTTAAGGTTCTTATCTTGTGTAATTGCAAGTGATTTGGTGGAGTCCACTAGAGTTGGCGTGCAGTTAAGTGCAGTGATCAACTTGGACCATTCCTTTTTTCTCCTGGGAATTATTAGAGTCGGGAAGGATTAGAACTAAGATTAGAAGTAAGCCAGATAAACCCATCCTATTTTCCAGTCTTTTTTGAATTTTGTCGTGATTGGCCTTGTTGAAGGTTGAGGAGAGGTCAGACCCAGTAGACTGGTTTCGTTGCGGTCAAGAGCAAGGAGGGTGTCGGCCACTATATGTAGAATGGCTGTTTCTGTGCTATGGCGGGGTCTGAAACCCATTTGGTGGGTGTTCAGAAGGTTGAAGTCCATGATGTGTGTGTTCAGTTGTTGTTGAACACATTTTTCCAGGACCTTGGCTAGCATGGAAATGTTGGTTATGGGTCGGACATTGTTGGGGTCGGAGGAATTTGCGGTCGGTTTCTTTAGTATAGGGGTGACCTGGCCTGTTTCCAGTATGTGCCCTTGCGCTAGCGAGGCGTTCGTGATTTTGGTCCAGAGAGGGGAGATGACTTGGGAGATGTGGGGAAGGCAATTTGAGGGGACTGGGTCATTGAAGTGGTTGTTGGGTTTGGTGGTTGCTAATGTTTTGGTGATGTCATGAAGATCTTAAAGTTTGAAAGCGGACCAGTGAGTTATTTTTTGGCAAAAGAAACTTTGGTTGTTCAGGGATTTCGGCTTGAGAGTACTTTGGAGTGGCTGAGTTTGCTGCTGCCATGTTACGCTCGAGTTGGAAAGGAGTTTGTTTTTGCTGTGAAAAAAAGAGGAAAATTCTTTACTGCTAAGCTGTGATTTTGTGGTCAAGAGAGGATTTAGCCAATTTGTTAGATTGTTGTTTTAGAATGTCAGTTTCTTTGGTTTGTTCTTGGCATTGTCTAATTCTGATCTAAAGAAGTCTTTTTTGCATTGAAGAATACTTTTGTTATAGGAGTTTCTAGCTTGCCAAAGTAGTTTGAGATGGAGAGGGGAGGGATGTTGTCGCCATTTCCGTTCTGATGATCTAAGTTTACGTATTTCTTCATTTAGGGCTCAGTTAAACCAAGGGGTTTTATCTTTGTATGGAATTCGTTTGAACTTAGGAGGGGCAGCTTAGTCAAAGATCTTGGTCATTGTGGAGTTGTAGTGGTCGCTGAGGTCACTGACGTCAGACCTGTTGTTGGGGGATGAGAACTTTCTCACAGTGGGAGGCTAGGGTGTTCCAGTCAAGGTTTTTTGTGTTTCTTTTCCATTGTTTAGGTTTGTTTTGTAGCAGGAAGGTTTTCTTGGTAGCGGAGGAAATACTGAAGGTGATGAGGTGATGGTCTGACCAGTCACAAGGGGAGATCTGAATAGATTCAATCGTGTTTTGTTTAGAGATGAGCCAGTCAAGAGTAGCACCTTTAGCATGAGTGGGTTTGAGATAGCTTGGATCAAGGAATGGTCTGCTAGGAAGGTTTGAGGGTGTGGACCTGTTTGTGAAGGGGGTTTTCCTAATGGAAATTAAAGTCGCCGAGGAATATGTCGTTGGAGAGAGGGTTAGAGTATGTTGTGATGCTTTCCATAAGTTGGTCTGTAAATACTGCGTTGTTACCTGAGGGATGGTAGAGAATATGTAGCTTGTGGGAGTAGTTATCTGAAGGTTTGACATCCCAAGATATTCACAGGAGTCCTTGAGTTCGGAGTGAAACTTCGAGATGGTAATGTTGGATCGATGAATGCAGGCTAGTCCTCTACCCTTTTTGAGAGGTCTGTCTAGTCTAATAATGTTGTAGTTAGGGGGGACTAAAAGGTCTAGGCATAGTGAGGATGCTTCATTGAGCCAAGTTTCTGTAGGGATGATTGTCTGTTTTCATGTTCAGGGTGAGGTCGGCAATGTCAGAGGTGTGTTTTGTGGCTGAACAGCAGTTTAGGAGAAGGCAGGAGATCAGTTTAGAGAAATTCTTTATGGACTGCTTGTGAATTTCGGGGTTGGTGGTTACGGATTGGAGGTTATTCAGGTTTATTCCTCTGAGTTTTGGATGGGATGTTCAGTTTGGGTCGATAAGGACTGGGAGAATAGAGAATTCTTCTTCAGTGGTGATGAGGTGAGCGGGGCATTCGTAGGACGGTAAAAGGGTTTCGATTTCCTGGTCAGTTAGGATCTTCAAGTCTAATGGGGCTTGTACGGTTTTCGTATAGTAGTAAAAGGGTGTGGATTTCCATGTCCGTTAGATAGCTGGGGAGTTTGCAAGTGCGTAGGAGTCTATATGACAGAGGCAGGGGGATAGTTTTTATCAAATTGTTGATTAGCGCAATAGTTGGTTGAAGATGGGTAAGTTTGGAAAGAGTTTTCAGCAAGAATGATGCTTTTGATATCTAATATAACTTTCTGAAGATTTCTGGATGTTAGGTAGGACTGGGTTATGAGAGGGTCTTGTTCAGAAGGGTGATATGGAGGAGGATACATGATTGGCGGACAGGGAGGGCTGGGAGTGGTATTGTTGAGGGGTTTGATGTCTGTGGTGGGTATGTGTGGCAGGGAGCTGGAACGGGGTGGTGGATAATGAGAGGGATATGTGCTGGCTGGGGGGCTTTAATCTGACTAGAGATAGTGGCCGTGTTGTGGTGGGTGACAGCGGTCGGAAGAGGGTTGTGGAGGAGGGCGAGGGTAGTGGGGATAGGGGAGGTGGCAGAGTGTGGAGATGCTTAAGGTCGGAGATCGGACAAAATGGAAGGGGCATTGTTGGTTCGGATGATGATTATATTTGATGTTGTTATCCTGATTCTGTAGGGGATATTTTTATGGATAAAGATGGATAGTAGCTTAGAAAAGACGGACAACCATTTGGCTGTTTTTCTAGTGAATAATGAGATCATTGATTGTAGCACCTTACTTGGTGTTGAAGGAGGGGTCCAGAAACAAGACTTTGGGTTTTTTCTGAGAAGGTTGTGCTTGAATGTTTTCGAGGCACTTTTCGATAGATGGGGGGAGGGAGGGGGTGTGAGGGGGGTGGAACATCATCAGCCTCCCAAGTGATAAATAATAGCAGAAGCATTGAAATGGTCATAGAGCGGGGGCACCATACCTGTTGGCAAGATCATTGTGGAGTTCACCATTATGCAACTGGTTAGATATTGGCATGCCTGCTCATCATTTCAGCTGTCATCTTAGGGTCAGACTTCTAGATTGCAGAGTAGAATTGAGCATACTATGTTAATACTACAGATATTCATGGTGCTGCAATTAAACACATGTGCAAATACCGGAACTGCATTTCTCAGTGACATAGAGTGTGGGAAAAACCTACCTCGACTTCATGAGACTCCCATCTTAGGGTCAGGCATCCTTCCACAAAAATTAGTCAGGGAGACAAGGTTTTACCCTCCAAGAGGTGCTTTTTATGTGGAATACGCTCAGTGCAGCAACGCATGCATATGAAAA
Source organism: Lissotriton vulgaris (assembly GCF_964263255.1). NCBI lineage: Eukaryota > Metazoa > Chordata > Amphibia > Caudata > Salamandridae > Lissotriton > Lissotriton vulgaris. The sequence continues at coordinate 309,698 of NW_028250242.1, forward strand.
TAAAGATCCTTCTTTCAATCCCCCTGCAAACAGAAGCTCTTGATCTCGCAGAGGTATGTCCTCGTCTTCACAAGACCACCATTTTGGGGTCAGGCACTCTTCAGAGAGAGATTACAGATTAGCTTAGGCAGGCAGCTGCAAACGTACCTTCAAAGTGTCAGTTCACTGCGTGCTGCATCTACAACAGGAGCCTGAATGGGACCGTCTCTCCCTCTGACCACCTTTGCAAACGGGTCACTGGACCTTGCAATGTGTAGCCATGCTTAAGAAGCCATTTTAAGAACAGGCTATGACCCGTAAGGACTGATAATGCCGGCGCTAGTATCACACCCGGAGATGCATCCGGATAAGTCCCGAGATGCGAGTGTCCAAAACTCCCTGATGCTGAAGTCTAACGGCGCCAGAGAGGCGGTTGTTGGCAAGAGTGGTGGAGTGCTGTGGCTCACTGGTTAGAGGCGGCAGACCCGTAAGCAGAGGACGGCCTGGGACCAGGGTTCGATTCCCGACGCGGCAGGGTCGTGGACCAGGGTCAGCAGGCTCGATAATTCTCGCCTCTGTGCCTACTCCAGTCAGGGACCACACTCGGCAACTCTGGGCATTAGCTTGCCTCATCTTCACAACGGCCCCCCCAGACCGCCGGGGATGCTTGGTCGCACCTTAGAGATACCCATTAGGGACCATCTCTCAGGGTGAGCCAGGACTGGTTCCCCAGCGGTCGAAGCGCGGAGATACTCCTCCGGGAGTCGATTCCTAGCGCTATATAAACCCGCAATTAAATTAAATTAAGAGGGCCCGACAGAGCTTTGACTGTAGTGATCAGAAGCATGTTCTCAAGACTGCTACCTGTTGTGGTTTTAGCAGCTGGACTAATGATAGTATATTGTAAAATGAATAACTTGCAGTCAGTTAATGAATGCAGGGACTGGCTTGGATGGTGTTTCACGCTACCATATATCGAATCCCGTTCAATTCTATGCTTGGAGGTTCCCGTAGATTTTGCCAGCATGGGTAAAACCTGTATTCAGCTGCCTGAAATGTGCCAAGAAGATAATGTTGGACATGCCATTGGGACTAGGTAGCATAAGCCACATTTGATGCCAACCTTTGAACCACTTCTTTCGATTTGTGATAAATGCTTCACAACATGTAAAGCTTTTGCTATGGGACAGGTGGAATTTGAAACTGTTACCATGAAACTTTGCTACAGAGTGACTCGACGGACAGATAAAGGATTGGCAAAAAAAGAAACCAAACCCTGCCGAGACTATATAACGAAGGTCCTACTAAAGGATCCTATAGTTTTCAAATGAGCAACATTTAGTATGATCAAAGCCACACAATATATTTAGCACCTGAACACTATGATTTTTTCATTCTTAGTTGTTTTAATTTTCATTATTCATATTTTCAAAAATCTTTTTGGTTTGATGCAAGTGCATTTACAAATATTAAAACCCAAATGTATTTCATAACATTTGATATTCAAAGATGAGGAAATAGTCCCATACACACAACTTTCATTATACATTCTTGGCCACAATACCACTATTATTCCACAAATCAATCATTCATCTGAACAAAACGAGACAAGGTGCATCACTGCCTTAGGCTATTATAACAATAGTCAACAATTCGTAGACAAAGAGTGAAACGGGCAAATGGGGCATAGAGATAGATAAAGGATCATAAGCGAGTTTGTTGATCCAGCCACCAGTAGAAGTTACACCAACGCGCGTTTCGGTGTTCAGGCCCACGTAGGCCTCACCTTCGTCCGGGCAATGAAGGACCAAACGGTTTTGGACAAAAAGACAGCTGAAACGATAAAAGGTGATACAAAACACATTAAAAGACCACATTACCTAGATACTTGATTTTTTTATGCAATACAAAAGATATACAATGTTTTAAATGACTGTTGTGTGACTTTGGGTACAGTCTGTTGCTTCTAAAGATACAGGATATAGACTTTCTGGCGATAAAGGATTAGCTCCATCGACTTTTACTTAAGTCAAATGGGAGTCGAAGAGCTGTTATACAACAAACTAATCCTGTATTAGGAGTGGAAATGGCAACGGTTTATGTGGATATTAATACTCTGGAAAAAAAATGTGCTGGTCGGAATGTGGATCCATAGATGAAAGATCCCCATCTATGGCATCCCCATTTCTAGATGATCTGCTTTGCTTCAGCGTATGACTGCTGTATACCCTGAAATGCGGCCGCAGGCTCGAATGTCATCATCGCCAGATACACAATAAGTGATTTTTATTTATGCATTCATTTTAGTTTTCCTTGCACACAGTCACTTAATATATGCACATGCATTCAAACTTCAGCCATACCAAGATGAGAATTGGTATGAGTTGCTGAGGCTAGTAGCCTTGACAACTCCCCTGGGCCTGAGGTCCGTGAACCCCAAGCCTCCCCCTCCCATCCCCCCGCACAGGTGAATACTTCCTACGCCATGGTCATGTTTGGGGCACCTTGGACTTCAAGACCAATGTCCTTATGGAGGTCCTTCAGCCGGAGCCAACCTTCACTCAACTCTTAACTTAACGAGGCCCTTAGAGATACTTTAAGGGCTTGGGCCAAACCCTATTCTTGCCCGCTGCTCAACTGGCAGATTGCACAATGCAACCTCACCTCCTCCCCTAAAGCTTGATCGTGCAACTGTCCGCTAGCAAAACTACCCCAGCATGTTCCGAACTATTACCCTGATAGTAGGGACATTCGGTGAAATGGTCTTCATGTCTGCCAGCTTAGTGCTACGATCTGTGAATGCCAGCTGTCTTCTGAGGAGCTATTCCCATGCCCTTTGGAACTTGGTGGCTTAAGTCCTCCTAAGTCTTCCATTAGATCTCTGACCTGTCCTTTCCCAGGCTATTCAGGACTGTCATGATACTGCCATGTTCACATTGTTGTTTGGATTCCATTGGCACCAGTGTCTCAATTAGTTGCCACATTAGGCTTCAGTCCACAAGTTTTTCATGTGATGTCCAGTCGTCCCTCATGAACATGCCATTCAATTGGGCTCACCTGTTTGACAAGGCAGACTCCTCTCTCCAGCACTTCAAGGAGAGCAGCTCTACAGCACACTCCCTAGGTTTATCTGTGCCACATTGCCAGCCCCATCAGCCCTGACTACCTTTTTGCAGCTGAGATGCCCAATACTACCAGCCAATCCAACTTGCACAAAGTGCCCAGCAGTTTTGCGGTCAAAGCATGGTGCTCACTGCCCCAGTGGTCAGGGGCAATATGCTAAGCAATCCACTACCAACCCTGCAGCCGTACCTGCCCACTCCCCTTTAGAATGTGCTTAGTGGAGCACTGCAACCAAGCTATGTTTATTTTTTTTGTCAGGTAGGCAGACCATAAAATCAGACGGGTGAGTCCTGCAAATTGTTCGGTGGGGATATGCCCTACATTTCATTCCCTTGCTGCCTCACTTCTTACAAGCGACTTCAGATGAATACCTTCAACCTACCCCCGAGAAGATTGATGCCATCTAGGAAGCCAGGCGTTCCTTGACAAAACCTGCGTATATATGTTGTTGGGACAAATTTGTGGTTATGTTCGGTACTCAGCAGCTAGATCCCTTCCAGGCAAAGTTATCTGGCATTTTATTTGTTTTGTCTGTAGCCCTGAAAGGCTTTTTTCTGGACTCAGTTATAGGGGACCCTGAGGCTTTTTCTACTGTTTTGTGGTTGCTGGATTAGCCCTGACTTTGAAGGGTTTTCAGTATTTGTTTCCTCACTCTTTGTCTTGCCACAGTGGTACCTTAACTTGGTCATTACGATCCTGATGTGCACTTCTATTGAGGTGCTTCACAGCTGCTCCTTGTGCCTCCCGCTGGATCGTGATCTCCATTAAGATCTGCTGTGCACTGGCTGAAAAGCAGCCTCCGGAAAGGACTGCGTGCTCGCTCTACCAGGGCCAAACGGCTACCATTGTTGGCCCAGTGAGTCCCGGTCCTGGACACTGGCCATGCAGCAATATGCGGGTCCATCCATACATTCACAGGGCACTGGTGTCTGGACAGTCCAGTTCGCTGAGAGGCATTTTACCCACTCAGTCCTGCAGGACTCTAGTTTGAGTCCATTCAGAGACCCACCTCCAAATAGGTACTGTAGGAACTGGGGTCACCAGTTCCCCGGGGTAGCCTGGCACGAGCAGGTAGGCACCCGAAAGCTTAGGTGTTAAGTGACAACACAGCACATGCATCCACTGAGACAATAAAATGCACGCAATGACTGACGCCTCTCCAGTGAGTTTTGATTAAAACGATAAACTTTTATCTCAGATCAAGGCTCAGGAGTGGAAAATCACAGCATCAATTCATTTCATCAGAGGGGAGTAAAGGGAGCAATCCAAGAGTCAGGATAATATATCTCAATAACGCATTTCGTTAAGGGAGGAAAGAGAGCATTTCATTAGAGTTTAAACATGTCCTTACCCAACCATAACATTTCGCTAGGCAAGAATAAAACTTTTCATCTGGCAAGGTTATCTATCTCCCCAGGTGAGAATAAACATTTCATCCTCTACGGGTAGGTAATTACTCCACATTTTCCTATGGAAGAATAACCATTTCATTAGATATAAACCAACATGTCATCAGGTAAGTTTACACATTGCCTCCAGCATGGGTAAAATATTTCATTAATAAACAACCCCTGCAGTGTAGCCCTTTAGGCATTCAGGAACCCCTACCCTAAACAAGAGTAAAACATTTCATTGGAGGTGTACCGTAAGCATTTCATCATCACTGCAGCACCTTGCAATAATCCTGTCAGGAAAGAAATAACGTTTCTTTACACCGCAGTGAACATTTCAGTAGGTGACTGTAGGCTTTCGGAAAAGCATTTCATTCAGGGATTAAGCGTTTCTTCACTTCAGTGAGAACCAGTGCATTAGATAACTGGAAGCTGTCAAGGAATGTGACACTAAGTAGGAGTAAATATTTCAGTAGGTGACTGTAGGCCTTCGGAAAAGCATTTCATTCAGGGATTAACCGTTTCTTCACTTCAGTGAGAACCAGTGCATTAGATAACTGGAAGCTGTCAATGAATGTGACACTAAGTAGGAGTAAACATTTCAGTAGGTGACTGTAGGCTTTCGGAAAAGCATTTCATTCAGGGATTAAGCGTGGAGAAGTGTGGCTCAATGGTTAGAGTGGCAGACCTTGATGCAGAGCTCTGGCCCGGGACCAGGGTTCGATTCCCACCTTGGCGGGTCTCGGGCTCAAAAATTCCTCGGACCTGATATTCTCGCCTCAGTGCCTATTCCAATCATAGGTCCCACGCTGCAACTCTGGGCAATAGCTTGCTTAATCTCCACAACGGCCCCAACAGCGCTAGGATGCCTGGCTTCACCTTGGGGTTGCCCAGGAGTGGACACTTCACAGGGAAAGCCAGGAAGGGTTCCACAGCGGTATGAGTAATAGCGCCACGAAACCGCTTGGTAGCAGTGCGCTCTACAAATACTTTACAAATACTTTACATTTTCTTCACTTCAGTGAGAACCAGTTCATTGGATAACTGGAAGCTGTCAAGGAATGTGACACTAAGTAGGAGTAAACATTTCAGTAGGTGACTGTAGGCTTTCAGGAAAGCATTTCATTCAGGGATTAAGCGTTTCTTCACTTCAGTGAGAACCAGTGCATTAGATAACTGGAAGCTGTCAATGAATGTGACACTAAGTAGGAGTAAACATTTCAGTAGGTGACTGTAGGCTTTCAGGAAAGCATTTCATTCAGGGATTAAGCGTTTCTCCACTTCAGTGAGAACCAGTGCATTAGATAACTGGAAGCTGTCAAGGAATGTGACACTAAGTAGGAGTAAACATTTCAGTAGGTGACTGTAGGCTTTCAGGAAAGCATTTCATTCAGGGATTAAGCGTTTCTTCACTTCAGTGAGAACCAGTGCATGAGATAACTGGAAGCTGTCAAGGAATGTGACACTAAGTAGGAGTAAACATTTCAGTAGGTGACTGTAGGCTTTCGGAAAAGCATTTCATTCAGGGATTAAGCGTTTCTTCACTTCAGTGAGAACCAGTGCATTAGATAACTGGAAGCTGTCCAGGAATGTGACACTAAGTAGGAGTAAACATTTCAGTAGGTGACTGTAGGCTTTCGGAAAAGCATTTCATTCAGGGATTAAGCGTTTCTTCACTTCAGTGAGAACCAGTTCATTGGATAACTGGAAGCTGTCAAGGAATGTGACACTAAGTAGGAGTAAACATTTCAGTAGGGTAAAACCAACCCTTTCATTAGGCAACCATTTTAACAAGACTTCAAAGCCATTCCCTAAGGCAGTAAGAAACAGTGCCTGCAGTAACATGAGCACCTCATCACATAAGAAATTAGCATAGCCTTAAACATATAGAACTTGGCTTAGGCATATGAAACACTTCCTTGGGGCCAGAATAACATTTGAGGAACCGCTTCCAGTAAGGATCAGAAAAATAACAGTTTATCACGATCAGGCAGGAATGAACATCCCCTTATATCAATAGAAACCTTTCTCTTAATAGTAATGACCCATTAAACATTTCATCAAGGATCAAGCCACCTTTAAAGAAAACAGTAACAGACCCCTATGCAGGACTAAACATTTCAACAGGCAAGCAGAAGCATTTCATGTAGCAAGAATGAGCTTTTAGACCTTGGCTTGCACATATAAAACCTTTCCTTATGTATATAAAAAGATCTCCTTTGGCAATAACGACCCATTCATCAGGCAAGGGTAGTCTGGGTATAGGTCAGGGCCTAGCAGTAGCCTGCGGTGAACTAATCCCCCAACCAGGGACTAACTTTTATGGGCAAACTGGCACTAAAGGCTCGGTCCACGTTACCCAGCTCAGGGGCCTTCTTTGATGAGATAGGGGCCAACGGGGCCCAGTCCCAAGTCCTCCCGAGGGGAGGGGCAGTTTCGGGGCTTCCTCCTTGCTTCTGGGAGGTCCCGCTTCTGTGCAGGCTCTCCGCCCTCCCCCGGGACTCTACCTGCTTTCTTCGGCCCACTCCGGGCCTGTGCGGCAATTTCCGGCGATGTCTGGGCCTTATGGGGCTGGTAACTGCTTGTAGGGGCTCAGGGAGGGCTCTCACTCCATTCGGAGCCCTCCTGTTTGGTTCTCGCCGCGGGGGCCGGTCACGGTGCAGCAAGTTGGGGGGGGGGGGGGCTCCTACTCGCCCATTTCCCCTCCGTGATGGTTCTCGGGCCGGTCCGTGGCTTTAGAGACTTCCAGGGCCCAGGTCCAATCAGGTTGCGGCCCCATGGGGGTGGGCAGCCAGCCGCCAATGGCAGCGCGGCCGGCTAGGGGCACAATCTTCTGGGCCAATGGAAGCGCGGCGGGCAGGGTCTCTGACGCGCCCCTGTCACGTGATGCAGGCAAAGGCTTCAGGGCCTGTCAGGCCTAGCGCGGCCTGACAGGAATTCCGGTGGCCCTCTTCTGACACCACTGGCCGCCGCAACGATTTCCTCAGCGGGGGCCTCCCTCAAGTAGACGCCAGGCTGCGGCGGTGATACCAGTCGACAGCATTGGAGGCGGCCCTCTCCTGGTACCGGGGGCCGCCGAGGGGGATTGATGGAGATAACAGAGCCTCAAGCCTCAAGGCAGCGCCAGTGAGTCTTTGGGCTGTGGCGGTGAGTGGGGGCTAGTCAGTGCAAGTAAGGGCAGTGCTTCAGAGATGCACACAGCGCTCAGCCTTTGCAACGCTTCGCTGGACAGAGGGGCGATTGGGTCAGCTGCGCGTCGGGGCTAGCCACAGGCTTGGCAGAATCAGTGCTCAGGGGCAGTCTCCACAAAAGCGCTCCTGGCAGCCACAGATCCCCAAATGATAGCGCTGGGCAGTCCGGGTCAATTTCAGCAATAGCGCTTCCCAGGCATAGCGCTTCAGGTCATAAGTCGCCAGAAACCTCAGCGCTTCGCAAGGGGGCACAGTAGGGGAGCGCTGGGTAAGCAGGGAAGGCAGTTCAGATGATGCAGGACCGGCAACACATCAGTGGCAGGATTGCACAGGGACCCAGGTCAGGTCAAAGAGGCAGAAGGAGCACAGCCCAATACCTGGTGGATCCCCAGTGGTCCTGGTTAGCGCAGTCAGACTTCTTCTTGGCGCTTGATGGTTCTGGCTCCCTTTGTAAATAGCAGTTTCTTGGAGGGGGGGTTGAGTTTGGGGCTGCTGACAAGATTCCTCAGCAGGTCACTGTAGATGGTCCCTGGGTTCCCCTCCCGCCGGGCCAGATCAGTGGGCTAGTTCAGGGTACCTCACTCAACTTGGAAGGCAGCACCTAAGCCCTGTCACTCCCAGTGGCATAGGTCCCTGACTAGGCCCTACCACCTAAATCTCCTGTGTGATGCCCCAACTGACTAAAAAGTTTCCCTCCCTTTCCTTATATAGCGATAGTTGGCAGTGGCAGTTGGTGTCACCTCCCCTGTTCTAGAAGGTTCCATGAGCTTCCCTCATTCTAGCTATGGGCAGGCTGGTATCGCAACATTGTTTAGGGGTTCCAGCCAGCTCCTGGCTACTAGAATGCGCCTGAAAAGACCATGCTGCAGTAGCAGGGGTCAGTTGCAGCCATGTTGGGGGAAGAGAGCACCTGCACCTAGCATTGATTTTAATAATGCACACGGCATCTCAACCTCACAAGGCCTATACAACTTTATTACGAGAGGGCGGGGGGACATCCAGAATTAGGGGAGCGAAAAGCGAAAAATTTCAGGAAAAAGGGCCAAGTCCAACAGGTACTGTGTTAGTATCCATTGAAAAGGTGAGGAATTGGCAGCTAGAAGTGTATCCGAAGAGCAAGTTACTACGCTCTTTCTGGTAAAGACCCTAACTGCAGACTCCTCACCAACCCTCTCATTCCTCTGATTCTGTGATTGGATTCTATCCAATAATAAGAATCTGCACACAAGTCGCACCAATTTCCTTTTGAGGCTCACTGCATCTGGCAACGCAGACATTGTCGAAAGCAGCTGTCGGCAGCATGCAGGAATGGCCCCTATAGGCTCAGCATGTGGTGCCGCACTGTGCAGAGGTACTGCTGGCGTGCAGAGGTACTTCTGTAAAGTTTACTGATCCAGTCTGGGAATCTGCGATAGTCTCTTCCGGAAAGAGTGTTACCAAAGGTAAGCAACTTGTTCGTTATGCATACACTTTTAACATTTCACGCTGGTTCTTGTGTGATGTGGTTGGAATTTTTTGTTTTTGACGTTGGAAAGGAAGGTATTCAGAAAAACGTCCTTTTGACTTGGAGGGCTTCAGCTTGCATTTGGTGGCCACTGAAGTTGGTGGAGTCACCGGATTCAGCCAATGTTTTTATCCAATTAGTCAATAACAGGAATCACGAACACCTTTTCATAATTCCATAAGATTCTGAGGTGCAAAGAGCAGTTGCTGTGTAGTTCAAACCAGAAAGCAGTGACTATCATTGCCGCGAGATGCATACACTTGTAGGCATGTGCACCAGGCGCACAACACCCATTGTAATAAAAGGGCTTTAAACACCTCCCCCCCCCCCCCCCCCCCTCGTCGTGTGTGGCAGCCCGGGATGAGACACTTCCCGGGCCCGCTCACAGCGGCACCCGAGCACTTCACAGGTCTTTAAAAGACCATGTGTATGTGAATGAGGCTTTGTTGTTGTTTACCCCTTCCAAGAGCCCCTGCCGCTCCACTCAGCCTATTGCTTAAAGTTTCAGCCCCCCCCCCCGAATTTTTTTCTTAGACGCCCCCCCGAAGTGTCGCTCTAGTTGCGCTTCTGATGTGCATGCAGTGTTTACATCTGATTTACTTGTAATTTGGCAAAATCTGATCAGATTGCAAATATGGCGGTAATCTGGTCAGATGGGGAGTCAACCTATTCTTTATAAATCCCCAGTTTTTTTTTTTTGTTTAAGCTGTGTATGTATGTGTATGTAAGGGGAGAGTTCTGAAGCCCGAAGAGGAAGAGGCAGTCAGCATCTGTCTATGGGGCATCTTTTCAGCTCATCTGAGTGAAGAGTTTTCAGCCAGGGTTTTGGAAAGATTTCACTGAAGCTGGCAAATTGCTCTGCAGATGTGAAGGGTCTTAAATGATCATACATTTAGATCTTTAGTTTGTAACATGTGTAAGGGTGTGTTAGGTGCATATTTTTTTTTTAAGTGCTTAGGTTTTGTCGACCTCGTTTGTTAATCACTACTAAGCATATAACTGATGTCCAATTAGGAACTAGGACAGACTAGTTAGTATGTCACTGTCTAGAGATAAAATCGCTATTTAAACGTTTTTCATTTTTAATGACCAATAGAATTATTAATTTTTCTGTTTATTGATGGACATATTGAGCATCATGTCTCATGCTAGAATGCTAAAACAAGTGATATTGCAGGTATGTAGAGCCCCCTTGATGTGGCTAGTAAACACAAGCCTTCTCCTCCACCACAGGAAAAGCCTTTTTTTTTATTTTGCAAAACCTTTTGAGCTGCTTGTAGAAGCTTCACAACATTTTTAAAAAACTTCACCTTTTTGGTTCAGCTGCTGTGTTGAAGGTTTCAGGGTGATCTGGCGAGCGGAGGCAGAGGAAAAAGAAAGGGGGTGGGGTCTCAAAATATGTTTTCCCCATGTTTTGTCTAGGACGATTTTTCATTTTTAGAACACAACTACAGCCTGAACCGCTGAATGCTTTTACACCAAATTTTGCACAAAGCTAGATAGATGTTGATCCAGAAAGAGTGCTTTTTGGGATTTGGTGTAAATCCATTCTTTACTTTCAGAGAAATTCAAGTTTCCAAAATATAGATGTCAGGGGACGCGAGTCCTTGCTGTGGATTCGCAGATCCTACTAAAATTTCTCAACACTTACACCAGGAAGTGCTGGCAGCCATCTTCGGAGTCCCAGAAAAGGCAGGGTAGGAATACCCTGACCTCCATCACATGTGGGGGGTATGGGCGGTCCCACAGTGATCCCGTCCGGGGGTAAAAAATATTACGTAACGGAGACTACTTAGGCGCCATCCATGCGCGCTGACATCAGTTCTTTCTTTTTCCTCACCAGCACATGCAGTTCCGTGTAGAGCACGTACCCTAGTCACTTTTTGACTAACTTTTTTGAGACTTTTGTCTCTACTTCTTTTGAGTCTTGACTCCTGGTGCCGCTTAGGGATGCTTGGGTGTAAATCCTGTGGGGCCTGTCGGTGGCCGACCCCCACGGTGTTTGTCTCTACTGTTTGGAGCATGAACATGACTGCCGGTCATGTTCCGACTGTCTGGCCATGGATCCGAAGGCTTTGCGGTAGTGGTCCCGAAAGCTGCTGGAGACCTGGCAGTAGTCTCTGCTAGAGGTATTCCCCTGTTCCTCCCCACCACAGCAGCCTGTGCCTTGGACCGTGGAGGAGGGGGATGACTAGGAGGGGTCTGATGACCCTCTTGCACGGCAGTGCGAGTCAGAACAGGAGTGGGTGGAGGAATCCGAGGATGCAGGTGGCCTTGACATCTCATCAGAGCCTGGCTTTCTGTCTCCTCCCGCGGTCATGGAGGAAGGCGCCATTTATACCTTGGTGCTCCGTAGAGCAGCTGAGGCCCTTGATCTGCTTACTGAAGTGGTTCAGCTGGTGGCAAGTTCTATGGAACCTCTGCTTGCGTTCAATGAGGCCTTAACGGATGTTTTGATGGGCACATGGTCTAGACCAGCCACAGGAGATCTGTGGATAAAAATGTGGCCAGGCGTCATCACCTGAAACCGGTTGACCCTGCCTTTTTAACGAATCATCCGACTCCGGAGAGCCTGGTCATTCAGGCCTCCACTTCCCAAAGTGCATTCCTTACCACCCCGCCAGATAAGGAATCAAAGAAGCTGGAGTAGCTTGGCAAAAAGTTATTTTCTTCTGCCAGCTTGGGGCTGCAGTTGGTCAACACCGCATGCCTCTTGGGCTGCTACTCTCGCGCTGTCTGGGACAGGGTGGCGCAGACTCTGCCCCAGTGCCCGGAGGAGGTTCGGGCTGTACTTTCCCAAGCTGTTGCGGAGGGGAAGAACGCCGCAAAGTTCGCCATCCTTTGTGAGCTGGACACCACAGACTCTTTGGGTAGGACGATCTCCACAACGGTGGCCCTGCGTCACCATGCCTGGCTGCGGTCCACCGGGTTTTCGAGGGGATGTCCATAGTTACCTCATGGACATGCCTTTTGATGGTACTCGCCTGTTTGGCGATAAGGCAGACAGTGCGCTGGAGCGTTTCAAGGACTCTCGGGCTACGGCCAAGGCCTTGGGTCTCTCCACCACATGCCTGTCCACGTCTACCTTTCGTTCCTTTAGTGTCCACTGAAGGGGCTCCCCTACACATTCGTTCAGCCAGAAGCCTGCGCAGAAGCAACCTCTGTGCGGGCACGGAGTCCGCCTTGGCGGAACAAGGGTTAGCATGCGGGTCAGTCCACCTCTGCTCCCGCAGCCTCCACCTCAAAACCTTCCTAGTCCGAGCTTTGGGGTGCACCCCACGCCGGTGGGTGGCAGGATTCAACATCACCTCCCCCACTGGCGTTCTGTCACTTTGGACGGACAGCTGGGTGCTGCAAATTGTCCGAAGGGGTTACTCCCTACCCTTTGAGTCTGCCCCCCAGCCATGCCATCTCTGTTCCACCGCATGTCTGGGGATCATTTAGCATTGCTACGACAAAAAGTCACAGCCCTCTTGGCCAAGGGGGCCATCGAGCGCGTTCCTGGGCCAGAAGTAGGTCGTGGTTGTTATTCCCACTACTTTCTGGTTCCCAGAAAGGACAAACCATCTTGGACCTCAGGAACGTCAGTCGCTTCCTCCGGAAGAAGAAGTTAAAGATGTTAACTCTGACTCAGGCCTTGGCTTCCCTCGACCCTGGAGACTGGATGGTAGCATTGGATTTGCAGGACTCCTATTTTCACATCCCCGTCCTGCCTGCCCACCGGCGTTACCTGCTGTTCACAGTAGGCCTGGAGCTTTTTCAGTTTGCATTGCTCCCCTTCGGTCTTACCAGCGCCCCTTGAGTGTTCACGAAAGTGATGGCAGTGGTTGCAACTCATCTGCGCAGGTTAGGGGTGTCAGTCTTCTCCTACCTCGATGACTGGTTGTTGAAGGTGGGCTTGCCCCAAGGCAGTAGTCTCCCACCTTCAGACTACGGCCGACCTCCTGCATTTGCTGGGGTTCTCCATCAACGTGCCGTATGCGCACCAGGGTCCCTCTCAGAAGCTCCCCTTCGTCAGAGCGGTTCTTGATTAGAGGCGGTTTCGGGTTTATCCTCTCGAGCAGCGAGTCCGGAATATTCAGGCTATGATTCCAATCTTTCAGCCTCTATCCCGGGTTTCAGTCAAGATGACCCTTCGGCTCCTGGGCCTGAAGGCCTCCAGCATCCTGCTAGTGCAACCTGCCAGATGTCATTTGCAGGCTCTGCAGTGGGACCTGAAGTTCCAGTGGGCACAGCATCAAGGCAAGCTGTTCGATCATGTCCAGATCTCGGAGGGCACTGCACGCTAATTGCAGTGGTAGCTCACGAATCGCGATTGGGTCAATGGCAGATCTCTCTCCCTTACCCAACCAGAGCACACAGTGATGACGGATGCGTCTCTCCTGGGATGGGGCGGCCACTTGGGAGAGGCGTAGATCAGAGGCCTCTGGTCTCCGGCGGAGTTCTGGCTCCATATCAACCTTTTGGCGCTTCGGGCGATCCATCTGGCATTCCTTCCCTCTGTCCGGGGAAATGTAGTGCAGGTGTTCACGGACAACACCACTGCCATGTCAATCAATCAATCAATCAATCAGTGGATTTGTAAAGCGCACTACTTACCAGCAAGGGTCTCAAGGCGCTGGGGGATGGAGGGGGGGAGGGGCTGCTGCTAGTGGTCGAAGAGCCAGGTCTTGAACAGTATCCTAAAGGCCGGGAGGTCTGCGGTCTGTCGAAGGTGGAGGGGGGGGGGCGTTCCAGGTCTTTGCGGTGCGGTAGGAGAAGGATCTGCCCCCGGAAGTTGTTCTGTGGATGCGCGGGATGGCGGGCGGGGACAGGTCGGCGGAGCAGAGTTTCCTATTGGGTACGTAGAAGGAGAGTCTATTGTTGATATAGGCTGGGCCGGTCTTGTGGAGTGCCTTGTGTGCATGGATCACGAGTTTGAAAGTGATTCTTTTGTCGACGGGGAGCCAGTGCAGGTCTCTGAGGTGAGGGGTGATGTGGTCTCGGTGTGGGACATGTAGTACCAGGCGTGCGGAGGCGTTCTGGATTCTTTGGAGTCTGCTGATGAGTATGGACGGGGCTCCGGCGTAGAGTGCGTTTCAGTAGTCGAGTCGAATGCTGACAAGGGCATGGGTGACAGTCTTTCGTGAGTCCACCGGGATCCATCTGTAGATCTTGCGGAGCATACAGAGGGTGCGGAAGCAGGAGGAGGAGACTGCGTTGACTTGGTTGGTAATGCTGAGCTTTGAGTCAAGGAGGACTCCTAGGGTGCTTGGTTGGTAGGTGCCAGGGTGGTTCCCAGTGATGCTGGCCACCAGGAATCGTCCCACGCTGAGGGGTTGGGCCCAAGGATGAGGATCTCCGTCTTGTCTGTGTTCAGCTTGAGCCGGCTTGCCTCCATCCAATTGGCGACGGCTTTCATACCCTGGTGAAGGTTGGATTTGGCGGTGAGGGGGTCCTTGGTGAGGGAGAGGATCAGCTGGGTGTCGGCGTAGGAGATTATGTTGAGGTCGTGTAGTCTGGTGATGCGAGCGAGTGGGGCCATGTTGACGTTGAACAGCGTTGGGCTGATGGATGATCCCTGCAGGACACCGCAGACGGTTTTGGTGGTTCCGGATTGGAGCGGGGGAGGCGGCCTCTCTGGGTTCTGTCAGAGAGGAAGGAGGTGGTCCAATCCAGGGCCTTGTCTCGGATCCCTGTGTCGTAGAGGCGTGTGCGTAGTGTGTGGTGGCAGACTGTGTCGAAGGCGGCGGAGAGGTCCAGGAGGATGAGGGCTGCTGTCTCGCCGTTGTCTAGTAGGATTCTGATGTCGTCTGTGGCGGCGATGACGCCGGTCTTGGTGCTGTGGTTGCTGCGGAAGCCCGACTGGGAGGGGTCCAGGATGCTGTTGTCTTCTAGGTAGCGGGTGAGGTGGGTGTTGACTATCTTTTCGAGGACTTTCACTGGGAACGGAAGCAGGGAGATGGGCCGGAGGTTCTTGAGGTCGCTTGGGTCTGCCTTGGGTTTCTTCAGTAGGGCGTTGATCTCGGCGTGCTTCCAGCCCTCGGGGAAGGTCGCGGTCTCGAAGGAGAGGTTGATGACGTTACGCAGGTGGGGTGAAATGAGGCTGTCAGCTTTGTTGACTATGTGGTGGGGAAGAGGATCAGACTGGGAGCCTGAGTGTATGGTGCTCATGGTCTTGTCTTCGGTGCTCACGTTGGTTCATGTGGTAAGGAGGTCGTGGTCGGTGGGGTTCGGAGTGTTCGTCGTGGCGGGGTCCGTAGGGTTCAGCCGGGGGTTGAAGCCGTTGTGGATGTCGGTGATCTTGCGGTGGAAGAAGGCAGTGAGGGTGTTGCACAGGGCTTGCGATGGCGGAATGTCGTTGGTGCAGGAGCTAGGATTAGAGAGTTCTTTCACAATGTTGAAGAGCTCTTTGTTGTTGTGGGCGTTGTTGTCGAGGCGGTCTTTGAATGAGGCTCTTTCGGTGGTCCTGAGGAGGTGGTGATGGTTGCGAATGGCGTCTTTGTGGGCTGCGTGGTTGCCGGGAGTTCTGTCATTGAGCCAGATGTTTTCAAGTTTCCGGCAGGTGCGCTTGGAGGCCAGGAGCTCCGGGGTGAACCAGCTGGCTCTCTGGCTGGTGTCTGTC
This sequence comes from Lissotriton vulgaris, assembly GCF_964263255.1. NCBI lineage: Eukaryota > Metazoa > Chordata > Amphibia > Caudata > Salamandridae > Lissotriton > Lissotriton vulgaris. Next base: position 325,490 of record NW_028250242.1, read on the forward strand.
GGTGAGTTGTCTCACTGGGGCTAAGGTGTTGGCGCAGTCTTCCATCCAGAGTCTGAGGTCGAGGGCCGTATCCTCTGGGTCGGTGGGCTGAGTGCGAGGTGTGTGACGGGTTTCTGGAAGGTGAAGTGGACGCAGTGGTGGTCGGTCCAGGTGAGCTTAGAAGCGTGGCTGAAGGCGACGTGGGGGGCTGGAGGAGAAGATGGCATCGAGCGTGTGGTCGGCGATGTGAGTCGGGGAGGTGACTATCTGTTTCAGTCTGAGGGTGGTGAGGTTGTTGACCAAGGTGGAGGAGTTGCTGTCGTTGTTGTTTTCCAGATGATAGTTCAGGTCGCCGAGCAGGATGTAGTCGGTGGAGGTCAGTGCGTGCATGCTGATTAAGTCGGTGATGGAGTTGCAGAATTGGGGACATGGGCCGGGTGGTCTATAGACAAGAGTGCCTCTGAGGGTGGTCTTGGGGTCAGAGTGGATCTTGAAGTGCATGTGTTCGGCAGTGGTAAGGGTGTCGTCGGGGTTTGTGGAGACCTTGATGGTGTTCTTGTGGATGATGGCGATTCCTCCTCCGACTCGTTGGTCCGGTCTCTGCGGGAGATCTTAGATCCGTCGGGGATGGCCACTGCTATGTCTGGGGTGGAGGCTTCGTTCATCCAGGTCTCGGTCAGCAAGGCGACGATTGGTGATGTGGTGGTGAGTAGGTCCCAGAGCTAGACGGCGTGCTTGTGTGCGGAGTGGGTGTTGAGCAGGATGCATCGCAGTCGGTTGGGTCTCGTTGCTGTGGGAGCATCGGCGTCGTTGATTCAGGAGAAGTTGCAGTTCCGGCAGGAGAAGGGGCCGTGGGTGCGTTTGGAGGTGGCCTTGTAGCAGTTGATGGTCCGTCCGTGGTTGAGAGCAATGAGGGTTTTGGTGTCGTAGCGGTAGCGGGCGTCCTGGGTGGTGTGGAGGCCAGGGGATCTGGCGCTGGGCGCGGACGGGCGCAGACAGGCTTGCCTCAGGCGCGCCTTTGGTGTGCCAGCGGCGCCGCCGCCATTCGAGGGGAGGTGGGGAGGGAGGATCAGCTGGGAGGCGGGTTAGCAAAGCAGCAAATGGGAACGGGGGCGGGGCCGCAAGGGAGGCAGCGGCGGGAAAACGCACACAGCAGCGGGGGAAAAAAGTTAGGTAAACGGGCAGGGGGCACAAGTACACAGCAATGGGGGTACAGAATCAAGAAAGGGCAGGGGCGCAGGCACACAATGGCAGGGGTACCTGGCACGCACGCAGGCAGCAGCGGCGGAGGACAGCAAACCAAGGTGCAGGGGGCACCAGGAGCACAAGACAGCAGGGCGAGGCGGCAGCAGGAGGATGGCACTGGCCCTGGCGGCGCTGCAGGGGAGAGGGAGCGACCTACCCTTGGAAGGTCAAGGGTCGCCATGTGGTATTGCAACAAACAGGGCGGGGTGGGGGTCGTGGACCCTACGTCAGGAGGCTCTGCGCCTCTGGACACAGCTGGAACATCAAGGCAATACCTTGGTGGTTCAACACCAGGCAGGTTCCCAGAACGCCAGGGTGGACAAACATAGCCGCTGGTGCTTGATGGATCACGAATGGCGTCTGAACTCGTACGTGGCGCAAGGTCTGTTTCAGCAGTGGGGGGAACCTTGGTTAGATCTATTCACCACCAAAGAGAACGCGCAATGTCATCAGTTCTGCGCACTGGAATTTCCAAGGCGGCACTCGCTCAGCAACGCTTTTCGTTGTAAGTGGAGCTGCGATCTGTTGTATACCATTCCGCCTATACCACTTCTGCCCAGAATGCTCAAGAAGATTCAGCGCAACTGGGCCTAAGTCACCCTTGTGGCTCCGGATTGAGCACGAAGATATTGGTATCCCGAGCTACTCAATATGGGTATCGATCCCCCAATCCAACTGCCTCTTCGGGAGGATCTTCTGTCGCAGCAGCAGGGGACGGTCCTCCACCCAACCTTGTCCAGCCTTCACTTCCTTGCGTGGAGATTGGGAGGCTAATCGAAAGCTGTCAACTGTCGCCGCTCAAAGTCTGTGATATCATTCTGGCAGCCAGGCGTCCCTCTACTAAGATGGTATACGCCTGCAGGTGGAACAAATTTGTGGCATGGTGCACAGCGAAGGCTGTGGATCCCCTTTCTGCCCCTCTTTCTGAGGTCCTTCTGTTCCTTCTATCTTTGGCCCAGCAGGGCTCTGCTCTGGGCACTATGAAAGGTTATATTCCGACCATCTCCGCCTTTCTAAGGCTTCCAGATCAGCCTTCCCTCTTTAAGTCACCAGTTGTTAACCGTTTCCTCAAAGGCATTGCACACATGTTTCCTCCCGTGCCTTTCATAATGCCTCTATGGGACTTAAATTGTCTTGACCTATCTGATGTGCGCTCCCTTTGAGCCCCTTCATAACTGTCCTTTACGTCTTTTCACTCTAAAGACTGCTTTCCTGGTAGTTATCACCTCTGTCTGAAGAGTGAGTGAGCTCCAGGCTCTTTCTTTCAAACCTCCTTTCCTTTCTGTTCATCCGGACAAGGTGGTTTTAAGGACCCGTCCTTCTTTCCTGCCAAAGGTTGTCATGCCCTTCCACATCAGGCAAACCATCACTTTGCCCACCATCTTTCCACCTCTGCATCCTTCGAAAGATAGGTCTCGCATTTGCGAGAGTTTAAGTTATTGGCATTGAAAATGACAATGCGTTCCGGTTATCTGTTTTGACGATTAAATTGAATAAAAAGGCATTGTCGTTTTCAATGCCAACAGCTCAAACTCTTGTACATGCGAGACCTATTACATTTCAAAGAAGCAGCTACCATTGTCCTGGCCTGCTTGGAAAGTGAAAGCGCTCATGGCTTACTGAATGTTTAAGGAAAACGTGTAGTGTAGTTCCTATTTTCCCAATAGGCCCTGCGCATTGGAAAACATAAACAGTAGTATCGACGTAGAAGTGCGGATCTTCCAGGCCTCTACTGACTATGCTAAACTTAATTGGGTTTGTTACCAACTAGCTCAGAGGTCACTGGAAACTTTCTTGTCTGAAATAGGAAGTGATCAGCTTCCCTGGCACAGATAAGAAGGGATTCAGTTTTCCAACAACCGTGCAACATGACAACTTTGCTCCTCAGATCAAGAGTCAATCTCTAGGGTTGTGTGAAACAATAGACAGTTATTTTACTCAGTCAGGTTGGTGCAGTTTACTTTCACAATATGTAGAGAATAGAGAGACGGGCGTTGTCAATAAAGGGTTAACATTTATTGAACAGTCTTTCTTCTCGTACAAGAGAAATGTATTGCCACAATTGCAAGACTTGTTATTATAAAAAGTACGTACAGTAAGATAAGTATTGCGAAATAATACTGTAAAAGCATTGATATGGTTTCTTAGCCATACAATGGTTTAAAAGGAATAAAACATATATACATTCATATATACATTAGGCTAAAATACTCAACTGGTGCTTCTAACTACGCCTACCCCAGTGTACCTGACCTAAGCCTAATACTTGGGAGGGGAGTGAGTAAGTAGCATTAAGTTAAGTTGGTTTTGCCAAGGTTTGCTTCAAGAATTCTCTCTCAAGGGTTTAGTCAACACCATACCTCTGGAATAGAATGATGGTCTGGTATCCCCTCAGGGCTCGATATCCCAGTCACCCGCAAGGGTAGACCAGAAACGCCGGAGCTGGATTTCTCTGCAGGAGAAAGGCAGCGTCTCTTCTTCAGAGCGTCGAGGAGGAGAAGGAGGGGGGACAGCGTCCGCGGGCAGCTTGCATCTGCTGGGCTCTTGCAGAGGGACGGCTGTTCAGCTCCTAGGTTCACCACACCATCGTTCGCTAGTTAGCAGCGATAGCAATAGCGATAGCAGCTATGGTGTCATCAGCATGACAGCTTCTTCAGCAGCAGCGAAGATAGCTGGCAGCATCAGCTTCAGCGAAACAACGGCAGAGAGCAACACAGCAGCAGCGTTTGCTTAAGGCAACGTTGGTAATATTTATACCTGAAAGGTGCCTTGTTTGATGTAAGTTTGCTGGACATAAGACGTCAATAAGATGTCACTAGGAAGGGATCGTTTATCAGTGCTCATTAGAGTTCTATTACTAATCAAAACACAGCAAGCGGGGATTTCCAGGTTTGCTGAGTTTTTATCTTGTTGAAGAACTCAGAGTGTTAATCTAGGAATCTCAGATAGTGACTTCTGCTCTGTCATTGCACTAATTGGTTGCAAAGGAAGTGGCAGAGAAAGCTATCCTGGAATGTGGCTCTGTTCGTGTGAGGCCAGAGATGAGTTTCTGAATATTGCACTTGAACGGTTATGCCAATATAGGGAATAAATGGATTTATAGCCGAATAGGGGCATAAGGTCACAGTATCGATCAGGATCCTAGATAAGCACGCAACAATGTATTGCCTGCAGTAGGAGAAACACATTAAGGAAAATAGTGCTTACTGACTAAGACTACTGTGTAACAAACGAAGTAAAAGGGCCAGTCCTCATCGGAGGGTACAAATGAAGACCAGGCGGTATTA